>NW_024609881.1:59902276-60375408 GCF_016920785.2 Ixodes scapularis
TGATCATGATGCAAAATCCCGCGACTGGAAATGAAATTCGCAAAAAAATAGTGTAAGAAGAAAGAAAAAAAGGGGACAGGACAACGTCTCAAACTCGGCTGAGCTGAGTTTTCAGCTGAGTTGAGTTTGAGACACTGTCCTGAGGTGAGTTTGAGACGTTGGCCTGTCCCCTTTTTTCTGTCTTCTGACACTTTTTCTTTCAAATTTCATTCCCAGAGTTCAGTATGAGACGTTGTCCTGTCCCCTTCTTTCTGTCTTACAATTTTTCTTTCGAATTTCATTCCCAGTTTCAAGATTTTGCATCATGTGTAAACTAAACTCACTATATGCCAGTGTCAATCGGGCGGCGTTCGATCGGATTACTTCCAGCGTGCAAGGGAGTAGGGGGGACATTTTGCCAGATCACTTCAAGGTTTTTCTGAGCCTCAATCACCTGCCTGCCCCTTGCCGTTTCGAACTGTATGAGTATCGGTAAACGGTGCGTTCGTAGGATCACTACTTCGTGATGCACGTTAATGATCACACCGGGCTGACGGTCACGATTACTGATCTATTGTCACATGTCACTCTGCACTGGAAAATATTCCAGCACGTCCGGGACACTCGTCGTCTTATTTAGTTGCCTGACCAACTTCGCACAGTTTAAATATCACACCCGAACTTTTCTAAACCTGATTTCGTGAAAACCAGTGAGGCGTGAAAACATTATTTGAAACTGAAACTTTGGCGGAACATGAAAACCGGACTTCTAATTTTGCGCACTCGGACTTCAAAAAAATTTAAAACACCTTCAAAGTTTTTTTCTTTTTTTTTAACTTTAGCTCTAAAAGAGAATCGAAACCTTCGAACTTTATGTAGAAAGAAATTTGAAATCTTCGAATTGATCGAACTTTACTTCTTTAAGAATTCGAAACGTTCGAAGTTTTCGAACTTCAGATCCAAAGAAATTCGAATCTTTCGAACTTCAAATTAGGGAAGTTCGAAATCTTCGAATTTATCGAACATCAAGTAAAGAAATATTCGAAATAATCAAACCCGAACTTTTAGAAACCGTGAAAGCTTCGAACTTTTCGAATTCGAAACCCCACGATATTGGAAAGTTGTGAATTTTTCGAATTGGAACTTCCGTACGGTCTGAAATATCGAAACCTTTCGAAATCGAACCTCAGCTCGCTTCGAAAATATCGAAACCTTTCGAAATCGAACCTAGGGTGGTTCGCGACATCCCTAGTTTTTAAGATCAATTAGTCCACACAACAAATTGAGAGTCCAACGAAGAAAAAAAAATTTTAGAGCTATATTTACGGCGCTATACGAATTTATAGTTGGCGCCGCGGAACAATGGCCCTTACTTATCACGTGACTGGCCCATATTTATCACGTGGTGCTTGTGCTCTTTCGGAAGCTTCCTATGGCCTCTAAAAGTAACTTACTCATCTTTGTTTGAAGTATAACAAAAAAGTAAGGTTAATAAGTAAACTTCTAGAGCCCAAAGGAAATCCCTGGAAAAGCATAAGCCGACGTGATAGACCTGTGTGCTGTGCAGAGACGGTGGTGCGGAGAAACGCGTTGAAGCGGCGTCGCACAACGCTCAGCGTGCGGCGGCGGCAGCGTGACTTTGACCCGCGAGTGCCAGATACAAATTCGTTTTGTGCCGTAAATATAGCTAAATTTTTTTTCTTTGTTTTTAATTCGTTTTATAATATTCTTTTTCCATCTAGCCTGTTTACAAGAAATGTTTTTTTCCTTTGCATGTGTCCTTTAAGAAAAATGTTTATTTGTGTCGTAATCAAACCTCAACCACTGTCATCACTTCCATGAGACTCCTTGTTCGACGCCTCTTCCCAAAGGCAGTCGTCTTCAGCTTCGGTGCCGTCAAGTGCATCTGAAATCCCGCACATCTTGAAAGGGCGAGAGACGAGCGTGCGCCGATGCAGTGAAAACTTGGCGCGGCGAATAGAGCAAGCAACACAGTGGGGGGTCGGCTTGCCAAAGTTCTCTCGCCTTCTCATGCAGCAGCTCGATGTTTACAGCAAGGTGCCATTTACATTGCTCTTTCACAAAGTCGCTGAGATGTGCCTCGACGTCGGCGAACACTCCATTCATTGGGCCTCTAAAGCTTCTCGTTTCGTTGCACGCGATCAGCTTGCGTTTGTCGTCTCATCGGGTGATGCTGCCTTCATTTATGGCGAATTGTCATCCGGCAGCACTGTTGCCGATGTCTTCCACAACCAAAATGACTTTTCTTTTGAAGGCAGCAGAGTGTTGCTTTCGGACCGTCGGGCCCGAAAACTAGCCTGACTGCGGAAGATGGTGGCACCTCGGACATTGCTATTTTAAAGGGGTACGGAAACAAAAATTTAAATATTCAGATTTCGTTTGGAAATGAGTCAAGCATGACGGATAATAACCGTAAATGATAATTACACGTTTGTATTTTGAATGACTGGCTATATTGTTCGTTCCAAACGGTGCACTCGAGCAAGCGCTCGAAGAGAAGCGAATGGAGAGCGCGATGCGTCGGGATATCCGGTGCAAACAAAAACAGAAAGAAAAGATTTCTCGCGTCCATGGAGTAGCAAGGCAGGCGTGGTTATGAGCTTTGCCCTTGGTGGCATTGTCAGAGTTTTGGTGGTGTCAATAGCGTCGGTGCGTTACAACCGAGCATGTGACTGGCCCATGGAGGACGTAGCTTCCACAACACTGTCAGCTTAGGGCTGAACGGGGTGGGGAAAGTAACATTTGTGTTTTGAGGGACTGGCTAATCTTCTGTGGGGAGAATGGCTGTTTCCGGTTGCACGAACGAGGGTCCAAGAAAGAGGGGAGTCCTCCCTTTCTTTCCCCTTCGACCATTTGGTACAATACGCAATATGTGAGTTGAGCTAGGTGGTAAGCTAAAAGGGAAAATGTTGTAATTCCAAAGGGCGGCGCTGCTCCGAGGGAATCTGCTATGTTACGAGTACGTAGCAAGTTCCCCAACATTGTCAGATTAGCTCCCAAATAGGCTCCGCATGCATCCACCAGGTGCACATTGAAAGATTGTTTATTTAGCTTTAGAATTAGTTTTCTTGTGCCTTTCAACGGAAGACTGGTGTTTTTGGGGTTAGGGTGCAACATGCAACACATTCAAGCTAGAAAATAAGCACTGGAATTTCGTTTCCCTAACCCTTCAATGGGGATGATAGCTATTTTGAACACCATATTGCTTTGAAACCGAAACTATGTCAAACTGCGTTAGATCGCGCCTCATTGAAGCTGAAAATTGTTGGGACCCGCGTATAATACGGGCCGCAAATTTTACATGGCAAAATATGAAAAAAAAGAACTCTGATTTTATGCGGGTCTTACATTACTTCTAACTAGTAACTATTGATCCAATTTTCTTTCAGACGCCTTGAGCTACTACATCAACCACCACCCAAACCCTGAGGCTGCCAACCCCCAAGAAGACCATGCTGTCCGTCTGCGACAGATTAACAATACAATGACGAACTTTCTTTCGGATCTGGGCCGCCCTGCCAGGTGCCGCAGTGCAGAGTGATTTTTTTCTGTAAAAGAATGTTGAGTTGGGCAAGTTGGTTTATCTTAGATTAGAAAAGCGCCAGAAAACAAGGACAACAGCGCATCGTTTCGTCTATTCTTCCTGTTGTCCTTGTTTTCTGGCGCTTTTCTAATCGAAGAATTTTTTTTTCTTTTATTCTTTTTTAGTGCAATTTTTTACCTTCATGTTTTTATGTTGTGCATATTTGACTGACAGGCGTCACACCGCACCACGAATGTTTTTTGTTTTTTTTATTATTTTATACTTGATCTTACCTTTTGTCCAAGCGCAGCGGAGGCTGCCAGCCATCTCAGCCAACCCACTGTTGAGAGAGAGTCATGTTTGCTTGAGCTCCCCCCGACCAGAACATCACGTGATACCCTCCGGACGCTGGATTGCCTGGTGTGGCTCATAGAATCCGCTGCGCTCGAATGGAAGGCTTTAGGGGTTTATGTTGCTCCACACAAATGTTTTTATTGTCTAGTCACTTTCTTTTGTCTTGTTTAGTGTGTTGGGTATATTGAAATAACCATTCAATAGTATTTTTAGTGTTTGTCTAGTCGGACGTTTTTAATCCTTACTCGGGCATATTTGACCGACAGTATGGTGCCTCGAGCATATTTGACCGCACCATGAATGTTTTTTTTTTTAATTCTCTTTTATACTTCGTTTCACCTTCTCTCCAAGCGCAGCGGATGATACCAGCCATCTCAGCCAACCCACCGTTGAGAGAGTGTCACGTTTCCTTGAATTCCGCCCAACCAGAACATTACGTGATACCATCCGGACGCTGGATTGGCTGCGGTGGCTTGTAGCCTCCGCTGCGCTCGGACGGAAGGTGAAACAATGTGTTAAAGTCAGGGCTTTATGTCGCGCCACACGTTGAATGTGTTTATTGTCTAGTCACATTCTTTTATCTTGTTTAGTGTCTCGAATATATTGAAAGCACCATGCAATGGTTTTTTTCGTTCTTGTGTAGTTAAACTTTAATCTTTACAGTGTGGTGCGTCGGGTATATTTGACAGACAGGCGTTGCACCACACCCTGAATGTTTTTTTTAATTCTTTTTTATATTTGGTTTCACCTTCTGTCAAAGTGTGGCGGACGCTACGTCCATTCCAGCAAACCCACAGTTGGGAGAGTCCAGTTTCCAGCCCATGTTGAGTCATGACTAGTATTTAGACTTTCTTTTATCTTCTTTAGTGCCTCGGGCATAATAAAGGCACCATGCAATGTTTTTTTTGTTTTTCTTGTACAGTCGGACTTTTTTAATCTTTACTCGGGCATATTTGACCGACAGTATGGTGCCTCGAGCATATTTGACCGCACCATGAATGTTTTTTTTTTTTTTTTTTTTTTTTTTTTAAATTCTCTTTTATACTTAGTTTCACCTCCTCTCCAAGCGCAGCGGATGCTACCAGCCACCCCAGCCAATCCACCGTTGAGAGAGCGCCATGTTTCCTTGATCTCTGCCCAACCAGAACATTACGTGATACCCTCCCAGCGCTGGATTGCCTGGGGTGACTCATAGCTCCCCCCTGTGCTCGGATGGAAGGTGAAACTGTGTTATCCTTAGGACTTTATGTTGCGCCACACGCTGAATGTTCTTATTGTCTAGTCAGTCTTTTCTTTCTAGTTAGTGTCTCGTATATTGAAGGCACCATGGTGCCTTCAATATACGAGACACTTGGTTCTTGGCTGACTATTTTCAGTTAGTTATTCAGCCTTGTATTTACCATTTTTTATTGTTAAAACCACTAAAGGAGTGGTTAAAATTTCTATGCAAATAAAATCGTTGTGATAGTTTGTAGCCTGAGTTTTCAGTGTGGTGAAGCTGGCTGTACTGGTCTCAGGTACGAGTTGTACCGTTTTCACCAGTGAAACCGGTGTACCTGTGTGACCAGTATGGCTGGTTTTATCATATGCCCAGTATATCCAGTATTTCCAGTGCATCCAGTATACCCGTCCAATAATTCAGTTTGATACTGGCCCAGTATGCCCAGTAAAACCACTACCAGTATTCCCAGTTTGCCCGTCCAATAATCCGGTTTGATACTGGCCCAGTATGCCGAGTATGGAAATATTTTCAATAGGGTACAGAGTGTTTTTTCTATGTTTTACATATTGTTTTTAAAAAAGCCGTAGAAGCTACATTTACGCGGTCTGTGCACGTGAGTTATATGGCCAGGGCGGCATAGTATAAAAGGCTAATTTGTGATGATCAGTCGGCTTATTACAGAGATGTGCCAGACTTCTTTCAGAAAACTCGATGGAGGTTCATTCTAGCGTAGTTTTATCCCGCGAATCTGAATATCCCGTTCGTTTTCCTCAAAGATATAACTAAACGTGAGAAAACACAAAAAAACATCCAACCAACAGTGACATCGTAAGAAGACCTTTCGGCCGCCAAGCGTGTGTCGCTTAAGGGCCGAGCGTCCAATCGCAAGTTTTCTAGGTATATTCTCCGGCATTGGCACCAGTCGTGACACATTTTTCTGCCCTTTTAAAAAATAGCATGTGCGTGCATAGCTTTGATAGGCGCTGAAGATGCGTGAACAAAGATTTTGAAAGCTGCTCTTGTGACGTCGCTCTGTAGGAAAGTGCTTTCACAGCGCTTTAAAAATGACTATGCAGCCTCAATTAATTAAATTAGCAAATAATTTTGATATTTGAGATTCTGGAGGTCGAATGACGAAGATTTGAGTGTTTTCCCAAATATAAAACTGCTTCAGCCTCTCTCTAAGTATAGTATGTTCGTGAAATTTTTAATCAGTGAAAATAGACCCATGGTTCCAATTAGAAACTTGCTAAGCATCATCAAAACACACTAAATCAATTTTCTCTGTAAAGATATAAGACAAGAGTAGCATTTTATGGCGTTCTAAAAAAATGGTTAATTTGGACGCGTTTCCAGACTTCGGTTTCTTACCAGAGCGCATCTTTGCACCTGCGGTTCAGCTGCCCGGTGGCCGCAGTGCGAAGCCGCCCCCTCGCCTCCCTCGTAGGATGAAGGGAAGCAAGGCGCACGTATGTTGCGAGTCTAAGCCCCTGGGGAGCAGGACCATGGGCGCAGAGATGAGCTCTGATAAGAAACTGAAACCTAGAAACTCGTCCAAATAAAGCTTTTTACAGAACGCATAAAACGCTACCCCTGCATTATATCCTTCTAAAAAAACTTGATTTTGTGGTTTTCAATGACTCAGCAAGTTTCTAATTGAAACCCTATTTTCATCTTCACTAATTAAAAAGTTGATTAACAAATTGTATTTAATTATCTGACTGATCGTTATGACTAGGTCCCTATACTACGTACGCCTGGCCGTATAACTCGCCTGCACAAACCGCATTAATTTAGCTTTCACGACCTTTCTAAACATATATGTAAAGCTTAAAACTAAATTGCCCTGTACAACAGTGAAAAGGTGAAACCAACATGGTGGAGCCATATGGCTCCATCATGCTGGTATCGCCTTTTTGCTGGTATAGGATGTCCCATATTACATTATGCATGTATGGTTCCGTCCGCCTACTTGGTTCCGCCTTAATCCACTACGCTGGTATAGGATGTCCCATAATACGCCACGCTTGTATGGTTCCGCCCACCTGTATCGTTCCGCGTTATTCCACTATACTGGAGCCGCCTTTTTCGCTTGTATAGGATGTCCCATATTACGGTTACGCTTGTATGAGCCTTTTCCGTCATCTTTCCATCATCGAGACTTTCCAACAGGGATGTAAGGACATCACATACCTGTTTTTGCTCATTTTTCGTGCGGCTAGGAGCTGCTTGTCCCTCTAAGTTTGCAATTTGCAGAGAACCACGCACCTATCTAATAGGATAGAGTGTCGTTTGTTATCAGAATTAACCAGACAAATCACACCACCAACTAAGAACGGACATGCACCGCCATCCACCGAATCGAGAAAGAGCTTTCAATCTGTATATCCTCCCAGAACACCGTCGAGAATGTGCCCACAACATCCTAAGACTCAGCACGTTTTTGTTTCCCCTGGTAACACTGCCCCTTGTACAGCGCCTGATCGTAGCCGACCTTTAAATCACACAGGACAGAAGCGGAACGTTCTTTTCTTTTTTTTTAAACCAGAAACCACGCGAAGGACTCACGGCTATAGCTACAGCTGGTACAGCACGTCTGCCATTGCCGACGCCGAAAAGTTTACATCCGCGACCCCCCCCCCCCCCCTTCGAGGAGGCGGAGTTTAGTGTAACCTCCTCCACTGTTGGAAAATTTCGATGATGGAAAGATGATGGAAAAGGCTCATACAAGCGTAACCGTAATATGGGACATCCTGTACAAGCGAAAAGGCAGCTTTAGTATAGTGGATTAAGGCGGAATGATACAGGTAGGCGGAACCATACAAGCGTGTCGTATTATGGGACATTCTATACCGGCGTAGTGGATTACGGCGGAACCATATAGACGGGCGGAACCATACATGCATAACATAATATGGGACATCCTATAACAGCGAAAAGGCGATACCTGCATGGTGGAGCCATATGGGTCCAACGTGGTGGTTGGCCTTTTCACTGTTGTAGAGGGCGATTTAGCTTTAAGCTTTACATATATGTCTAGAAAGTTCGTGAAAGCTAAATTAATGCGATTTGTGCAGGCGAGTTATACGGCCAGGCGTACATAGTATAGGGACCTAGTCGTAACAATCAGTCTGGTAATTAAATACAATTTGTTAATTAACTTTTTAATTAGTGAAAATGAAAATATGGTTTCTAATAGAAACTTGCTGAGTCACTGAAAACCACAAAATCAACACTTTTTAGAAGGATATAATGCAGGGGTAGCATTTGATGCGTTCTGTAAAAATGCTTTATTTGGACGAGTTTCTAGGTTTCAGTTTCTTATCAGAGCTCATCTTTGCGCCCACGGTCCTGTTCTCCAGGGGCTTAGACGCGCAACACACGTGCACCTTGCTTCCCTCCATCCTACAAGGGAGGCGAGGGGGCGGCTTCGCACTGCGGCCACCGGGCAGCAGGACCGTAGGTGCAAAGATGCGCTCTGGTAAGAAATCGAAGTCTGGAAACGCGTCCAATTTGACCATTTTTTTAGAACACCATAAAATGCTGCTCTTGTCTTATATCTTCACAAAGAAAATTGATTTAGTGTGTTTTGATTATGCTTAGCAAGTTTCTAATTGGAACCATGGGTCTATTTTACTGATTAAAAATTTAAGGAACATACTATTCTTAGGAGAGGCTGAAGCGGTTTTGTATTTGAGAAAACACTTTTAAATCTTCTTCATTTGACCTCCAGAATCTCAAATATCAAAATTATTTGCTAATTTAATTAATTGAGGCTGCATAGAGTCATTTTTAAAGCGCTGTGAAAGCACTTCCCTAGAGAGCGACGTCACAAGAGCAGCTTTCAAAATCTTTGTTCACGCATTTTCAGCGCCTATCAAAGCTATGCACGTACATGCTATTTTTTAAAAGGGCAGAAAAATGTGTCGCGACTGGTGCCAATTCGGGAGAATATACCTAGAAAACTTGCGATTGGACGCGCGGCCCTTAAGCGACACACGCTTCGCGGCCGAAGGGTGTTCTTACGATGTCACTATTGGTAGGATGTTTTTTTTGTGTTTTCTCATGTTTAGTTATATCTTTGTGGAAAACGAACGGGATATTCAGATTCGCGGGATAAAGCTACGCTAGAATGAACCTCCATCTAGTTTTCTCAAAGAAATCTGGCACATCTCTGTAATAAGCCGACTGATCATTACAAATTAGCCTTTTATACTATGCCGCCCTGGCCATATAACACACGTGCACAGACTGCGTAAATGTAGCTTATACGGCTTTTTTTTTAAATCTGTAAAACATACAAAAAAACACTCTGTAGAATGTCCCCCAATACGATACGATTGTATGGTTCCTTTCCCGCTTGCATTGTTCAAGAAAGACTTATGGATATCCAGCGTTTCATTGGAACGCTGGATGTCAGCGAGTCTCTACATCAGTGAGTGGTTTCAAACAAGCATGATGTTTGCACACCGGTAAGCTCTAATCCGAGGCTCACAAGGAGCATTAAGAGCAGAGGCAAAATGTCGTGACCTGGTAAATTTGGTTGCAGGCATTTATATTTAGAAGAACTGCATGCAGCAAAGCTTAACTTTGCTCAAAAGAAGATAATTGAAAATTCAATACTGAACAATGGTGTCCCTTGAGCTGTCAGACCAAACTCCCACTCTTGCCACTCAGGAGTTCCTAACTTGTGCGTAGAGGATCAGCACAACCCAGATTTGTGCTGCAAGCGCACCTGCAATATAAAAGTAGAAAAAACATGAGATAAAATATGAGACGTTCACAATTCTCTGTAATGTGAAAATACAGTACAGATCTTGAAGAGGAAGATGGGAGGGTAGGGCCCCTCCTCGCCCTCCCCTCCTCCTCTTCTGCTCCCTCCCATTTAGGGGGAAATTTCCCTGAATTTAGCGGGAAAATTTCCCCACTAAATTTAGCGGGTTAAGTTTCCCACTAAATTTAGCGCGGAAATTGATGTCACATGACCTCAACACAAATGCAGTTTTTCCCCTAAAAGTAGCCGGGAAAATGACGTTGCATGACCGTGTCACGTCATCCATAAAAAAAATTCAGTTTCTCAGCTAGACTTAGCGGAAATATTAACGTCACATGACCACAACATTAATTCAATTTCCTGTCAAGTTTTGTTGGGCGGTTACGCCGACAGCGACGCCGCGAAACGCGGAAACGGGTGCTAAGAGCTGCGCTAAAAACTAAATTCATCAGGTGAAATAAAGGGAACATTAGAGATACTGTGAGAAAAAGAAGAGAATCTAAGATACCGTTCTCAGATCCTTCCTTTTGTCCGTTCTCAAATGTTTTGATTTCAAGAAATGTTTATCTCTTTATTCATGCCCAGAGAACCCCTCCCAGTTTCAGCGTGAATGCAATAAATCAATGCAGACTAGACCTTGTAAACTATAATGCACATGAAAATGAATGTTTATCACATAGTCATGTATGAGTCAGTAGCTCAGATCTCTAAATACATTTGTATTCAGGAACATTCTTGAAGAAAACTTCTGGGCTTTGAATTCAACAGTTTGTACTTCCATAAGGAACACTGTATGACACTGATTTTTTTTGACACATCAGAAACAGCACAGCACTGTCATCCTTGCATACCTAACAAGAATTTGTAATTTTTTTTTTTTAGCATGGCATGTGCTATTCTAATGCCCATACAGCCTCCTTTAACAAAATTTCCTTTGTAGAGCTTTTTATTGGTTCTTATTTAGCTCGCACGACAGATTCGGTACCTTGAATTCTTACTCGGCATCAAGTTTTATTTATTAATGTAATCGCGAAAGGCAAGATGTATGGACCTGAGTACGGCTCAACAAGCACAGATGTTGAGAAAAGTACTGAAGAAAACTCAAATGTCAAAATAAAAATAAGCTGGAATGTGGATACAATTATGGACATGGTCATGAATACAGTTAGCAGATTCAATATGAAGAATATGTGTTAGACGCACGCTCAAAGAAACCTGTTGCGTCTATATTCATTCAAATTTATTTGCAGAACCCAGCGCTGCAGTCTCAGGTGGGAGTTCGCTGAATGAGTCTACTGAAAAAGAGTGTAGACGGAAAAAGCAGTTTGATCTGCGATAATGAGCATTACATAAGTGACATGTCATTATTACTGTTACAGTGCGGAATGTTCCAAACTGTCAGTCGCATCATTCTGTGAGTTCACTCCGTAATGACGAACTGGAAATATCTAGAGTAGTAGAAAAACTATTTACAGAATCTTATCTCAGCATCGCAAAGAATATAAAAAGTTTCTAAAGACAAGGTTAGTGCAGGAGTAGAATAAACTAAATATTTTGTTTTTCGAAACCATCTTGCCGTAGTAAACGTACGAAGTTCCCCTAGGTAGTGCTAGTCATTACGGATGATTGTGCCCATTGCGTACCATAAAAATTTAATTTGCGACCTACAATATTTACAAACTCAATTAACTCTGAATAAGTGGACCACTTGGCATTAAAGATTGGCCTCACCATGACTGTCTGCCAACATCTACATAATAATTTCCATGAACCTATGTGCTTCAAGAAAATATTTGGTGCGAGCTGCTTAAAACACAATAGCACTTTTTAACAAGTGCTCATTGTTGGGCAAGTTGGTACGGTACATTAGAAAACATGATTGCGCTTTGAAGACGGGGACATAGGAAGGACAGACACCACAGAGTGCTAACTTTCAACTGATTTAATTCAATAACCTCTGCGTAGAAACACACTGCGACACCGCACCATATCTCAGCCAATCCGTGGCACTGCCACGGACCGCAAGTACGCCAACTCCTTATCCGCGAAGTCAATTGACGTCACACTGATACAACACGTGCCGGAGCTATTTATAGCATCAGCCTCCATAATCTCTCTAACAGTCATATCTTTGTGCCTATCAAGAACAGTAGACAAAGCAAATAATGGTTTGCACTCGCAGTCATGATCTGTCGTGTCACTGCCAAGACTGCGGGTGCAAACCATTATTTGCTTCGTCTACTGTTCTTGAGAGGCACAAAGATAGGACTGTTAGCGAGATTATGGAGGTTGACACTATAAATAGTTCCGGCACAAGTTGTGTCAGTGTGGCGTCAAATGACTTGCCGGATAAGGAGTTGGCGTACTAGCGGTCCGTGGCAGGGCCACGGATTGGTTGAGATGTGGTGCGGTGACACCGTCCGTTTCTACGCTGAGGTTCTTGAATTAAATCAGTTGAAAGTTAGCGCTCTGTTGTGTCTGTCCTTCCTATGTCCCCGTCTTCCAAGTGCAATCATGTTTTCTACCGCACTTTTTAACACTAATAGAAAGCCTGTAGTGGGCCACAACTTAAGCAGTTTTCACTTCATTATGAAGGGCAATTACACATATGTGAACCATGAATATAGGCCTGCACTGAATTTTTTTCTTAAGCTGAACGTGCTATGCTCTGTTTACTATATGAATCTTTGTAGAGCTGACAATGTGCCAGTTCCTGTTTTTTTATAATTCACATGTCCCGACTGCTGGGTGTAGTAGGGACATAAGATTGATGACACCAACGAAACACAATGATTATTTTAAGAATTGGTTTGGGTATAGCACGAGCAAGGCGATCTGCGGGAAGTTATTTCTGTGACACCGTCGAACCTACATTCGCGGGATTTAAGTTCACGTTAATCATGTCTGCAGACTCCTTTTTGTAATTGGAACTCCATCCAACCAAAGATTTGAATATGTTTTTTTGCATTTCAGGCTTAGTAGTGCTTTTGCTATTCTATTAATAGGTAAGAAAAATGCTTATTTCAAGTGGCATACCTAACACCTGGTGGCACGAGGACTCCCCTGTCGTGACGCTGATCGAAAGTCACAGGCAGGGAGATACTGCGACGCTCGTTGCTGGGATTACCACCCCATGGTCCTGGCCAGACCGCAGAAAAAGATTGAGTCCAAGCTTGTGGCCACTAGGATCTCCAGATCTTGAGGCACCCAAGTAGCTGAAAATAAAAACAAATCACAATCAAGTACTTGGCAGAGCTACATTAGAATGGCTAGCATATTCTTTCGTGATCAGCATGTAGATCCTCTTATTTCAGTCATAGTCACCCCCAGGACAAGGCCACGTAGGCGTCATAGTGATGGGTACCGAATTAAGGTGAATGATCAAATGCGTTCATTTAACCCTCTTTCGCCCCAACCTGAGAGACTTCTGTCAAATATTTACATTCAACTGTAAAGACTATAAATAAAACTACTAGCGCAATGCAGAGCCGTATAGTGGCAGAGTTTAGCCAGTGGGTGTGGCAACGAAGGCGCCGGAGAGGAGGAAAGGGAGGAGAACGCCGAAGGAGGGAGAGAGAAGGCAGCAAAGAGGAGATGACCGCCATTTTGACGCAAAGCTGTCGGCACGGAGCACTGTTGAGTCTATGCGTTGTCTGCTTTTTTTTTTGCCTGAATAAAAGTGCGTTCAAACCTGGAGGAACTTCTTTCTTTATGTTTTTAAGCCACCGAGGAATAACACTATATCATTTTATTGCCAGGGCCTGCCAAATAAAAGGAAAGAACCGAAATTTGAATATCGATCCCATGCCGGGCGAATGACTTAAAATGGCGGCCCTCCCCGCTAAGCTGGGAGCAGCCTAGAGTTCACGCACATTCGCTCACGCCTCTCGCTCTGTTCCGCGGGCTGATTAGCTCACTCGGAAGGGAGACTTTACGGCAGCGAAATCATATGCTGCTAGACTCTCCCCATATATGGCTCTGCTACAATGGAAAGATTTTTCTCCTCGTGCTCAGCAAGTGTCGACTGGGGATACAACTCCAGTTCATACACTCGCTGAACATGAAGGTAGAGATTACCAGCAGAGGGCAGGTGTCTGGATAGAAAGAGTTTAGTTGGCGCACCAAGAGGCTAGCGAATAAAAATGGGTACAACTCTGAGCAAAATGCCAAAAAAGCGTGGATCTCGGCTTGACACTAACAGCGACACACAGTATTTATTTTACTGACAAAGGGGTACTAAATCACTATTTTCAGCTACCTAATCAAACTATTCTTCCCGGCTTGCTTTTTGGGAAAATCTCTAAATTTACAAGAACTATTAATACAACAGCTAAAAAAACAAAATGGCAAAACCAACAATCGAATTCAACTGCTGTCCAGTAGCACGACATCTATGGCAGGCAGACCTGCAGAATGAGCAAGCAGTTTAAAAACAGAGTATGTCCTATTTATAATTTTTTTTCATGCTGCAAAGCAAGCGCTAGAAGGAGGTTTCACGACATTAACGAAATTTCTTGCAATCAGTTGAGAACAAGTTAGAGCGGCGAACTTGTCCTTGCCCCTGGCATAACGTTTTAGTGTTGCCCATGAAAACTCACATACATTTGTAAATAAAAACAAAAAAGACTAATGTTCATAAAAAAATCTGTAACTTTGGCAAAGAAAAGTTACCTTTTGAGGCAAATCGGCGACAATGAAAAGACGACGTTTGAGTACAATTAAGGGAAAGAGGGAAAGGATGCATACCTACAACAAAAAAATTTAGAACAACCACGGGCAGGAAACTCTGGTGAGGCTCTCGGAGCGACTCCCTGCAATAGGCCTGCGCAGACCACAGAACAAGATCGGTCAGAGCTTGCAGCCATAAGGTGCTTCACACCATGAAGTTACAGAACCGAGTGCAATTGGAAGCAAAGTGCATTTCATTTCTCTGCAGAACGAAGAGTTTAATAGCTAGTATGCATTCATAAGGTGATACAGTCATGAATGCACAGACTTTTCAATGCAGCACTATATCACCAACTTGTTAAGCATGCCGGGCAACACTAAAAGCCGAGAGCATTATTCCAAACTATCTCAGCTTAGAGTTAACCACGACAGAAGCTTCAAGCCATCCTTGCAAATTCAGTGCACAAAGCAAGCCATGTGACCTTCTAGTTGGACGCCATGGTACGTCCAGCTTATAATCATGTGTCATGCTGTTTTTGCTGCAATGGCTTGTAGTGTCAAAAGTGGTCCAGCCTAAAGAGACGCAAAGTATGGACGTTTGTGAGTAGGGCCCTCACCTAGTCTGCAGCTACATTGCGAAATAGGACGTTCCAACCGGGATGTTTGCTGCCTGCAACCACACGACCAGGTTGTGTCCAGCGATTGTTCGAGCTGAGTACATGTCCTCGACAGTGCCATTATTTGACGAGCATTTTTATGAATGTTAAACACGACTGACTTACAGAGAGACTCCACCTCAACGACTAATGACTTGGGATACCTAACTGAATACTGATATATTAACTAAATGCAAAACAATTACCTGGCAGGCATTAAATTTTTCAAGAGGTTGGGTCGACTCTGCATTAAGTTGAAGGAGTCGATGCGTAATAGGACAATACAAACAAAAATATGCCTTAGAATTCCTTTTGCACCCCCAAAATGATGTTTTTGAAGGTAAGGTACACAATGTTCTTGATTCAGAAAGTGCCTCAACTGTACAAATGCATATGCAATAAGGGCACTTGCCAAGGCTATTCTACTCAGCTCTGTGCAGGTTAAGCAAAGTTAGAGTATAGTACACACTCACTGACACCATGAGAAAGGCAGGGAGAAGTCTCCGTTGTTCGACCTCCAGCCTGTCTGCTACCTTCGACGACGTTTCAGCGCCTGATGAGCCTGGAGTGAGCACATCTGTCCAGAGCGGGGTGAAAAGCACAAGCACGTGCTGGAGGAAGCCCAGCCATTCTCTTTTTGTCGTCGGCTATACTACATATATTTAAGTGAGAAAAAGTATTGCAAATATGCAGTCCACCTTAAAGATAACAACAGTTGCCATTCTCCATTTTCCAAATAAGTGCTCCCACCTATCGGAACATCTACACATGTGGTGCGTGAGTGGGTTCAGGACTGAGAGGCTAGAAAACGAAGCGCTCAGAAGGCTTGTCTGGCACTTCCAACCATGCGGACAAATTCGTCGCAAATCCCCAATTTCTAGACAAAATGATTTAGAATGAGCAACTCTTGTCTACGCCCGAGGTAAAACATTGAATTGTGATTCCCCCATATTATCCGAGCCATCCTTCAAACTGCGGTACCACCTGCAAATAAACTATGTTGTGCTGCGGCACGCCTCCATGCTGCCTGCTTCAGAGGAAAACCACTGCTCGTGTTGAAGACGCCATCCCACAATGTACAGGCAACAATGTTAAACAAACTAAAATAAAATTGATAATGTTCAACAGACACAGATAGGCTCACAAAGTGTCGACACCATGATTGTTGTTGTTGGTTTAACTCTTGCATACAAACAAAAGTGACTTCCTCTTTCCTCCGCTGTACAGTAAAAACCCCTTATCTTCGTGGCCCCTATTTCTTCGCGAATTGGTCACAGAGGACATAATCGTAGCCACTGAATTCTACAAAATTAAAGGCTGCAAAAATTAAAGGTTCATTAACATTAAGGGGTTTACTGTTCTTCCGTGTGTCACATGATGTTAACTTTCAAGGAGGCTGAAGGTATTGGTTTAAGAAAAAATTGACCTATGAAAAAAAATGCCCTTCTTCAGGTTAGGCACGCGAGGTTCTTTTGCACTACCTATAAGGTGGCAAGTTTGTTTCGGCAGAGCTTTTGGTAAAACGGGATCACAAAAGTAGCTATACTTGGCGTCAACTATTTTGTGCTGCATTATAAACTAGAGTAGATTCCAAAGCGCCTCAGCACAGCACTGTTTGTTGCGAGAGCATATGTGGTTTAGTGTTGCATCCCATTCGCATGATCCAGAGAAACTAGTGCTGACAGTGTTGGAGCACTCCAAATAATAACAGCCGACTGTAGAAGCATTGAGAGATGCACACATGCGAAATGTGCATTTCTTAAAAGTGGATTCGAGCGAAGGTAAAAACAATATGTATACTTACGACGGCCATACTTGCCTTTCCGAAGCACGACCACTTTTCCTCGGTAGCACCATCCAGCAAGAAGCACCAGCAACACGCCCATGAGACGCCGCCGACTCCTGGATTGAATGACGACCCGCCTGAGGTCTTGGAAGGAGATTCGGAACACTGCTTTAGGCCAAATGTTGTATCGGGTGGGGCGGGGACTAAAAGTAAAAATTAGCAAATTTATCTGAAGCGCTACATTCCTATAGGATAGCAGAATTTTTTTTAGGCCAGTGATGCGTTTTAATTAAACACAAATGGTTGGTTCATATGATGAACCAGCAGCCCCTATTTTGCTTAAATGTAACGCAGTGTCTAACGTTACGTCCTACGGAACCCGAAATAAAAATTAGTTACACCCAACGTAACTGTCAGGCATTCGAGTTACGTACGACGTAACTCGAAATAAAAATTAAAGTTACCGTATTTACTCGAAAATAGGACGAACTCTATTTGTTGAACCCACCGAAAATAAAATAAAAAAAAAATATTTCAAATATAGGTCAACCTTTTTTTTTATTTTTAAGAACAGGGGAAATTTTGGGAAAAAAAAACAAACCTTTATTTACATCACTCTCAGCTAAATCACGGGGCGATGTCAAAAACTTCATCACCGTCAGAACTTCTCGACATGTCATCATTCTCCGAAGCTTCGTCAGCTTGGTAGACATCCTCGCAAATTCGCAACAATACTTCACTGACACCGTTGTAAAATGACGACAAGAAACGAAAGAAGGTGCGAAGCGACGAGATACATAACTACAAAGACGCAAGCAAAGCCGCCCTTTCGCCATGAGCAACACGCGAGCCGAGCCGCAGCAAGCAACTAACAAAAGTGACATCTTTTTTTTTTCTTTTTTTGTGCGCGTTTGCGAGGATGGAGGGCAGAGTGCATGGCGCATCGCGTTCATCTCCTTCCTCATTGCCCAGCAAGGGGAACGCTAGATGCGCGATGGCGAAATCCAACGCCCGAGGGGTGCGCGCGAGAGCGACACCGGCCACCGCGGTTGTTTTCGGTTGTTTACCAAAAGCTTTTTGAAACAAGGAGCGGCGCGGCTCTACGGCAACGCCGGCTCGGTGACTCGATAGCTTCATGCCTCCAGTAGGGTCGCAAGATTTGGTCGCGAATGTAGGTCGAAATTCTTTAGTCACAATTTCCGGAAAAAAAAAGAAGAAAAAAAAAAAGGTCGAATGATATTCGAATAAACACGGTAGTCAGCCGCGCGACGAGACACACATTATGAAAGCGATTGGTGCGAGCGACCAAGGCGATGAGCGACGTTTTCTAGAAGCCCAAGAACCGAGCGGCGCAAGCAGCGAGAGTGAGAAATCTTCGTCGCTCGGTGCCGGCACTCGTACCTTCTCGCCGTCGCTCGTCTCGTTGATCGCTATATTGCTTACATGCCGTTCAGAAAGGCGCTCTAAGTGCTTACCATTGCATTGGGACCAGCCTCGCATCCAACCGTAACCAGTCTTGACTTTTTTTTTAAAGCCGCCGAGGTAGAAGTTAACCATCGTACAGGCATCGTTTTTAAGCATGGCTCCTCGTTCATTGCTCGATTTATATTTTCCGTAAATGACAAACCGCAATGAAGCACAATTAATCTAGTTCAAAATTGTTACGAACACTTGGCACGCCTGCTTACGCTGTAGCGCACCTAACGCAATTTAAAAGTAGAACGAAAACGGGACGGGATTCGCTTACCGCTTCACGGAGACAGACGTCTTCGGATCCTAGGCCTCGCGGCCGAACTGGGAAGTCGCCTGCGGTCCGGCGATCGGACGAGTCGAGCCGGCCTGACCCAGGCTGACCACGCCCGGTTGAACTATGGAGAAGCGCCGTCCAGTTGAGAGCCAGAGACGCAGTAGAAACGGACCGTAAAACCTCTGTCCCGCAAAACGCAGAACGAGCCAGCGACGCCAAAACCGCCAAAACCACTACGTCGCCATCTCCGCGACGACCGGAGGCGCGGAAGCCGGGAAGTTGGAAAAGGCGCGACAGCGGAAGCCACTGGGCGGAAGCTTTACGTTTCGGTTTCGCTTTTCTCCGGCGCCGGGTTCGCGGCTGGTTGCGACGACGTGAGGGGCCACGAAAAGATGCCGAGTTGGCCGAGTGCGAGTCACGGCCCACGATACGAGCAACGGGCCGTTTGCCGCTGTCGACCGGCGATGCGGTATCCGCGGCTTGGTGTCACGATCGGTTTGTTGCCGTGCACGCTGACTCAAAGCTCGAAGTTAACGCAGTTCCGTTCCGGCACCAGCCGCACCACGTTTTCCGGTGCATCGCACGTGGAGACCTTTCGACGCATTCAGCATTCAGTGACCGTAAAGATGGTGCCCGCTGTTTTCGGTGCTGTGGAAGAAGTTGCGAGACGGAAGGAGCATCAAAACCAAGGCGTTTAGGACTCCAGGCCGGGCCGCCGGTTCACTCTGAGTGAGAGGCGACGTGTGTGCGCACGCTTTGAGGAAGCCTCCGCGTTTCGCCGCGCCAGAACTCGCCGATCGCGACCGGACCCCGACTCCGAGAGGCTCTTGCGCAGCCAGGAACGGCACCGAGGTAGGAGCTGCTCGTTCTGCGCTACCATGCAGTGCTCAACAGTGCTCGGAGCTCTCGGTGTCGTTCGTGCTTGCACCGATGTCTTTGTGACCCCTTCGGACGCGCAAGTCGTACTTCGCAAATGTTTGGACGGGGCCGCCCACACCGAGCAGCTCCGCTATATTCCGCTTAGTTATGATCTCAATAAAAGCTTGCGTTTGTCCTTGGGGAAAAAAATTGCGGGAGCGCTCTCCGCGCCGCCGACGAGATTGGCCGCCGCCATGTTCTCCGCTGTTCACTCGCTCCCGCAGCGAGCGCCTTCCGATAATCCTCCCTGTTCCAAAATGCGATGCGATTTCCGTTTACATGGGCTGAATGAATGCGGACTCGACATCTCGATCCACCTCTGTCTAGCGACTTTAATGCGATGCGCTTTGCGCATTATGCCGTTTACATGACCGCATATGGAATGCGGCAACTGGATTCAATACGACTAAGTCGCATTCATGTAAACGCGGCTTATGTTCTTTTTCGACATGTATGGAGTATGTAACGATACCGGTGGTAAACGATGGACGTTAAGTTGGAAGATGGCGGTCGTCTTTCTGCTTGTATGATTTGGTTATAACGGTGGTCGTGTGGTATAAGCGTTTTTTGTTGGAAAACGGCGGTCGCCTACGTCATCGGACGCAAAATCATACCAGCACACCGCATCATATTGGCAAGCAAACTGGCTGCCAGTATAGACAGACCCGGAGCCATAGTGGTGCCGGTATCTCCAGTTATGCAGAACGCCAAACCAAACTAGCTGCATACATAATAACAAGAAATTATGTTGGTGTCATACCCGAACTGTACAAGCAGCAGGTTTGTTTCTTCTACGTTTTTCCAATTGGGTCCCCCACCTTGACTCCTCCTTTCCCATCCGTAGAAGACCGAAATGCGCCCACCTGCAAGGCGCTTACAGCGGAAGGTTAAGGCGTTCGACGCTGGCGTATTCCGCCACCGCTTTTACATTGCGTGACTTTTTCTTTATTTTGGCTCGTATTTACCTTCCCTGGCCGTAACGTTACCTGGCGCCCCTAAGGTACAAAGGGGCAGTTAATTGGATTCAAGTTGAAAGGCTCTGCGGTCACTGTCTACTAGCGAATTTGAACTTTTGTACTTGAAGCGACACGTATTTCTCAGGCATTAGGCAGGGACGCTAGGTACTTCTTGTCCCCATGGAGCTGGTCACGTTGCAAAGAAATCCCTCTTGGCCGCTACCTCGGCCGCGGCAGTGAGATGAGCAAACCGCCCATGGGTAACAGGACCGCGGGCGCAGAGATGCGCTCTGATAAGAAACCGAAACCTGGACACGCGTCCAAATGAAGCGTTTTTTTACAGAACGCGTAAAATGAAACCCCTGCGTTATATGCTTCTAAAAAGAGTTGATTTAGTGGTTTTCGATGACTCTCAGCAGCTGTCTAATTGAAACCGTATGTTCATTTTCACTAATTAAAAAGATAATTAACAAGTTGTATGTAATTATCCGACTGACCGTTAGGATTAGGCCCCTCTACCCTATTGGAAAAACGTACAAGAAACAAACCTGCTGCTTCTTCAGTTCTGGTATGACACCAACACAATTTCTTGTTATTATACATGCAGCTAGATTGGCTTGGCGTTCTCCACCTCTGGAGATACCGGCACCGCTATGGCTCCGGGTCTGTCTATACTGGCAGCCGGTTTGCTCACCGATATGATTTGGTATGGCTGGTATGATTTTGCGTCCGATGACATAGGCGACCGCCATCTTTCCAACAAAAACACTTATACCACAAGACCACCGGTAAAACCAAACCATACATGCAGAAAGACGACCGCCATCTTCCACCAAAAACTTCCATCGTTTACCACCGGTATCGTTACATACACCATTTATGTCGAAAAAGAACATAAGACGCGTTTACATGAATGCGACTTAGTCGCATTGGATCCAGTTGCCGCATTCAATATGCGGTCATGTAAACGGCATAATGCGCAAAGCGCATTGCATTAAAGTCACTAGACAGAGGTGGATCGAGCTAGCGAGTCCGCATTCATTCAGCCCATGTAAACGAAGACCGCATCGCATTTTGGAACGGGGAGGATTATCGGGAGGCGCTCGCTGCGGGAGCGAGTGAACAGATGAGAACATGGCGGCGGCCAACCTCGTAATTTTTTTCCCGAGAACAAACGCAAGATTTTATGGCGATCATAAGTAAGCGGAATATAGCGGAGCTGCTCGGTGAGGGCGGCCCCATCCAAACCTTTGCGAAGTACGACTTGCGCGTCCGAAGGGGTCACAAAGGCTTCAGTGCAAGCACGAATGACACCGAGAGCTCCGAGCACTGTAGAGCACTGCATGGTAGCGCAGAACGAGCAGCTCCTACCTCGGTGCCGTTCCTGGCTGCGCAAGAGCCTCTCGGACTCGCGGTCCGGTTGGTCCGCCCGCGATCGGCGAGGTCTGGCGCGGCGAAACGTGGAGGCTTCCTCAAAGCGTGCACACCTACGTCGCCTTTTGTTCAGAGTGGACCGGCGGCCTGGACTGGAGTCCTAAACGCCTTGGTTTTGATGCTTCTTCCGTCTCCCAACTTCTAACACAGCACCGATGACAGCGGGCACGATCTTTACGTTCACTGAATGCGTCGAAAGGCCTACACGTGCGATGCACCGGAAAAAGTGGTGCGGCTGGTGCGGGAACGGAACGGACGGAAATGCATAACTTCAAGCTTTGAATCAACGTGCACGGCAACAAACCGATCGTGACACTAAGCCGCGGATACCGCATCGCCGTTCGACAGCGGCAAACGGCCCGTTGATCGTATCGTGGGCCGTGACTCGTACTTGGCCAACTCGGCGTCGTTTCGTGGCCCCTCGCGTCGTCGCAAACAGCCTCAAGCCCACCAGCCCGCGACCGTGGCCGGCGTCGGAGAAAAGCGAAACCGAAACGTAAAGCTTCCGCCCAGTGGCTTCCGCTGCCGCGCCTTTTCCAACTTCCCGGCCAGTCCCGGCTTCCACGCTTCCGGTCGTCGCGGAGACGGCGACGTAGCGGTTTTGGCGTCGCTGGCTCCTTCTGCGTTTTACGGGACAGAGGTTTTACGGTCCGTTTCTACTGTGTCTCTGGCTCTCAACTCGACGACGCCTCTCATAGTTCAACTAGGCGTGGTCAGCCGGGGTCAGCACAGCGCGGCCGGCTCGACTCGTCCGATCGCCGGACCGCAGGCGACTCCCAAATTCGGCCGTTAGGCCTAGGATTCGAAGGCCTTTGTCTCCGTGAAGCTGTAAGCGAATCTCGTCCCGTTTTCGTTCTACTTTCAAATTACGTTAGTTGCGCTACAGTGTAAGCTTGCGTGCCAAGTGTTCGTGACAATTTTGAACTAGAATAATTGTGCTTCATCGCGGTTTGTCATATACGAAAAAGTAAATGGAGCAATGAACGAGGAGCCATGCTTGAAAATGTATGTACGTACGATGTTAACCTGGGCGGCTTAAAAAAAAGTCAAGACTGGTTACTGTTGGATGCGAGGCTGGTCCTAATGCAATAGTAAGCACCTAGAGCGCCTTTCTGAACGGCATGTAAGCAATATAGCGATCAACGAAACGAGCGACGGCGAGAAGCTACGAGTGCCGGCACCGAGCAACGATTTCTCACTCTCACTGCTTGCGCCGCTCGGCTCTTGGGCTTCTAGAAAACGTCGCTCATCGCCTTGGTCGCTCGCACCAATCGCTTTCATAATGTGTGTCTCGGCGCGCGGCTGACTACCTTAATTGTTCGAATATAAGTAGACATTTCTTTATTATTTTTTCCGGAAATTGTGACTAAAGAAATTCGACCTAAATTCGCGACCAAATTTTGCTACCCTACCAGAGGCATGAAGCTATCGAGTCACCGAGCCGGCGTTGCCGTAGAGACGCGCCGCTCCTTGTTTCAAAAATCTTTTGGTAAACAACCGAAAACAACCGCGGTGGCCGGTGTCGCTATTGCGCGCACCCCTCGGGCGTTGGATTTCGCCATTGCGCCTTTAGCGTTCCCCCTGCAGGGCAATGGGGAAGGAGAGGAACGCGATGCGCATGCACTTTGCCCTCCATCCTCGCAAAGGCGCACAAAAAAAGAAAAAAAAAAGATGTTACTTTTGTTAGTTGCTTGTGGCGGCTCGGCTCGCGTGTTGCTCATGGCGAAACGGCGGCTTTGCTTGCGTCATTGTAGTTATGTCTCTCGTCGCTTCGCACCTTCTTTCGTTTCTTGTCGTCATTTTACAACGGTGTCAGTGAAGTATTGTTGCGAATCTGCGAGGATGACTACCAAGCTGACGAAGCTTCGGACGACGATGACATGTCGAGAAGTTCTGACGGTGATGAAGTTTTTGGCATCGCCCCGTGATTTAAAAGAACTTGTTGTTGGGCTAGTTGGTGTTGACTGAATTGAACCATGGTTAAAAGCGCTAAAAAAGACGTACACAAGAAAGAAGACAAACACGGGCGCTACTCACAACTGTATTGGGAAAGGAAGATGGAAGTACATATATATATATATATATATCTGATACACTTATCGTCACCCAGGCTACTCATGCGCGAGATATTAGAGCATAAAACCGTTTACATGTATTTATCGAAAAAACGAATCTCAGCGTTATACAATGCTATTGACGTGTCGCTGACGCACTGGGGTCCCCTCTTCTTGATAAAATATGCCTCTTGCAGTTCGCGTGCCCTTTGAATTCTGCTTCTACCGAGAATCTTGGTATCACCGAAGCGCGGCTCGCATTTGCAGACCCTACAGTGCGCGGGCAAATGTGCCCCGTCATTTGTCTTTAAATTTTGCGCGTGCTCTCTTAAACGGTCATTCGTGCATCTTCCCGTTTGTCCAACGTAAGATTTTCCACACGTTAGGGGGATTTCATACACGACCCCCGTGACGCATTCGATGTACGGCCTGGCGTGCTTCGTGCCACATCCTCGATCGTTCTTGATTTCTTTAGTAATTCGAGGGCAAAGTTGTCCGAGTTTCTTTGGCGCTGAAAACACGAGAGGTACTCCGTACCTGTTTGCAACCTTCTTGAGGTTGTGCGCCATTTTGTGTACATATGGTACAACCTCTGGCCTCATATTGCTCAGTGCCGACTGCGTCACTTTACTGGTTGTGTGGCCTTTTACTTTCTGTAGGGTGACCTCTGCCACACTCGTCAAGACCGTTTGAGGGAAGCCCCGTGATTTAGCTGAGAGTGATGTAAATAAAGCAGTGTGTCGAACCGAAAAAAATACGGGTTCGGTTACGGTTCAGGTTCAGGTAAATTAATTTTGTTCCGGTTCAGTTCCGGTTCGATTAATTCGATCCGCGAACCGGTTCGCGAACCTTTTCGGGGCGCTGAACCGGTTCGCGAACCGGTTCGGAAATTATATATGAGAAATTGCAACATTAAAATATATTACAAATAAAACATCTGAAATCAGCACATACGAAACGGGATACATCGTAGTGTAAGGCTCAGGGATTTCTACCAGGAATGGTTTCTTTATGTGCACTCAAAGGTTACCTCACCGACGTTTAGGCATTCGCACTTCATCTAATTGGGTCCGACGCAGTAGCTATAAAATCCGCGACCTCCTTACAAACCCACTTGCAAGTAGAACTCGCTAACTATCCCGAAACCTCGGCGTGTAAGTAATTGAAGGAACAGTGGGGAGAAAATACAGCTCTCTTTATTTGAACTAGCCTTCGGTAACTCAAATTAGACCCTTAAAGGGGCCCTGCAATGACTTTTTGACTGGTTTTTAATTTGCACTGAACCTGAGCGTACTGAACGTAGTAACTTAATCCAACTTTTCTCAAATTTCGCTTTACTTTAAAAGTTATAGGCAAATTAGAATTACAAAAACAAGCAAAAAATAACCTCTTTCATGACGTTGTAGGTCCTGGCTTGAGTGGCCTTGAACTAGAGGAAGGGTAGTGAGCTGAGGTAGCTCATCGAGCGCACACGGCTGCCGCACTCCGTGTCGACGGCTCGAGAGGGCGCCACTAAAGCACGTGTTGGATACGCTGTATGAAGAGGGCGGCCAGGGCAGCTTGCATTGCATTTGCTGCGCGACTAATCACTAATTCGGCATAACACTTCATTGGCCACAAACGACAGCAAACACGGGGTAAAGATCAGTTCAGAACGGGAGCCACTTCGCGCTGACGCACCGCCAAATGGCCAAATCGCCAGCAGGGCCCGCGCCGAAGGCCTTCGGAACGCTCGGAACCGGTCGGATTCTTGAGCCGGTATACGACCACAGCGCCGCCGCGTACATCCGGGACCTTTCTACGCTCCTCGTTCGACGTAGCCTCATCCCACTAGCCTTTTCTTGTATGCGCCGTTTTTCTCCGCCGCTTGGTGGCGGGTATGTCGACGGGTCATTTCTCGTTTCCGTACTTTCTAAACTGCATTTGTTTCTTTTCTGATCTAAAATAGTGAACAAAAACTACTTTCATACATAATTGAAACGGTTCGCGACACTTATATTTTGTATCTCGACTAAAAAAAAGCTCTTAGCGGCTTTGACCAGTGACAAGCCCAGGACCAAAGACGTCACAGTTTGCGCGCTTTCGGTACCGCGGGTCGCCCTCGTCGGTGGAGGAGGTTTCCGCGTCGTCCGGTTAAAATATGACGCACTGATATTTAGTTACTCTCTCCGTGCCCGCTGGCTTTCCTCAACCCCAAAAGACGTGGAAACCGCAAAAAAGGTAGACGCTTAAATATGATTGCAGGGCCCCTTTAAAGAAGTTTTCATTAAACAAGATACGGAATATGGAAAACACTTCTCCGAACGCAACGCAAGAAGGACGTAATAGGATAAATATTTAAATAAAAGAGTTCGCTGTCTCACAAATATGTTAGCTTCTAAGTGCCTATACGAAACCGGATGCATTATTATCAAACTCCACAGCCTTTTCTTTTCTCATTCCGATTGAAGCAAGCTTCAAAAACTCGCGCGTTCTAGAACCGTGTTATGAAATGAGCACACAGCAGCATTTAGGATTTACGAGATTGCAAGAAAGTAAAACCCCGTGACGCGATTTTGTTTTTTGCACCGCCTTTTTTCTTTCTTCCGTGCAAGCCGCGACCAGCGCAATACTGGTTCCTATGTCAAGATTCATGGATGCACCGTTTGTCAAGATTCATGGATGCGGCGTTTATATTCCTAAGACTGAGTGGAGAAGAAAAATGTGTAAGCGAGGTGTGTGTCAGTTGACGGAACTTAAAAAAACAAATGGCATTGATAGCACATTCATTGTCAACAGCGCGTGGCCGAACCGTTTTGATATGAGCCGGTAACCGTTATTTTTTTCCGGTTCAGTTCCGGTTCGGGTTCATCGCGATAACAATATAACGGTTCGGGTTCGGGTTCAGTTCCGGGAAAAATACCGGTTCGGTTCCGGTTTTCGGCTCGGTTCCGGTTCGACACCCTGAAATAAAGGTTTGTTTCTTTTGCCCAAAATTTCCCCTGTTCTTAAAAATAAAAAAAAGGTCGACCTATATTTGAATTCTTTTTTTTTTATGTTATTTTCGGTGGGTCCATGAAATAGAGTTCGACCTATTTTCCAGTAAATACGGTAACTTTAATTTTTATTTCGGGTTACGTCGGACGTAACTCGAATGCTTGACAGTTACGTTGGGTGTAACTAATTTTTATTTCGGGTTCCGTCGGACGTAACGTTAGACACTGCGTTACACTTAAGCAAAATAGGGGCTGCTGGTTTATCATATAAACCAACCATTTGTGTTTAATCAAAACGCATCACTGGCCTAAAAAAATACTGCTATCCTATAGGAATGTAGCGCTTCAGATAAATTTGTTAATTTTTACTTCTAATCCCTGCCCCACCAGATACAACATCTGGCCTAAAGCAGTGTTCCGGATCTCCTTCCAAGACCTAAGGCGGGTCGTCATTCAATCCAGGAGGCGGCGGCGTCTCATGGGCGTGTTGCTGGTGCTTCTTACTGGATGGTGCTACCGAGGGAAAAGTGGTCGTACTTCAGAAAGGCAAGTATGGCCGTCGTAAGTATACATATTGTATTTACCTTTGCTCGAATCCACTTTTAAGAAATGCACAGTTCGCATGTGTGCATCTCTCAATGCTTCCACAGTCGGCAGTTATTATTTGGAGTGCTCCAACACTGTCAGCGAGAGTTTCTCTGGATCATGCAAATGGGATGCAACACTAAACCACATCTGCTCTCGCAACAAAGAGTGCTGTGCTGAAGCACTGTGGAATCTACTCTAGCTTTATAATGCAGCACAAAATAGTTGACAACAAGTATAGCTACTTTTCTGACTCCGTTTTACCAAAGCGCCTACCGAAACAAACTTGCAACAAACTTTATAGGTAGTTCAAAAGATCCTCGCGTGCCTAACCTGGAGAAGGGCATTTTTTTTCATAGGTCAGTTTTTTCTTAAACCAATACCTTAATCCTCCTTGAAATATTAACATCATGTGACACACGGAAGAACAGTAAACCCCATAATGTTTCCGAACCTTTAATTTTCGCAGCCTTTAGTTTTGCAGAATTCAGTGGCTGCGATTATGTCCTCTGTGACTGATTCGAGAAGAAATAGGGGCCATGAAGATAAGGGGGTTTTACTGTACATCGGAGGAAAGAGGAAGTCACTTTTGTTTATATGCAAGAGTAAAACCAACAACAACAATCGTGGTGTCGACACTTTGTGAGCCTATCTGTGTCTATTGAATGTTATAAATTTTATTTTAGTTTGTTAAACATTGTTGCCTGTACATTGTGGGATGGCGTCTTCAACACGAGCAGTGGTTTTCCTCTGAAGCCGGCAGCATGGACGCGTGCCGCAGCACAAAGTTTACTTGCTGGTGGTACCGCAGTTTAAAGGATGGTTCGCACAATATAGAGGAATCACAATTCAATGTTCTACCTCAAGCGTAGACAAGATTTCCTCATCCTAAATCATTTTGTCTAAAAATCTGGGATTTGCGACAAATTTACCCGCATGTTTGGAAGGACAGACAAGCCTTTTGAGCGCTTCGTTTTTTAGCCTCTCAGTCCTCAACCCACTCACGCACCACATGTGTAGATGTTCCGATTGGTGAGAGCACTTATTTGGAAAATGGTGAATGGCAACTGTTGTTATCTTTAAGGTGAACTGCATATTTGCACTACTTTTTCTCACTTAAAATTATGTCTTACTAAAAATATGTAGTATAGCCGATGACAAAAAGAGAAGGGCTGTGCATCCTCGAGCATGTGCTTGGGCTTTTCACCCCGCTTTGGACAGATGTGCTCACTCCAGGCTTATCAGGCGCTGAAACGTCATCGAAGGTAGCAGACGGGCTGGAGGTCGAACAATGGAGACTTCTCGCAGCCAGCCTTTCTCATGACGTCAGTGAGCGTGTACTTCTATACACTAACTTAGCTTAACCTGCACAGAGCTGAGTAGAATAGCCTTGGCAAGTGCCCTTATTACATATGCATTTGTACAGCTGAGGCACTTTCTGAATCAAGAACATTGTGTACCTTACCTTCAAAAACACATCATTTTTGGGGTGCAAAAGGAATTCTAAGGCATATTTTTGTTTGTATTGTCCTATTCCGGATCGACTCCTTCAACTTAATGCGGAGTCGACCCAGCCTCTTGAAAAATTTAATGCCTGCCAGTTAATTGTTTTGCATTTAGTTGATATATCACTATTCAGTTAGGTATCCCAAGTCATTAGTTGTGTAGGTGGAGTCTCTCTGTAAGTCAGTTATGTTTAACATTCTTAAAAATGCTTGTCAAATAATGGCACTGTTGAGGACATGTACTCTGCTCGAACAATTGCTCGGCACAAGCTGGTCGTGTGGTTACAGGCAGCAAACATCCCGGTTGGAACGTCCTATTTCGCAATGTAGCTGCAGACTAGGTGAGGGCCCTACTCACAAACATCTATACTTTGCGTCTCTTTAGGCTGGACCACTTTTGACACTACAAGCCATTGTAGCAAAAACATCATGACACATGATTCTAAGCTCGACGTACCATGGCGTCCAACTTGAATGTCACATGGCTTGCTTTGTGCACTGAATTTGCAAGGATGGCTTGAAGCTTCTATCGTGGTTAACTTTAAGCTGAGATAATTTGGAATAATACTCTCGGCTTTTAGTTTTGCCCGGCATGGTTAACAAGTTGGTGATATAGTGCTGCATTGAAAACTCTGTGCATTCATGACTGTATCACCTTATGAATGCATACTAGCTATTAAACTCTTCGTTCTGCAGGGAAATGAAATGCCCTTTGCTTCCAATTGCACCCGCTTCTGTAACTTCATGGTATGAAGCACCTTATGGCTGCAAGCTCTGACCGATCTTGTTCTCTGGTCTGCGCAGGCCCTTTGCAGGGAGTCGCTCCGAGAGCCTCACCAGAAATTCCTGCCCGGGGTCGTTCAAATTTTTTTTTTTGTTGTAGGTATGCATCCTTTCTGTCTTTCCGTTAATTGTACTCTAATGTCTTGTTTTCATTGTCACCGATTTGCCTCAAAATTGGTTAAGCACACAAATGGACGCTGTACAACTGTATCGCACACATTTTGTTCAAGGTAACTTTTCTTTGCCAAAGTTACAGATTTTTTTATGAAGGTTAGTCTTTTTTTGTTTTTATTTACAAATTTATGTGAGTTTCCATGGGCAAAACTGAAACGTTATGCCAGGGGCAAGGACAAGTTCAATGCTCTAACTAGTTCTAAACTGATTGCAAGAAATTTTGTTAATGTCGTGAAACCTCCTTCCAGCGCTTGCTTTGCAGCATGAAAAAAATATACATAGGACATACTCTGTCTTTTAAACTCCTTGCTCATTCTGCAGCTCTGCCTGCCATAGATGTCATGCTACTGGAGAGCAGGTGAATTCGATTGTTGGTTTTACCATTGTTTTTTTTTAGCTGTTGTCTTAATAGTTGTTGTAAATTTAGAGATTTTCCCAAAAAGCATTTTTTGGGAAAAATATTTAGTTTGATTAGGTAGCTGAAAGTAATGATTTTGTACCCCTTTGTCAGTAAAATAGATACTGTGTGCCGCTGTTAGTGTCAAGCCGAGATCCACGCTTTTTGGGCATTTTGCTCAGAGTAGTGCCCATTTTTATTCGTTGGCCTCTTGGTGCGCCAACTAAACTCTTTCTATCCAGACACCTGCCCTCTGCTGTTACACTCTACCCTCGTGTTCAGTGAATGTATGAACTGGAGTTGTATCTCCAGTCGACACTCACTGAGCACGAGGGTAGGAAAATGTTTCCATTGCAGCAGAGCCATATATGGGGAGAGCCTGGCAGTCTATGATTTCGCTGCCGTAACGTCTCCCTTGCGAGTGAGCTAATCAGCCCGCGGCACAGAGCGAGAGGCGTGAGCGCATGCGCGTGAACTCTAGGCTGCTTTTAGCTGAGCGGGGAGGGCCGCCATTTTCATTCATTAGCCCGGCATGGGATCGATATCCAAATTTCGGCTCTTTCCTTTTATTTGGCAGGCTCTGGCAATAAAATGATATAGTGTTATTCCTCGGTGGTTTGAAAACCTAAAGAAAGTTCCTCCATGTTTGAATGCAAACTTTTATTCAGGCAAAAAAAAAAAAAAGAAATAAGACCGTACCAGACGACGCGTAGCCTCAACAGTGCTCCTTGCCGACAGCTTTGCGTCAAAATGACGGTCGTTTCCTCTTTGCCTCTTTGCTGCCTTCTCTCTCCCTCCTTCGGCGTTCTCCTCCCTTTCCTCCTCTCCGGCGCCTTGGTCGCCACACCCACTGTCTAAACTCTCCCACTATATGGCTCTGCATTGCATTAGTAGTATTATTTATAGTCTTTACTGTTGAATGCGAATATTTGACAGAAATCTCTCAGGTTGGGGCGAAAGAGGGTTGAATGAATGCATTTGATCATTCGCCTTAATTCGGTACCCATCATTTTAGCGCCTACGTGGCCTTGTCCTGGGGGGTGACCATGACTAAAATAAAAGGATCAATGTGCTGATCACGAAAGAATATGCTAGCCATTCTAATGTAGCTCTGCCAAGTACTTGATTGTGATTTGTTTTTATTTTCAGCTACTTGTGTCCCTCAAGATCTGGAGATCGTAGTGGCCACAAGTTTGGACTCAATCTTCTGTGGTCTGGCCAGGACCATGGGGGAGGTAGTCCCAGCAACAAGAGCATCGCAGTGTCTCCCTGCCTGTGACTTTCGATCAGCGTCACGACGGGGGAGTCCTCGTGCCACCAGGTGTTAGGTATGCCACTTGAAATAAGCATTCTTCTTACCTATTAATAGAACAGCAAAAGCACTACTAAGCCTAAAATGCAAAAGACATATTCAAATCTTGGGTTGGAAAGAGTTCCAATTACAAAAAGGAGTCTGCAGACAAGATTAACATGTGAACTTAAAGCCCGCGGATGTAGGTTCGATGGTGTCACAGAAATAAGTTCCCGCAGATCACTTTGCTCGTGCTATACGCAAACAAATTCTTAAAATACTCATTGTGTTACGTTGGTGTCATCAATCCTATGTGCCTACCACACCCAGCAGTCGGGACATGTGAAATATAAAAAAAAAACAGGAACTTGCACACTGTCAGCTCTGCAAAGATTTAGATAGTAAAAAAAGCATAGCACGTTCAACTTAAGAAAAAAATTCACTGCAGGTCTATAATCATGGTTGACATATGTGTAATTGCTCTTCATAATGAAGTGAAGACTGCTTAAGTTGTGGCCCACTACAGGCTTTCTATTAGTGTTAAAAAGTGCGTTAGAAAACATGATTGCGCTTTGAAGACGGGGACATAGGAACGACAGACGCCACAGAGCGCTAACTTTCAACTGATTTAATTCTAGAACCTCAGCGTAGAAATACACTGCGTCACCGCACCACATCTCAACCACTCCGTGGTTGAGACCGCAAGAACGACAACTCCTTATCCGCCAAGTCAATTGACGTCACACTGACACAACACGTGCCGGAACTATTTATAGCGTCAGCCTCCATAATCTCGCTAACAGTCCTATCTTTGTGCCTAGCAAGAACAGTAGACGAAGCAAATAATGGTTTGCACCCACAGTCATGACAGTGACACCACAGATCATGACTGCGGGGGCAAACCATTATTTGCTTCGTCTACTGTTCTTGCTAGGCACAAAGATAGGACTGTTAGAGAGATTATGGAGGCTGACGCTCTAAATTGTTCCGGCACGTGTTGTGTCAGTGTGGAGTCAATTGACTTGGCGGATAAGGAGTTGGCGTACTTGCTGCTTGTTGCAGCGCCACGGATTGGATGAGATCTGGTGCGTTGATGCAGTGTGTTTCTACTCTGGGGTTTTTGAATTAAATCAGTTGCAAGTTAGCACTCTGTGGTGGCTGTCCTTCCTATGTCCCCGTCTTCAAAGCGCAATCATGTTTTCTAATGTACCATACCAACTTGCCCAACAACAGCACTTGTTAAAAAGTGCTTTCGTGTTTTAAGCAGCTCGCACCAAATATTTTCTGGAAATATATAGGTTCATGGAAATTATTATGTAGATGTTGGCAGACAGTCATGGTGAGGCCAATCTTTAATGCCAAGTGGTCCACTTATTCAGAGTTGGTTGAGTCTGTAAATATTGTAGGTCGCAAATTAAATTTTTATGGAACGCAATGGGCACAATCGTCCGTAATGACTAGCTCTACCTAGGGGAAGCTTATACGTTTACTACGGCAAGATGGTTTCGCAAAACAAAGTATTTAGTTGATTCAATTCCTGCACTAACCTTTTCTTTAGAAACTTTTACATTGTTTACGATGCTGAGACAAGATTCTGGAACTAGTTTTTTTAGAACTACTCTAGATATTTCCAGTTCATCATTTTTCTCGCAAAGCATTCGAGAGGGCCAAACCCTGTAATGTACGGAGGAAACTCACAGAATGATGCGACTGACAGTTTGAAGCATTCGGCACTGTAACAGTAATAATGACATGTCACTTACGTAATGCTCATTGTCGCAGATCAGACTGCTCTTTCCGTCTACACTCATTTTCGGTAGACTTATTCAGCATACTCCCACCTGAGACTACAGCGCTGGGTTCTGCGAAGTAATTTGAATGAATATAGACGCAACAGGTTTCTTGAGCCTGCGTCTAACACATATTCTTCATATTGAATCTGCTAACTGCATTCATGACCATATCCATAATTGTATCCACATTCTACCTAATTTTTATTTTGACATTTGAGTTTTCGACAGTACTTTTTTTCAAACATCTGTGCTTGTTCAGCCGTGCTCAAGCTCATACATCTTATCTTTTGTTATTACATCTATATTTTTTATAGATGTAATTTATAGATTTATAGATCTATAGATAAACTCAATACCGTGTTTTACCAAAATGTACAAGGCCTGAGGACTAAGGCCGACGAGTTTTTGTACAATTCAACTAATTCAAGTCATGATATTATATGTATAACTGAAACCTGGCTTTGTGATGGTATATCAGTCTCTAGTTACTTTAACCCCAGCTACACGGTCTATCGGAGGGATAGAGACTACTTGTGTACGGGGCAAACGATGGGAAAGGGAGTTTTAATTGCAACTAAAGTTTCCGTGGCATCGCATAGGCGGTTTGATCTTGAAACTTATTCAGAATGTGTCTGGATCGAGATTAAGGCAAGTGACGGATTTAATTACCTGATAGGAACGTACCATTTTCCCCCGTTATTTGATGAAACCACTTGTATTGAACATTTTGAATTTCTCGGAAAGCAGATCGGTTTTGACAAGTTTCGTGTTCAGATATACGGAGATTTTAATCTTCCGGGTGTAGAGTGGTCATTGCAAGCTTTAAACAATAATACGTTAACAGCTAGAAAGGCCTTTTCTTTGTTGTCTTTTATTAACTTGAGTGGTCTAGAACAATTAAATTCAATACCGAATTGCGCAGGTAATATCTTAGATCTCGTTCTTTCAAATGTCCACATTCTAAGCTTATGTCTGGCTTCCGATCCTTTGGTACAAGTTGATAAGTTTCATCCACCTTTAATAGTCCAGTTATCTCTTCCGTGGAAGTCGCGGATATCGTCAAAGCCATTAGCTTACAGTTTTTTAAAAGGAGATTACCTTGGCTTGTATAAATATATTGAAACTTTCGACTGGTCTAACGTTTTCGCCATGTCTGATGTCGATCGTGCTACCGAGACTCTAACGACAATTGTAAAAGATGCCATCGACACTTTTGTACCGAAGCGTTCAACAAAGCCATCCAAACATCCTGAATGGTTTTCCAGGGATTTAAAATGTTATTTGGTCAAGAAAGGACATTTCCACCGTCTTTATAGAAAATGCGGCTCTTCACTTATGTACACCAAATTCAGTTTATTTCGGGCCTTGGCGAAGAATCTGTTCAAGCGTGATAAACGCATGCATCTTGACAGCGTAGAAAATAGCTTGTTTCGCCGCCAGAAGACTTTCTGGAAGGTCACGAAGCAACATACACGTAACGTTAGTCCTGTCATCTGCTTACGTGCCTGTTAGATAACACCCTGGGTTATGTTTAATCACCTCATGAAGTTTCAGATGTTTTCGTTGATTATTTTGCCAAATGTTTCTCTGACAATCAGCAATCCGTTCTACCAGAGGATAAGGAGCTGATTTGTCACAATTTTTTGAGTTCTATAAGAGTGGACTCTCTTGATATTGCCGAGGCGATAAGGAAGTTAAAACCGAAGTGTTCTTCTGGTGTAGATGGTGTACCAGGTTTTGTTATCCAAGGTTGCGGTCAGCTGTTCATTCCTACTTTGAAGCACATTTTCAATATGTCACTCAGTTCAGGCGTTTTCCCTTCGCTCTGGAAAAAAACAGTTGTTGTTCCTATCTTAAAAGGCGGTGACGCATCTGTAGTTGCGAACTACCCTCCAGTTTCTCTGCTTTGTGCTTTTTCCAAGATTTTTGAGATTGTTGTGCATAGCAGGATGACTTTTTATTTCCGTCAAAAAATAACGCCCTTGCAGCACGGTTTTTTAAAGGGTAGGTTTGTGGAAAGAAATTCGTGTACCTTTTTAGATTACTGTGTGCGGTTTCTTTTAAACAGAGAACAAGTAGATGCAATATACTTTGATTTGTCAAAAGCCTTCGATGAAGTGAGTCACGTGTTGCTTTTGTCCAAGTTGCATCTGTATGGTGTCCGTACAGAATTGTGTAACTGGTTTAAGAGTTATTTGTCTTTCCGATCAAATAGTGTTCGGGTCGCTGACAGTTATTCCAACGAGTTTTTTTTTTTCAATAGCAGGCGTGCACCAGGGTTTAATTTTGGGTCCTCTACTTTTTTCAATTTTTATAAATGATAAAGTGTCATGTGTAAAGAACGTTGAACTGCTTTTATTTGCTGACAATATCAAGTTGTTTAAGAGTGTTCACTGCATTTAGATTGTGATCTGATACAACATGATGTGTCTAATATAGTACAGTGGTGTAAACAAAATCAGTTATTTCTTAATCCTTTAAGGGAACAGGGTAAAGCAAAATTTTGAAAAAATTTGAGTTTTTGTTTTTTAGGGATTTGGATTGCCCTGTCTTTCCTGAACAATGCTGACTGTGTAATTTGAGCGTGCGCGATTTATCTACAGGAAAAATTACGTTTTCCGAAACCTAGGTGGTGACCGACCACGCCCCCTTTTACACCTATGCACGATCTGTATCTCTCCTATGTTGTAAAAAAAAACGTAAAAAAAACGCAGATTTTCACTAGATTAAGCGGAATGTTTATTGCTCGTCCAGCAACAGCAAAAGGCTGTCTAGCTTTTAATTTTTAGCCCCATAAATCCTCAGACACTGCCGGTGTCAGTCGCGACGCGCATACTTTTGCTTCTGCTTCGGCATGCTTCCACGGGCAAGGTTGGAATGTTAAAAATGACGAAGACGAAGAAGATATTTTAAAAGCATCGCTTCCAGAGTAGTCGGCATAGGTCAATTTCTTATGCCGCCGAGTCCCCGCAACGCATTCTGATGCCTGACGCAGCGGCTACCACGGGTGCGTCTTCTTCGAAGCTGTCGCACTCGGCAGCACGCTTTGAAGAGCTCAAGGCAAGTGTTAGTGACTGCAACTGTGCACTGATTGGCAACGACCTTCTGTCCTGTACCGTCGCCGAAGCTGGGTGTGCAAAGTTTGTGGTGGGGACTTGCAGCTGGTTAAAAAAGCAGCACTAAGAGCTGGCGTCGCCTGCACCTACTTTCTGAACTGTGAAAAGTGCTGGTGGACACACTGATTAGAGAGACGTCAAAACGGACAACTTCAAGCCTCTACTTGGCGTTTTACCAGGATGATTCATGGTGCAGTGGTTGTGGGACGTTGACCGGCGACGACTTTACTTGGCAGACAGGGCTACACAGCTCGTCACAAAAGAGGCCCAAAAAGCAAGACAGCAAACAAAGAAACTAAATATTGACTATGGAGGTGACAACCTGGCTGGTGGCTACCGAACGGATACATCAGCATGCATTTCTAGAGTGCAAGTTTATTATAAAGTGCCTTTTTTCACTTCAAAGTCGATTATCTCAAAACATCATTTTTTTGCGACGTTTGACCCTTTTTCTCCTAAACCATAAAAACTAGAAGTATCATTTTTCTCCACTAACAAGACAACACAAGGGGGAGTCTACTGAACTAGAATTATGGAAATTAATCAAGGCAATATTGTTTGACAAGCTGTTTATTGTCTATTTTGGCATTAAAATTAGAAGGGTCCAGTAAAAACAAAAGCAAAAAAGAACTAAAATATATATAACAATAAATCTAGTTCAGTAAAGAGAACACAGAAAGCTAAATACAATGATACCAACATGAATCCTCTAACCCTAGCACATCCTGAGAAAAAGGGTCACATACATAGGCTGAAACACATGGGAAGAATAGGGCCTACCCTGTTCCCTTAAAAACAAAAGTGATACCTTTGTGCAGACGCCGCGCGATCATAAATAACACTTATCATCTTGAGGAAAATCCGATTGAACGAGTGTCAATTGTAAGGAATCTTGGTGTGTTCATTGACTGCGGTTTAACTTTTAAAAATCATGTCTCTTTTGTTGTCAGCTCTGCAATGAAAGTTCTAGGAGTTATATCGCGTTTGACCAAGCATTTTAAAAAGCCCCATTGTTCAATACATCTTCTTCAATCCTTAGTGGTTTCAAGGCTTGAGTTTGCTTCTGTGATTTGGAATTCAATTTCTGTAACACAGGCTTTGATCATAGAACGTGTGCAAAAAAGATTTGTTCGAATTGTTTATGATAGATGGATTGGACGACGCGTGTATTATGACTATGAATGCTTACTGAATAGATTTTCGCTGAAGCTTTTATCACACAGAAGAACAGTCCTTGACTTGGTATTCCTGCATAATATCATTAATGGTGCCATTGATTCTTCATGGCTTATAAGTAAAATTCATTTCCATGTTCCTTTCTGTGCGACGAGACAGCTCACCTGTTTTGATATTTGCTCACCATGCCGTGTGTCACCTCTTTCTCGTTTACCCTATTGGAAAACCCCAATATAAACAGGGTATTATGGATATTGGTAAACAATATCTTTTTACTGTATTGCAATACAATATAGACAGTGTATTGAAAAACATTACATTTATTGTATTGTATTACAATAAGGATTTGTTATGGGATTCCAATATCCATAATACGCTGAAAATATTGGAATCCAATACCGTATAAACCCTTCATGGATCCCCATGTGTCGTATGGGGATCCAATAAGGGTTTAAGATTCCAATATACTCAGCGTATTATGGATATTGGAATCCAATATATTATATCGGCTACCAATAAAACTATATGCGAGTTGGAATATCACGTTCAGCACAACATTTCTTTGCCACGCAGTCTCTTCTTGTGTGTATTTCTGAGTGATAAAATAAAAAGTGTTGTTGTTGTCAAATTATGAATAAAGAAGCGAAACACTGGGCTTATCCATACAAAATATATTTAACATATTCCTGAACTGGAGGATCTGGCATTTACTGCAAAAGAAAGTTAATTGTTTAGGACCCTCATTCAAAAACTTGCTGTTTGAAAACAGATTGTGAAATCCTCACCTTTTAATGAAAGCAGCACCTGCTAGGTGTAGCCATATAGAAACTGCAAAATAAAAAATTGCGATTAGTTCGCAACAAGTAGAAATCTTTTACTAAGCCGGATAGATTCAAAATTATGTCTGCGTTTGATTGGGGAAAAATAAGCTTCCATTCCACTGCCACGGATCATTCTGAGCTCCGTCAATAAATAAACCTATCAACTCGTCTGGCTTCACAGTTCCTGCTTTGCACCTAACTAAAGTATCTGGAATGCTCACCTTTGAGGAAAAACAAACTGGTGCTTGCTTGCTTGTAGGCCATGGAAACTGGAAGAGAGATTTGCGATTAGTTGCGTTCAAGTAGCAATTATATTGAGTAGCCCCGTAAAGTACACTAAGTCGAAAAGATTAAAACAATTACATGCGCAGGACATAGATAACCTCTTGCAACGTAACTGGGCATACGTCAATGTCGCTCGCGTGTATTACAGAAGAATAAGCTTCAATGCACGAGCCCCCAGTCGTTCCGAGCTCTGTCAATTAAAAATGCTGTACCAGTCGTCTGGCTTCAGTATTCCTGCTTCGGGAATCTGGAATTCTCACCTCTGAGGAGAGGCAAACTGGGACCTGCTGGCTCTTAAGCCTTGGAAGCTGTCAGAAATATTTGCGATTAGCTGCGTCCAAGTACCAATTTCTTTGACCAGCCACCTACAGCACATTAAGCCAGATAAAATCAAAATTACATGTGCGTGACATAATATGCCTCTTGTGACAAAATTGGACACATGTTTTGTCGCCTACAGCAACACTGAAGCCAGACAGACAAGCGATACGGCATATTTAATTGACGGAGCTCAGAACGACTGGGGACGCTTTCACTGAAGCTCCTTCTGCTACAATAAACGCGTGTATTGCAGCAAAACAAGCTTCAGTGAAAGCGTCCCCAGTCGTTCTAAGTTCCGTCAATTAAATATGCCGTACCGCTTGTTTGGCTTCAGTATTGCTGCTTCAGAGCAAACTAGAAAATCTGGAATCCTCACCTTTGAACGAGAGCGAACTGGCACCTGCTGGCTTGCGGGCCGTGGAAACTGCAAGAGAAATTTTTGATTAGTTACGTACAAGTAACAATTTTTTTCGAGTAGCTAACTACAGCACATTCAAATTACATGCACGGGACATAGATGCCTCAGGCGACGGACCTCCTTCATCCTTGTTTTCCATTAACTCTGCTCACCTTCACCACCCGCCTCCAATTTCTGCGCTACTTCTTTAATCTCGATTCCCTGGTTCACAAAGGCCATGCCATGGCTTGTGCCAGTCACAGGTCTGTCAGCTCTGCAACTGGCGCCATTGTGGCAAAGACGCCAAAGCACCTGGCGCTTGATGTGCTCTTTTAATATTTTGAGCATTGCTGAAAACAGGTGGATGGGTGTCTGGTATGCCCTTTGATTAGTTGCGGATCGTTTCGAATCAGAGGGTAGGCGCTTCTGCGATCTGAGCGCATGCTCGGTATTTAACAATAGTTGAAATTGAACTCTGCAGGAATCTTCAATCATAACAAACAGAATGTGCATGCCAAAAGGCTTAGCAAATGAAACACCCACCATCTATCTATTTTCGTTTCTTGTCCGCAAGAAGCTGTCGTATATGTAGCCTCCCTTGCTTAAGCCGCTCCTCCCTAGTGTCCCCGTTGGCTCTCGTCCTGATGAATCGTCGGTGGAGACCTGAGGTGCAGTCAACATCAGATTAGACCTTTTGAGACAGAACCATATACATACTTGCTGGGAGGAAGTACACCCAAACGAATTTTAGCCACGTCATTTATAGGGAGTTTTAAAATGAAAGGCCTGACGTAAAATGAGACGTCAATACTGACGCACCCCTTTTGGGAACCTAAAATTTTGAAGGCCTTGTCCCCCTAGCTAGGGGGACAAGGTACATGAATTCCGGCGTGTGGATGAAATTTTTACCTTAAAGGGTAACTGCAAAGAAAAACAAAGTTTTTTTTAAATAGCCTAATTGGGACAAGCATGTCAAAGACAATTTTTCCGCGAGAAAAAACATTTTAACAGCAATCTTTATTGCGTGAGACTCATTTTAGTTTGCGGCTATTTCGTCCGTTCTAAATCGCGCGCCACGAAGTTGTGATTATGTGACGTCAATCCCAAAAGATTCTCATTGGCTAACAGTTTGATTGACAGCTTAGATCTTCGTTGTTAAACCTTTGTTATATGTTGCAATTTCCTTTTGAGCGGCATATTTTTACGTTTAAAGAATAACCCATGTGATGAGAGTTATTATTCTTTACAAAAGGTTTACAAGACGGGCACTTCCGTTTGGGTTCATACAAACAAAAGCTTCGCCATTCTTTTATGGCCGCCGAAGTCTCTGCTGCCGCCTGTCTCGCCTACCTCGACTAATCGTTTCGCCGAAGTGATCAGTGTTTCGTCGTTTCGTGCTGACCCAGGTGCTTGAGTGAGACTTCTTGAAGTGAAGTAGTGTGTGTTTAGCAGCTGTCGCAGGTGTTAGTGATAGGAAGCGACGCGGGGTTTTGGCTTTCATAGCGCGGTTCTTTCGTTTTCCTCTTTGCTTGCTTAGCGTGCTTTTTTTTTTTTTTTTGCTTGTTTGCGCGTGTTAATGCTGACTTTTCGAAGATATCAGATGCGTGATCCCGACAGTGAGCCTTCCAGCAGCCATGTCGCCCCGAAAGGAATGCTATTTGGCTGGAGGCAATCGGGCGTTCGCGTAGCGACCAACGTGTCTAGTTACGTTCTCGTCATATCGCTCTGGAGGCCGTCGAGATTCGCCCCGTGTGCACCTAACATCCGCGACTAGACAGAAAATAAAAAAAAAACACTATGTCCACTACGTAAAAATGGTCTCAGTTCATGCATCTGTAGGCAGGTACGAAATCGTGCCCAAATTTATTCACACCGCACGATGCAACACGTCGCTGTGCAAACGCAGTTCAGCACGAAGCATAAAAACGGCAGATTTAGGACAACAATTCGGAGTCCATTGTTCAATTAAAACGACGCAATTTTCTTGAAAACGCCCGCAGCTTTTTACTTACGGGATGCGTCGGGAAACTTCCACATTTTGAAACAGAACGAGGCAGATTTACATTTAAAAACGCTCCCAGGGTCCTCCCGGACCAGTTTGACTGGATCAGCTGACGACGACGGGACTTAACTGGTTGAACGTCAACCCCACAACAACCAATTTGCGCTCCGTGTTAGCACCGCATTACACACACCACGAACGTTTCAGCTCTGTCGCATCGCCGTGTTGCACCAAACAGAACGAGATCGCCGAAACCAACGCAGCGCTGTCGTGAACCTTGGCTTGTGGTTGCGCACTCGTGGATTCTGTGACTCCCTTCGCTTTCAAAGCGCGCACGACGATTACGAACGATACTTTCCGTCTTCCGGGAACATCACAGGGGCACCTCTCCGGTCACGTCTTCGCTACATGTGCTCGCAAACCGCGTCAAACCAAAACAATACCGCGGCCTGGCGTAGCAGCCAGATCTTGCCGGAAGTCGAGACGCTGCCAACGCTGCGTCGTTCAACTCCGCAACGCAAGGAGCGTGAGGGGCGGGGCGTACTCCTCTTCCGCGGGGGTCGAAAGAGCGGGAGTTTCAAATGTGGAGAGGTTCTGACTCTACTCAGTTACGTCCTGTGGCGTAAATATTGATAAAAAAAATCATTTTTTTTCGCGGAACATTTGTTTTGTGACATGCGTGTCCCAATTAGGCTGTTTAAAAAAAAACTTTTTTTTCTTTGCAGTTACCCTTTAAGATCCTGACTCAATGCCCATCCCGAATATTCGACCACCACACTTTTAGAAAAAGACAACTTTTTAGAAAAGACCAAGTCATCGACCACCCCTACAAAAGCCTGAACCAAGCCTACTTGTACCATGGCTTGTTTGCTCCGTGCCGCCTTGAGTTAATTCGGGCTGACAATTTTTTTTTTCAAATGGAACCCAGATCCTTAGTTTTGGTTTCACTTGTAGAGGCAGGTGGGTACTTTTGTAAAGCTTCCTCCCAATGCGCTTCTGAGTCAACATTTCTGCAATGGCCAACCCCCGGGCTGTGATTTTTGCGCTCCTTGACAAATGCTGAAACTCATATAGCAGTGATGTGATTGGCTTAAGCCGTTTTGGAGCAAAAAAAGTGGCCTTTGGAGCAGCCAAAACAGTGTTTTGGAGCAGCAAAAGTAGCTTTTAAAGCAGATATTCTAATAAAAATAAAAATATTTGTTTTAAATGCTGGACACGCGAAGAGAATCATGCTCGCCGAAATAAACCAATTATGGTGAAGTGCGGCCACCTGGGACTCTTTCAAGATGTAACTTATATGCCAATGACATGACACATTTCTTTTTGCTTTTCGAAACATTCTGCAAGGCTGGAGCAAGCTTTGCTTTAGCTTAGGGTAGTAATGAATGTCCAATTTCAATGTCTCCAAAGAAATATTGCGATATCCCACAAGTGTACAGTGCTGTAGGCATTGCCAAGCAATTCCGAAAAACTGCTTGCCACCGTTTTACTGGTTGCCGACGTGCCAGATTTTCGTCAAAACTAATTAAATGTAAAACAATGAATTGCAAGCGTCCCGGCTGGTGCCTCTGGCGTGCAATTATGTTCGCATCGTTGGTTCACATGCACGTGAGGGCAACTCCTGCAGGCTTGCAGGTCACGTGCTTCGTCGCGCGAGCGAAACGGCTGTTCGATCGAAACCGAAACCATGCCTCTCCGCTCTGCCGCCAACTGGTTGCCAAAAGTCTATGCAAAATGTAACCGCAGAGCATGCGACAAAAAAGAGTCCAGCGCCGCGTGCTTGCAAGGCCGGCAGGTGAGGTACGAGATAAACACAGGAAAAAAGAACCTGAGCGCATTGATGCAAGACATCGCGAGCCAGGGTCGCTTTGTGCAACGACTGAACTCGAGACAAACAAGCGCGCTCTGTGGGTTCAGCGTGCAGACATTCCCTTCTTTGCTTCAGCTCACTTCAACTTTTCTTCGCGACCCATTTTTCACGTACCGGGGTCCCTCTCGAAAGAAAGCCCACCAAGAGAAACCTATGTAATCAATACTTCGACACAGCAGTCTTTGAGCTAGAGAGGGATTTTGTAGCAGCGTATGTTTTAAACAAGAACATGAATGTTGATGAACATGCGGCGGTCCTTATGTTTCAGTTTAGGAAGCTCCATATCTCCAACGTCTTGCGGCCGTTGATTTCAGGAGCGAGAGCTTCAGCTCAAAAAGTAACTCCCGCCGCGCCGAAACATAGTTTCGTTTCACAGCGTCACGTCATGGCTGGTACCAGCACGCTAGCGTCGCAGCACACACACACACGCCGGCAACTATCGTTAAAAAAAAGCGAGACGAGACTTACGCTTAGGAGACGACGAGACATGAAAGGAGAGACGGCATGGCGGAAAAAACTATGCAAAAAACCATGGACGATTGATGCAGGGTATTTTGTGTCGGGTGGCCGTTTGCGCCGCCTAGCTCATGCATGCTCAGTTACGGTACTTAGTTTAGTTTCAGTTTTGAAAGGCGACCAAAAATTGGCCCTTTGGCGCAGATTACCCATTTTTTGGCATAATGTAGCAGGATGTAGCAGGGTTAGCCCCTTGGCGGAGTTTGGCGCAATTGGCGCAGCCATCACATCACTGATATAGGCGGGAAATAGCTCGCCTTGAAAATACTTGCTCTTGGTGGCCGAGAACAAACTCGTGTTCCTGATTGGCAACCATTTGCTGCGAAGAATACCTGCACATATCCTAAAGAACCCAGTCTTACTCTAACACAGATGCTTTGGCCAGACAGAGACGCAAAAGCCTGACACAAGACCACTAAATACAGGAAATAGAGTGTCTGTGAGGAATAAAACACACAACTCAGATAGGCATCAATCACTCACCTTGAAAACATTTGCCATGAGCGGCAAAGAGCAAACTTCTGGCCTTGATTGGCTGGTGCTCGCCACCAAGACCTGCATGTATAAGAAAGACCCGGTCTTAGTCAAACTTGGTTGTTTTTGCAGAAGAGACACAACAGAATACTAATGCAAGACCAGAACACATAGGAAATGGCATCCAAGAGGAATGAAACACAAAACTCATACAGGCGGGTAATAGCTCACCTTGAAATACTTGCTCTTGGTGGCCGAGGACAAACTTGCGTTCCTGATTGGCAGCCATTTGCTGCGAAGACTACCTGCACATATCCTAAAGAAACCAGTCTGAGTCTAACACAGATGCTTTGGCCGAACAGAGACACAAAAGTCTGATACAAACCACAAAAAGCAGGAAATAGTGTCTGCGAGAGATGAAAACAGACCGAGGTGGAGAGGCTCGTTCTGTTTCACCTTAGTCAAAAAGTGTAGCTCATTTTGCTAAAACAATGCATATTTGCTAAAAAAATGTATAATATATATTTTGCCCCACTTAGCAGAGTTTACTGCCAAGTGTACCTGCAAACCAGAATAAGTGAGACTTAGTCAGTTTTTTTTTTCTTTTGATGAGCGACAACAGAATCCTAAACGGGTGATTAAACAAAATATGAGCCTACCAAGCCAGACTAGTTTGCCTTGATGCAAGTACAGTGCCTCGGCCGACAAATGAGTTTCTATTTTCGGTCACTTGTCATATTTGATGGGAATAGTAAAGTAAATGAAAATAAGGCTATCTCTCTTGCAGACGACTGCTGCAAACGAAATTCATATACCTCGATAAACGACCTAAAAATAAAATTGGGTGGTGGCTAAGTGGTTTATGGTGTCAAATTTCAAATTTACAGACTGTGTAGTTCTGGTTTAAGTCCTCCTAATGTATATTTTTATCCTTATTAATTTTACTTACATTTTTTTATTTTTTTTTTATTTTTGAGGCACTAGCACATAATTTATATGCTAATTCAACTTTAGAAGCGTTTTAAGAATACTCCACGGCTTAATAGTGCTCGTAATAATTTCTCATGAAGAGCGGCTTTCAATTTTTTTCTCGCTCTCGCTGCTGCTTGCTTCCTCACCCTTAAAATGCTGACAACTCTACCCAAAAGTAATAAAAAAATGTGCTTCAAATGTGATGAAGATGAGCATTTACAAGTTGTACCCCTGCTTCATGCCCTGAACATGCTACCATACCATAGCTGAGCACAGCGACGAATGGTCCCAGGTGCTGTGACCCGACCGTATATAGCCTTACGGTGTGGCGCAACTCATGCAGCTCGTATGCGTGATGATGGAGCCAGTGTGCAAGGTGCGACCTGCTTGAGCTGTGCAAGCCACAGCTTTACAGCCTGCAAAGGGTGGGAAGATGCCCCTCCCCTTGCAGAGCTTGCAATAGCTCAGCAAGAAGCTATTGCAAGCACTAGGGAGCCAGTGTGTGAATAAAAGCACTTCTGAATGTGAATTAGTGTGTAAATTATGCGTCTATACGTTAAAACTTAAAAAAAAGTATTATTTATAAATATAAATATATATATATATATATATATATATATATATATATATATATATATATATATATATATATATATATATATATACTGTAAACGACAAAATTTTCGCGAGGAACTAATTTTCGCGAATTTCGCAAATCGCCTACAAACGCGAAAAATACGTCCCGCGAACAACTCGGGCAATATGTGAACACTACGGAAGCTAAGCTCGGTTCGCGAAAATTAGAACCCGCGAATAATTTCAAATTTTCAGCTTTGGCCCGATTCGCAAAAATCTGAGCCCGCGAAAATGAAGTCGTTAACAGTATACTAAAAAAAGGAAAAAAGAAAAGAAACGTCTCCAGGTGGATTTGAACCCAGAGCTCCACTGCCCTTAATTTCAGTTCCCTAAGGACCACTTCAGACGGGGCAACGTTTCTAGCAATTTTGAGGTTGCTGGCGGGTTGTTCCCTAGGTTTTCCAAGATCAGCACGAATTTCTGAGATCAGGTTCGGCTCAAAACAGACAAGCAACTCTGGCAAACTGGAGGAGTTTGAAGCGGCAGCAGCCAATCAGGGACGGAATATTTTCACGTGACACCCCTGTGGTGGTGAGGATGACAGCTGAAGACTTGGTCCTGGTTTGAAATGGATCATTTTGGAAATAAACTTTTTCAGAAACATGAGTGAGTATTCTCAACGCCACTCAAAGATATAAAAACACGTTTTTAGCACGTAGTTGTGCGTCTATATAGTGCAAGAAAAATCCAAATTCATGATGATGGCAAGTCATAGCAATTCGGTTGCAGCGTGTGAACGCAGGCGGCCCGTGTTGCTGGTGTTGCGACGTTAAGTTGCTGGGGGAAATTGCCCCGTCTGAAGTGGGCCTTAGGCTCGCTTCCACCGTTTACGCTCAGCGAAAAAGCCTGCTTCAACCGTTCACACCTCAAGGCAAGCTGGACAGCTACAAGCCACCTAAATGTCTACCGCCGCATCCCCAGCCAGGTCGTGACGCGACATAACTTATTAAAAGTCTTGCTGTCACTGCGACGACCGGCCAGAGTGAAGTCGAGAAAGAATCATATAAATCATTTCTTAGCTTTCTTGGAACGACCCCCCTCAAGGGAAAGTCGTCCCTCTGCCCTTCGTCGATTGTTGGACTGACGCAAAGCAACTAGCCGTCTTGGCCCAACAGTTACAAATAATAGTGCTCATTAACTCGCCTTTCAGCATTCCAGGTGCCAACCGCAATTTCCGCCAGTTTACCCGACACCCGCTGACAATCTTGTCTGCCAGTGTTCCCAGTGTCAACTGCTATTTCTGCAATCTTTCCAACACCCACTCACAAAAACCCATCTGTACTCCAGGCCTCGACAAGCGCTTACTTGCCTACCGCATCACCCCAAGCCTAAATCTGCAATGAGTCCTGGCTGTTTCCCCTCCTGCCACTCGTTATCCTGCCTTCCAGCGAACATTTCGTGACTCTCCTCTGCCTCTGAAGACAACTTTCTCACATCTTAAACTCGCTCCCCGTCTCTTGCCAACCACTAATCTGGGGTACCCGAGAAAGCGGGTCTGCAACCTCGTTCTTCGAGCCCTTTAGGTACTCGATTCGAGGAGACACCTGCTAAGCTCTGCCGTGAGACAAGTCGCCAAAATTCCAACATATTTGTCTCAACGGGCATCGTTAGCGTTAGTGAACAACCCGCTTAACGAATCCGTGAGACTCCCTGGGGACGACTAGAAGCAGAGGCATACCGAACGAGCCCCACGTTGGATTTTCCATTTTAATGTTGGTTTCTTTATGGAGTTCGCTCAGCTACTGATAATCACCGCCCAATTGGTATGCGCTCCACCTGTCACCCAGGGAGTGACATAAGCAACGAGAAGACAGCGAATAAGTTGACTGTACCTCACGGTTGCCCGTCGTTCGGAGCCGGCAGTCCAGGCACGCCGACCCTTGTTGTCGCTTGTCGATCAGAGCTCACAGTCGGAGTCAGTGTACAGGCCTGCGGATCGTCCTTGCCACGCCAGCCCTGCGTAGACTGACTGTCCCGGGCTATCACTGCCCGAGTCTCGCTGTGGAATCACCCCGGGAACGTCATGGCCTAGGCTAGATGGCCAGGACGCGCCGTTTCTACCGGTCCGGACTTCAAACCTCGCTGGTGGACCGCTCCGGGGTTCGGCATGGGCCAGGCTAGGCAGCCCGGCTCCAATGCTCCTGCCCAGCTCCAGCCTCGCTCAGCACGCACTGTCTCGCGCCAGCTCGTGACTTCTCCGCCGACCGCCTGTCATGCCCTCTGCCTAGTCTTTCACCCTTGGCTCCCAGAAAGTTAAGGAAAGGAAATGTACCATTATGTTCAGTGAAGTTCGGTGAGAAGACCCAGGACTCGGACAAGAATGCCGTTATTCTTGGTGTGACCCTATGAGACTCTCTTGATATTGTAGTGAGTGCGCAGGCGAGCTGGTGGAAATTAACCATTCTGATGTTAGCCTGAGACTGAGGCAGGAAAAGAGGAAGTTTCCAAGTAGAAGAAAAAGGAACAGTCGAGGATACGTCTCTAACACAGCTAAAGACAAGTTTATTCGGTCACCCTCTTATACACACTCCACAATCTTCACCACAGAACCTTCGCGACCTCCAAAGCCAAAAGATAACAAAGAACTCATCTTCCTCTTTTCCTGCCTCAGTCTCAGGCTAACATCAGAATGGAGACTCTCTTGCTGCCTTTGCTGGGGTTTATCTAACTGATGTTCCTTTCTGAAAAGTAGAAGAAACGTATCTGCATAACACTCATTATTCACAAGAAAATTTGCCAACATCCAAAATGACCCACGGAGAAAATTATTCGAGGAATTTGTCGGCCACGTTGGCCGAGTTACCCCTCGTGGCCAATGCTTCCCCAGGTAGCACACCGCGTCGGCCGGTATCGGGACTACGCCGGCCGGTCCCGGTAACAGGATGGCGGCGCCCGGCCATTGGCGCCGGTGAGCTACCGGCCACGGCCGGCGTCGGGGTTTCGTCTTGCTCACTGGCCAGTTCCGCCGAAGAAGTTACAGTGACTGGCCGGCATCGGGTTTTTGCTGTCTTTGCTGGCCAGTCTTTCTATGGAGGTTCCAGTAACTGGCCGGCATTGGTATTTTGCTGTCTTTGATGGCCGGTATTTACGGAAGCTCAGTAACTGGCCGGCACCGGTATTTTGCTGTCTTTGATGGCCAGTATTTACACGGAAGTTCAGTGACTGGCCGGCATCGGCGCTTTTCTGTTCAGGCTGGCGAGCCCCGCCATGGAAGTTCCGTTTACTGACCGACATCGTTTATCTTTTTTTTTTTTTTGCCGTTTTTACTATGCAGTCAAGTCCTCCAGATTTTGACGAACTGTGGCAATTCATGAATAGCGAGTGGAAATATTTGCGTAGATCAATCCTTCGCAAATAACTGCCGACGCTGGTGTGTTTGATCCCAGCATGGCAGGGCTGACGTGTTTTATCGCGAAAACGCGAGAGAAAATAATGCGGCGTGGAACATTTGCAGTTCAGGATTCGAGACTCTGACCACCTACGCTATGAAGAATAAATTACACAACACCGAACGACACTTTTTCAGGAAGCTAGTTTAATTTGATGCACTATACTTAAGGTCGGTGGTGTACGCACGTGTTTGGCACTGATAAGAAAAATAAAATAAAAACGGTATAGCGGAGAATCCGAGTGAAGAACAACAACCACAATTAACAAACACGTGGCATGATTGAGCACGCGCTTTGAGTTACAAAAACAATAATTTGCATTACATTGCAGAATCTGGACAAGAAAGAGATGTGTGTTTTGCTTATGACGCTGCGAGATGTATACAACTTTCCTGAGATCATGTTATTGGTGATTTTAATTGAGCGTGAAAATATGCTATTTCAGGCAGGAATCGACTATTTTCTGTGGTAGCTACGACCATCTAACAGAAATATTTCAAATGTTCACATAGCCAGATGATCTGTCCCCGATAGCTTATGTTATACGACATACCGCACCAAAAAAAAGTAAATATAAAAACATTTTTTTTTAACACGATAAAACGGGAAACACAAAGGCGTTGTGGGTGTTTACACTGCCGGGTTTGTGAATGTGACCCCTTGGCGCTACAAAACATAAATGTTATCACACCGAACGATACCGTTTCTGAAAGCTAGTTTATTTATTCGCACTGTTCTTCGATCTCAGGAATAAAAACATCATAGGCCTAATAAAAAAGTAAAATTGCGGAGCACAACCTCAATAAGTAAAACCAGAGGGCAGGCGATGGATATCACTGATGTGCCAGAACAAAATTAAGTACTACTTTCCGGAAGTCAGAAAATTAAGAGATGTGCTCAATACGTAGCGCGCTATGAGCTCAGGTAAATAACTGCCTTAAAATAGCGGTATTTTAGTTTTAATAGTGGCTAAAGGTGACCGACCGCCTTCAGACAAACTTCGGCTGCATCACTGTGGCAGTTTGACCATTTACATACACATTTTCCCATTTTTCTCTCAATATTCCCATTATTATTAGCTTCTTTACTTCGTTGAAAGCACTTGCGCTGTTTGCGTACTACACCAACCAACCTATTAGCACGGAGGGAGCGATTTATCCCGGCGAACAGGAGGGCCACGGTTTGTGCATTGCATCAACTCAAATTTGGGCTCGCACTTTCTATTTTCACATTCTGCGTGACTTTTACCCTAAAGTAGGGGGCCGGCGACTGCAAAAAACACAGCAAATATTTAAAATAATAAAAACAAGAAAAAAACGCGATAAAAAAAAATTTAAAAACTTTCCCTCTAGTGGGATTCGAACCACCGACCACTACGTTACCAGCAGGACGCGTTAACAACCAAAGCCAAACCGACATACAGAATGTCCGATGTTTTAAACGATTATACGTCTGTTGAAGTCGGTTGGATACATTGTGCGGTTAGTTTCGTATTTAATTTTTTTGCTACGTGTTCAGGACGCATTTATATTATTGTGGCAATGTTTACATGATAAATAATTTATCATTGCTGTGTATACTAATGTTTTTTTCTTAATTTGCATTGCTGGTCGTTTTATTGCAAGCGTGTTGAAGATAGTTTCCGTAAAGTCGCTAGATATCCATTAGAGCCAACCAATGCAATCCAGTCCGATCCACAGCCCTCTTTTGTACGTTTGGCCGGGCGTGTGGGTTTTCATATCTCTGTCTTCAGGCCAATTCACCGATTTGTCGTGATGCGTGGAGTTTATCTTAGTTTCAAATGTGTCTAAACAAGAAGGAAGCAACTGTGAGCCGTGGAACTACGTCAAATCTGCTCAACAGCCAAGATCATGGTACGGTCGTCCCAAAGTAAGTTCCTTTCTTTGTCTGTTAGGGCTAGATTATTCTTTCCTCCGTTCAAAATCCTTGTTATTGTCTAGATCGCTTGCTTTTACCAGTATTACTAATTGTGCACGAATGGGGTAATGCGAGGCTGTTTTTCTTCGCTCACAAATAGGCTGCATACTCGCTCGAGGTCCATCAGTAGCGGCGGAACGTTTGGGGAGATGGAGGGGAGGGGGGGGAAACCGCGGCAGCGGTTGGGCAGCGGCGGGCGCGCGCGGGGGGGGGGGGGGGGGGGGGGGAGGGGGGGGAGGGACCGCGGGCGCGCGGGGGGGCCGGCCCGCCGGCGGGTGGAGGCGGAAAGGGGAAGGGGGGTTGTTTGATTGCCTCCCTCCACCGTATTGTTCACTGGTAAACTAGAATGTCTGGAAGAGCGCGGTGGCCCCCGCCTCTATTATTTGTCGCGGGCGTTGGCCGTTGCAGTGGGACAGCATCGGCGACATGGAACTTTGTGGTGTCGTCGGACGAAAATCGGTGTTTGTCGCTCTAGTGGGACGAGGCTTTTAGAGAAAACGTGAATAATTAGCAGATACTGTGAAAACCATACAAGGGGATTATTTTAGGCCTTTATTATTCTTAGTATGGGCGACCAATGTGTCCGCACATCCGTCTGTTACCTGAGCTGCCAAGAAAATTGTGTTTACAGTCTTATGCATATGGGTGGGACTTAGCACATTCCACTTGGACCTGTTCGAACTTTTGCTAAAGCTCCTTTCGCATTCTTTATTTTTTTTCTTCTCCAATTTGTGAGTTGGGAGTCTACACTCGTATGTAGTGTATGTATTCCTCTCTTTTATTCCTTGTTTTTTGTTTGTTACTTTTCAGGATGTTCAATCAGAATGAACTCACCACCTTATTACATGGAAAGGCTGTTGTTATTTCCAAAATGTCTGTAAAACAGTCTACCTGACATCTTTTGCTCACGCCCTGGTTTCTGAAGCTCGCATTCTCCGAACACAGCCTTTCTGATTTCTCTGATCCTTTTTCTTTTATGTTCAATAGATCAAGTTGTGAGTGTGCACCAGTCTGCGTCCTATGTGTTCCTGTCCTTTTGTCCTTGTCTTTTTGTGCACTTTTTTCATGTTGGTCTATGATATGTTTTATCGTATATTCTAATCTGTGTTTTCATGTTTATACTTACTGCAGTCCTTACCGAGTAGAAGTTGGCATTCACTTTCGCCATTCTGATGCGAGTGTCCTGAGACGACACAGAATGACAGCTTCCTCTGCTGAAGGCCAGGCTTCATGGAAGACTGCCAAGGCTGTTCATGGTAAGGTGCTCGATATATTGAGCAATATAATAGAAACTTATTGCTGATAGGATTGTTTTTAACGCAGACTGTGTTTATGGACTGGCCTTTAGCAATTCTGATGCCATTCACGTGGAATGAAATCCTGTAGGGAAATTGCGCATCCCATTCGTAAGCGGAATGCTGAGTTTACAACAGAAGTGCGTCTCGACTTGCTGCCAGTATTGCTGTGTGTGTTGTGTTTGCATTTTTATTTGTTTATTTAGTGTTCCCAATAATGGCTGAAGCCTTCCCATTGGAAGTGGCAACACACAAACACAAATGAACAGCAAGAGAGGTGAACAGCGCCACTCACGCCGTTCGCCACCGCACCCATTGGTTTTTGATGAGGTTTGCAGTATCGGTCTCTATGGTATTTGGTCATACATCGCACATGAACACAACCAGGGCACTGTGCCTACAATTCAGCACTCACAAGATTTGCGTTAATACACCCTGCAGCTGGTCGCACTTTCAGAGTCATTTTAATGTTGCAAAAAAGAATAATGACATTGGCATATTTCTCGTGCCAAATCCTTCCTGCCTGTTCCGAACTCTGATCCCCACGAGATCACAGTAGAGTCGTTTCTGTTGTACAGTAAAACCTCTTTAATTCAACCCCCGCTAATTTGGAAATTCGGATAATTTGAACTGCCGATTCGGTCCCGTCAAACGTATGTATTAGTCAATGGCAGCAAACGCTCATTAATTCAGAGGGAACGCGGCGCACTATCGTAAATTCGGACGAATTCGGCAGGTGGCGCTATCTACCGTCTGTTCCAAAAGGTATAACCGATATCCATCCGAAGTGCGCACTTGATTTTTCCGGTTTTCCCATGGTTTTTCGGTTCTCCGTGTTTCGCACCAGTTTTGCTCTGGATCGCCGTGCTTCAGCGCGTTACTCTCCTGGCAAGGAAGCGGCAGAAGCATAGCTGCAACGGAAAAAGGGTAGCACAAGTGACCGACGACCGGAATGGCAAAATCGCGACACGCGGGGCTATTGTTCCCGAGCGTGCCAATAGCGAGAGTGACAGTCACGTTTTATGCCGCAACGCGGGGATCCTAAAGCCCGCCATTTTAACAACTATCCTATCCCTCAATTTTTCGTCGGCCACCCCCGCATTGTAAAATGCAACGTGACTGGCACTCTTGCTATCGGCGCTCGGGAAAAATGGCGCCGGGTGTCGCGATTTCGCCGCCCCGATTGCTGGTCAGTTGTGCTACTCGTTTTCCGTTGCAGCTGACTAGGCTAAGAATTTAGCGACGAAAGTGGAAATACTGAGGGCCTTGGAGGGCGGCGTCTTTCGACAACTTATGGAAAGTTACGACGTCAAGAGAAGCACTTTGGCCACGTACGTAAAAATTTTGGCCGATATCCTATGGGCTTTCGAGAGCGAGAAGTTCAACGCAAAAAGAAAGCAGCCTTGGAAGGTGGTGCACCCGAAACTAGAAGAGGCCTTGCTGTGCTACATTGTCAGCGCACGGGATGCGTAGCTCCGACAGTGCGAGTGCGGTGGAGCACTCGACCGCGCTAAGGAAAGTTGCCGTCTTCGCCCAAGTGTCGTCCAGAAAGCAGGCGGTAATAACAGATTTTTTCTCAAAATAAAGGTCTGTCACAGGGCAACGTTTTCGCGCAGCTTTCTTTGTCCTTTATATTTCTACTTTCGGTTAATTCGGACATTTTTGCCGGTCCCATGAGATCCGAATTAACAAGGTTTTACTGTAGTGGCACGGCAGATTCTATACTTGTTTTGCTTCAATCTTTGTAAGGGGGACGCTGTAATCCAATCCTACTCATCTCTGATGTACTAGATAGCACCATATTTGCAGAGATAGTCTTCAGATTTTGTAGTTCCAGCAAAATATATTTCAGCTTATAAAATATTTGTTATTTGGCTTTTAAATTTTCAAGCAGATCTAGATTGAAGGCAGCAAATATCTTACCTGCAGTCATGGTATGTGTCCGAAGTATATTGCATTAAAATAATTGACCCAACCTCTTATTTTTGTTTTCAGTGCCTCTAGCGAATTGGGGATGCTAGGATTGCTTTTGTTTGTTTCACATAATCTACAACACTTTTTTCATCTTTATACTCAGTGCAGTCCTTGCCGAACGCAAGCTAGCATCGACTAGGCCAATTCGTTCCTGCATCATCAGCCAAGCCGAGGATCAGGTCCATGGCAGTCTGCGAAGGTTGTTGATGGTAAGCTGCCTTATATATACAGCTGTGTAATAGCAGCTTGTCCTGGATGACAATTGGAAGTGCGTGTTTATGTTTTAGAAAGTGAAATTTGCATGGGCATACTTGCAACGTGAAACCTCACCAAGCCTGTTCTGATCTTTCATCCTTTTGAGATTTCAGTACAGCCGTTTCTGCTGCACACATACTGCCTACTTTGGCCAAGTAGAGACTTGATCCATATGAAGGTAAGCAGGTGATTATCAACTGCTCAGTGCTGTCCGTGGTGACGTTCTCTCCTTATCAGATGACTTACCATGCTTGGTTCGCAAGGCATTTTAAAAGGAGAGAAAGTCCGCTGGTGCATGATGCTCCCAGTACTGAACAGTCGACGATCGCTTGTTCACACTCGTAAAGATCACGACTGTAATTCAAGCTCGGCAAGTGTGACACTTATGTGATTCAGCCAGTGGCTGTGCAGTATAAAACGCGCCCAATTGGCAACTTTAATGCAGTCTCGTGTAGTCCCATTGATGTTTTCTTTTGGCATGCATGATATGTGTTTACACTTTTTTTTCCCTCGCTTACCGATAGTCCTAGCTGTCTGCAGAGAGTGAGTGTGAAACATGCCAACAAGCCTCTAAAGCAGTATGCAGTGCAATTTTGGTCTATTGTGCAAGCGAGGAAGAAGACTGCTCGTTTGGCTGTTGAGGCTGTGACATAGACATTAGATAGTTTTATCTGAGCATTGTTAGACCCGCTCCACTCAAAAGGAAAGCACCTGCATGCACACAACGCTCAGTCAGCAACGACCAACCGGAGCGCAGATGCCGATGTAGAAGACAATTATGGCCACTGCCGACTGAGCGTTACGTGCATGCCTGGTTAATTTCCCGCTCAGTGGCTGAGCTGAGCGGGCCGTAAAAAGCGCTTAGCTAAAACTTTTTCTGATAGGGGGTGGCTGACGCATAGATATTTCAGACAGGGATGGCCGACACTGCTCACATCTATTCTCAGTGTGAGCAGCTCTCATCGCAATACGGAAATTATGATTAAAACTTCCTCTACCCGTTTCTGAAGGTTTTGGGACATGTGCTCCTGGCAGTGTTGTCGGGCTAGACATCATTACACCCAGATCCACTATAATAAATTCTAAGAGGATGAAGTCAGGTGCCAGATAACTTGTGCAAAACTAAATCTGGAACTCACTCCTCCTTCCTGTTTTCCACTGTATTGAGAACCTTATCCCAGTATGTGATGGGTATGTGAAGAAAATTGACCAGATAAACAATATCACTTAGAAAATAGATGTCCCATACATATTAACCTGCATCTACCAGCCACTGTACACTACCTCACTACTGATTTGGTATCTTTCAATTGATATTCCTGAACTGTTCGCACCTGTAGACATCTTAATGATGATAACGAGGGAATGTTTCATCTCTGGGATGTCATATGCTTAAAGTAAGTGAGGCTTGCGGGCATTTTAAAGGGCTAGGGCATGCCGATGGAAAACACTCAATGTGAGTTTGATGGTGGACGCTGATAATATATACTAGTTTTTGTGTAAGTCGCTATTTTTTATTTCATGAAGTCTGCAGATGACTTTTAGTCGTCAAGTGGCCATTATGTGGGAACTCTGCAATGCATTACATGTTTACCTGTGTCTACCCAATCTCATTAGTATGTGTACAACGGTGAGCTGTATATGTCAAGGATATGATTTGTCATTGTCTCAGTAATGCTAATGAATCGCTATGTTTACCTAAAAATGCTGAATGTGGATATCGGGGACTGCACACCTATCGTAACAAACGTCAGTGTTAAACAACATGCCAACTACTCTGCCAAGCTCGCCCGTCTCTCGACATGCCCTTTTGAATTAAAATAGATGATTTCCACAAGCCTTTCTCTGAAGTGGGCCTTTTTCATACAAATAGCTGACCTTGATTATGAGATAACTGGACCATTTTCGCCCCTTGGTCATCCAGTGTGTTGTTGCAGGTGTGTCCCTTAGGGATTCTTGTTTTGATATAGTTTCCAGATTGAAAATAAAATAAAGACAATTAGTGCATTAGCTACAAAAAAAATTTCCTTTTACATGGGCTGCTTGTCTCATGCCCCTCACCCCAGTTTGGAATTTCTGGATTGTCACGTCCAGCTGGTATTGATTTACCCTGTCATTCTACTGTGGTGTCGATTCTCTTTACAGGTGCTGTAATGAAGGACTTGCCTTCTCGGGTGCATGGTCGACTTGCATCACAAGCTGCATGAGAAGTGTGAAGAAAATTTTCTAGGCCCGTGACATGCAGCCTCTTTCATTCAGCGCACTCCTCTGGCGACAAGCGCATGATTACCAGCCGACTGTAGCTTCACTGCAACTGACAATAAACAATGACGGTAACATTTTTGTATGTTTCATTTATTGTTTACACGCATTACGTGTTAAAATAACCCTTGTTATGAACTACATCATTTCTATTCAGGAGTGAATTGCACACAAAACCAAATGTTAGCATGGAAAACAAGACCGTGAACTGTAAGGTTTTAGCCCGCTAGCCTGGGGTCTTGCTGGTATCTTGCGGTACTGCTGGTACTATGCCGGGGATTTGTGCTGGCAGCAGCCCGGGAACTCGCTGGGAAAAAAGACCGGGAACTGTATGGCTTGAGGCCGCTAGCCTGGGGTCTTGCTGGTATCTTACCGTATTACTGGTACTACGCTGGGGGTTTGTGCTGGCAGCATCCCGGGAACTCACTGGGACGCCCAGTGCCGGGCGTCCCAGTCAGTCCCAGTCGCTGGCCAGTGACTGGCAATCTCCCTGGCCCGTTGTCGCCCCACGGGGCCTTTCCAGCGTCGGGCCAGTAGGATCTTGCCGGCAGACCGGTACCGCCCCATTCCCAAACCAGCGAGTTGTGCTACTTGGGTCATTGCAACTTTAATTGTAGTAAACAATCATATGTACAGTACAAAGTGCAATTTGGTTTTGTGCGAACCTAGAACCCACAAAATAGCACTCTAATACAGTATGTAGAGGTACCTCTAAACAAATTCCAGGGTTTCATAAAGCCTCCTTCAGATAACTGATGTTGAACATAAAATGTGTGCACCAAGGAGTGAGCAAACAGTGACTTCCAATTAGTCTCAAGCACCAGCGACATGTCGACAAGGAGTGCAATGAGTAGAATGTCGTCTAGAAATGTGCAGCCAAGATGAAAAGGTGAGATATAACGATATCAGAATAAGATCACACCAAAAAGGTTCCGTTACAATCTAGGCACAGTAATGAGTCAACCGACGTTCAGCCGCGATTCACTTTGCGTTGAGGTGAAACATGGCCAACAAAATATAAAAAAACGCGTTTTTTTTTGTTTTTTTTTTGTACATTACTTGCTTTGCGCCGTTGATAAAAGCACAGTTGGGCGGCGTCACAAAGTCACTCGCTAGCGTTTTTCAAATTCGTTCATCGGCACTCATGGTCTACCCGGGAGGAGAAAAGTACGAGCTCAGAGCCGTGCCGCCGAGCGTCGATTGCGACTTTCCTAAAGAGAAGCTCCGGTAACACTTCGGTGACTCGTCAGCTTCAAACAACGCCTCTTCGAACCAGCTTCGAACGAGCCTGACGCGCCTGCGAATCCAATGCGCCGAACGGTCGCGACAGAAAGCACGCCGGAAGGAAGGGGGCTGGAGGCTGTTGGGCTGAGTATCCGAAAGAGAGGCGGCGCTGGTTTCTACGTCTATTTCGCACATGAGATAACAAACTGGCAAAGCTAGCCGAGTGTGAACAGTGACTGACGTTACATTGGAGCACACGCAGTCGAAATGACGCCTGCAACAGAGCACAGCTAGAGGTTTTCAACAGGGGACACATGCGTTCTAAAAGGCCGCGATTTAAAAACTTCACGTCTCCTTTCTGTCCTTCGGTGTTTACTTTCATCCGCGTACACCAAAGCACTCAATGCTGCAAGTAATAAAGTCGTGTATACGTACCTTTCGAAGCAATTGAAAATGTGTAGGCTTCGCTCGATGCTCACGAGCACAAAGTGCGACGAACGCCAATCCCGCCGGCAGCGCGACGGCGCCGGCTGGCCGGGTCGCCGGGTCAGCCGGGTCGCGCAACCGACGCCCGCCCGCTGCGCACTGCGCATGCTCGGCTTCTCGGCTCTCTCAGCTCTCTCGGCCGCTCTGCTGGCTCGGCAGCACGCCGACTCGCGGGCATCGCGGGCTCGCCGGGCTCGCTCCCTTCGAAGTTCGAACAGTTCGAACAGTTCGAAGTTCAAACTGCTTCCAAAGCGCGAGCTTGCGCGCGCGCGCGCGGGTTGGCGATGGAAACTATCTTCTCGAAAAACGAGGCTGTAACGTATCGTTTGATGGCGCAAATGCACGTATTTTTCACGTCGTTTTTTGTACAGTGTGTGAATCTCGCGAAACAGGCGACGAAAAGTAGTGGGTGAAATGTGCTCGCATGTCGTCGTGGATTTTGTGTACCACGTAGGATTACCCAGAAAGGTGGGTCAATATCGATAAATGTGCGCGTAAGAAGCAACTACATGCACGTGACCTGTCAAACCTATTCACCCTCATTATTTTATCGTGCGAACCGACATTGCCACGTATCGTGTTCGATTTCGGTCCCAACACCGGTAACTTCGAACATATCGTGTTTGATGTTGTGTTTCTTGCCGTCGGTAACTTCGTATTAATATCGTATTCGGTCTGGTGGTTGTGTCTCAACACCTATGGTTTCTTGTTGTATTGCGATGTTGTGTTGCAACATAGAATTGTATCCCGGTACGTTGGGTTTATCGTTTGGCGATCAACTTTTGTTGCATTACAACTGCAATAAACATTTGTTGGAAAACAATCACTCCAACGAGCACGTCGTTATTGGGCTTTGTCATTAAAAGGTAGGTCGCGGCGGGTGTTCCGGCTATTGTTATTCTGAATGGTTTGGTGGTTGTCTAGTTTCAAACGCGCGAGGCTGTGTGTACTGTGTGCCGTACTAACAGCTGTACATACTTGCACTGTCAATCAATGTTAATGTGTTCGCAACGCAGAACGTTTATACTATGTGTGTATCCACACCCAATATATTTCTCGCGTATTGCCGTGTGGATATGCCAACGTAATTCATGTTGGTAACTTGGTATCCGCATTCTGAGATTTATGCGCGCGATATCATATTGTATTCTCCTTTGATCCCATGATCGACGACCGATATTTTTATATCGTGTGGCCGTACAGTATGTCCATGTCGGTCACCAATATGCACGCAATGTCGTATTCTATTCCAATAACCGTGTATTATATCGGGGTATTGTGCTCCGATATCGTGTTGTATACCAATAACCGCAAGTTATATCGGGATATTGTGCTGCAATATCCTGTTGTATACCAATAACCGCATACTATATCGGGATATTGTGCTCCGATATGAATTCCCATCGTGCTTATTGGGTTAATCAGATAACAATACGTTTTTATTCGTTTCCATCATCTTCATTGGAATACAATATTTCCAATAAGCCGACTTCATATTGGCCTTTTTCGATAGGGTACAGACATTGTATAACAGCATTGGGCCACCTCAAGTTGACATCACCACACCCGTGCCTACATTTCGCTGTCAGTTGAACGAACTTTTCGTCATTTCATAGCGCGTCAGTGTAAATGCGTATCTTTTTTCTTTTTAATGAGTGGGATTTTTGTTTAAGAGTTTTTATTGTACGAGTTGGTGTACCTAAGAGAAGGCCGCTCGGCCGTTTTAGGGCACCCGAAAAATAAAGATTATTATTATTATTATTATTATTATTATTATTATTATTATTATTGTTGATTGATCGTCGATCAATCAACAATTGATCGACGACGACGACGACGATCGGGAGTGCATATTCCATCGGTGAGCTCTGCTATTTTTTCTTGTAAATATTGCTATATGGGTTTATTCTGCCTACGCCCAGCCCTACGACAGCTCTAAAGGATCCCTCGTCCGTAATAGATAGCATCTTGCGTTGACCAACGTACCGCTGAGCCTGAGTGCGATTGCTGACCCGACCGACCTGACTAGGCCTAACACTGTCTCTCACCAAGTACAAGGCTCCCGTCATGTCCCTAACCTGCGACGCTTGCTTAAAAGCCATTCTGCCCGACGGACGTCACATGACGTGTTCATCTTGTGGGCATAACCTGCACCTAGGAAAATCCTGCTCCGGTATCGCGGAGTCCACGTTTGCTGCCATGAACGCCGAGAAGAAGATAAAGTGGACGTGCAAAATCTGCCGCACTAAGGGTGCTCGCTCCGGTGAGGAAGCAGTCGACGTGAACTCCGAAGTGAGGTCATTAGACGATCCCGGCCTGCTCGGAGCACAAATACAACTGATGAATCGGAAGCTAGACTCCCTCCCTTCCCTCAAGGTCAGCGTTGATTCACTCCTTGAGCTGCCCGCTAAAGTGAGCGAACGTCTGCTTCTCAAGCGAGCCATAGAACTGCTGAAAACCACCGTTGAAGAAGTGCAGATTTCGATCACGGCATTAGGCAAAAAGTACGAGGACCTTTTAAGCATGACAACTTCCCATGCAGAAGAAATGAAGGATCTGAGGATGGAGATGGGAACGCTGAAAGCTACGGTCTCTGAACAGGAGCAAGTTATTCAGCGCTTAAAAAGTGAAATCAACGAGAGCGAACAACACACTCGCCTTCAAAACATGGAGGTACATGGCTTGAAAGTTGCTCCTAACGAAAGTCTTGCCTCAGCCTTGACTGGGCTGGCACTCAAGCTTGAGTTGGCGGGGCATCAACCATCGGACGTCGTAACAGCATACAAGATACCAAACAAACGTGCCGAAACTCCAGTCATTTTGGTCAGGTTCGCTTCCGTTGACATCAAGGAACGCTGGATGCAATCACGCAGCAGGTTGAGGCAATCGTTTGGCTCCAGATCATCTGAACGAGCTTACTTTAACGACAACTTGACTCAGCCCAACAGAGCACTTTTTTGGATGACTCGTTCTCGTGGCAAGGAATATGGTTTTAAATTTGTTTGAGTCAAAAATGCGCGAATATTTGCTAGAAAGGAAGAAGGCGCTCCACTGATAAAGATCTTGCACCGTAACGACATAGACCTCATCGTGTAATGGCTACGTTTTCTTTTTCCAAGTATGCCAATTTTAATTTGTTTAATGACTCGTTAGCAACCTCTCCTGATTCATTTACTGTTTTGCATGTAAACATTCGTAGTATTCGAAAATACTGGGACGAACTTACGGTTATCCTTGAAGATGTGAGTGGCCGAATTGATGCGATAGTTTTAGCAGAGATAAATGCTAGTGCTGAATCTCTGTCGCCGTATAAATTATCGGGCTTCCATGATTATTTTTGCACTCGACAGACCACTCGTGGAGGCGGCATTGGCGTTTTCATAAAAGATTCCTGGTCCACCTCCGAAGGTGATGTGTCGTTTATGTATTCTGAGAGCTTGATCCTTAAGATCTCGAATGCCATTCACACTGTTTGTCTGCTGGCATTGTACAGACCTCCCTCATTCAGCTGCACCAACTTTATAGCAGAGTTGAAAAGAAACTTGGAGCGATTATCTAATGAAACACATTTATGCCTGGTAGGGGACATTAACATCGGCACTCTATCCCCTTCTAATTCAATCGTTTGTGATTATTTGTCAGTACTTTGTGAGACGGGGATAACTTCTACCATTCAAGGCCCCAGGAGGGAAGAAGTGCTTAATAAGAATCTGGTTTCAGCCTGCCTCGACCATATTAACATTCGAACGTCAGATAGTACTGTCCATTCCGCTGTCATTTCGCAAAAGCTTGCAGACCATTATTTTGTGGCCTGTCAGTTTGCTTTCTTTTCTAGAAAATCAACTGATGTTAACAGAATGTGTCGTCTGGAGAGACTTGATCTGAAAATGTTTGATCGGTTCATCAAAGATTACGACTGGGAAGGTTTTTTATTTTCTGTAGACCGTGGGAATTTATATAGAAAGTTTATCGATGTTGTTGTACACTTCCGGAACAACGCCAGAAAAACTGTCTACGTCAAAAAACGCAACCCTAAGCTCCCTTGGCTGAACTCTAACATTCTTAACGCCATTGATCTCAAAGAGAAAATTTGGAAGAAGAGTCGCCGCTACCCTAATAATGCTGCTCTCAAACTTGAAAGCAAGATTCATAGAAATTTTGTCACTGCACTTATTCGATCAGCGAAGCGAACATACTTCGCAAAAAAGATCTCGGATGCCAGATTCGACTCAAGAAAAACCTGGGCTGTAATAAATGAGGCTCGAGGTCATTTGAAGAATAGCATTTATGAGACACTAAGGAAACATTTTGGAGCTGATATGTTAGCAACTGTGAACGCTTTCAATCGTTTTTTCTCAGACTATGCCACGGTACCGTCTAGCAGCGATAGGATTCCCACACCGCGAATGCCGTTCAACCAAGAATCTGCCTTTCTTCCTCCTCTGACAGATTTCGAATTACGGTCGTATCTGTTCGGATTCAAGCGATTTAGATCTGCTGGTGTCGACGACATTACTGTACACGACTTATGCCGAAATTTCGAGTCTCTGAAAAATGTACTTCTCACTTTGATTAATGACTTTTTGGAAACGGGCTATATTCCTGATGAATTAAAAAGCGCTTTAGTAGTGCCTCTGTTTAAAGGTGGTGCGCCAAACCAAGTCTCCTCGTACCGACCAATATCAATATTGTCATCCATTTCCCAGATATTAGAGAAGCATATTTTTGTTGCAATGTCCAGTTTCCTTGAAAAACACGCAATATTCACACCAAATCAATACGGATTTATATCTGGTCGAGGTACTACTAACCTACTTGAACATTTTTCGGACATACTACACTCAACTTTTGACAAAAATATGTACGCATGTGCTCTTTTCATCGATGTTGCTAAGGCTTTTGACACTGTGAATCACAAGCTTCTGTTGGACAAGTTGTATAAAATCGGCTTTCGTGGTCCCTTTCATGCCATTTTGGAGAATTACTTGTCTAATCGCTCTCAGATTGTGTCAATAGATAATTTCCGCAGCTCTCAAGTTTCTTTAACATCTGGTGTCCCGCAGGGTTCAATTCTTTCTCCTTTACTTTTTAACATCTACGTGAATGATATGTCATCCGTTACGACGAACTGTGTGATACTACAATGTGCAGATGACACAGTTTTATTGTCTCAACATATTTCATATCACCATGCGGTTAACATGCTGCAAGTAGATGCCAATAAGGTAATGGACTGGTTTCAGGCAAACAAACTTCGAGTAAATACTACCAAAACAAAGCTTATTTGTTTCCGCAACCCTTTAAAAAGCGTGAGTTTAACCGCCCCACTCTTTCTTCATAACTCATGCTGCTCATGTTCTACCTGTGAGCCTGTTCATTATGTTAACACGATTAAGTACCTGGGCATTCACTTCGATTGCGACCTATCTTGGAACACCCACATGTCATACCTATGTCAACGGCTGAGAACAGTCGCTTGTATGATGTACCATATTGAGGCATATATGCCGCTAACTATAAGAAAATGTATAATGCATGCTCTTACCTACAGTGTCCTGAGGTATGGCATCACTATTTTTTTTAATTGCCTATTTCTATGGCAATCAAGAATTGACAGAATTCTACGAAATACTCTAAAGAGCATTGCATACAACACAGAATGTTCAAAAAATGTCAACCTTTTCTCGTTCTTGGAATTGCCTACGTTTCACTCCCTGTTCTTTCAGACTGTAATACGAAGACATTTTTGGGACAGTGAGTTTATTATACCATCCTCACCATCTCGTGACCTAAGAAATTATCTTCGTTTCCAAATTCCTCATGTAAGGACCCATTATGGTGAAAGTTTGCGTATATTCTATGTGCCTAATGTCTTCAATAGCATCCCTGAGTCGGTTTTGGCAATTACTTCCAACAAAACATTGACGAAAAGCTTGAGAAAAATGTATTCTGCCGTATCGATGCAATGATATAAAGCACGCGGAATTGGTATCAAATTTTGACCCCATACTTCTTGGCCAGCGCGCATCAAATACAACCCTAATTTCAGATATGCACCGGCACCTTGTACTATGTTGTCTTTTATGATGGCTATCAATACCAAAAATAGACGTCTGACACAGGCCTGCACCCATCAAGGACATAGACAATAGTCTCCATGGGCTCATGGTTGTTTTTTCTTTCACTTTACTTCGGTACTTTGGTGTGTGTGTGAGATGCCACCTTAACAGCGACACAGTTACAATCTACGGTATGTGCAAGCTTTCGTGTCCATGAGTGTCAGTGATCCCTCGTTGTTCGATCACTTCGAGCTACAATCCTTCAGACAACGGGGTCAACGCATCGTGTGCATAGTGCTCAGCCTACAACATGTGATGGTTTGGATTCATGAAACTATGCCTTTTATCTCGTGCCTCTGTTTTGTCTTGTGCCACTGCCACTGTCTCGTGCAACTGTCTTTTTTCTTTTCTCTTCCTCGTGACAATGTGCACTTCCGAATTCTTTTACAGCAGGGCCTGGTCCCACAGGCCCATGCTGGCTTTGACCGGACCCGTAATTCCATTGTTGATTCTACATGTGTCAATAAATGTATTATTATTATTATTATAATTATTATTATATATAAAACTGTTGATGCCAAGTGAAAATTCAAGGTACCGAATCTGTTGTGCGAGTTAAGTAAGAACCAATAAAAAGTTCTGCAAAGGAATTTTTTTTAAATGGGGCTGTATGGGTATTAGAATATCCCATGCCATGCTAAAAAAATGCAAATTCTTGTTAGGTATGCAAGGATGAGAATGCTGTACCGTTTTTGATGTGTCACCAAAAAAAATCTGCCATACAGTGTCGCTTATGGAAGTTCAAACTGTTGAATTCGAAGGCTAGAAATTTTATTCAAGATTGTTCCTCACTACAAATGTATTTAGAGATCTGAGCCACTGACTCTTGCATGACTCTGTGGCAAAAATTCATTTTCATGTGCATTATAGTTCACAAGGTCTAGTCTGCATTGATTTATTCCATTCATGCTGAAACTGGGAGGGGTTCCCTGGGTATAAATAAAGAGATAAACATTTCTTGAAATCAAAATATTTGAGAACGGACAAAAGGAAGGATCTGAGAACGGCATCTTAGATTCTCTCTTCTTTGTCTTGTCTCTAATTTTTCTTTATTTCACCTGAGGCTTGAGCGCAGCTCTTAGGCACCTGTTTCCGCATTTCGCGGCGCCGCTGTCGGTGTAACCGCTTGCCCCACTAAACTTGGCAGGAAATTGAATTAATGTTGAGGTCATGTGACGTTAATATTTCCGCTAAGTCTAGCTGAGAAACTGAATTTTTTATGGAGGACGTGACACGGTCATGCGACGTCATTTTCATCGCTACATTTAGCAGGAAAACAACGCTGGTGTTGAGGTCACGTGACATCAATTTCCGCGCTAAATTTAGTGGGAAACTTAACCCGCTAAATTTAGTGGGGAAATTTTCGCGCTAAATGGGAGGGAGCTGAAGAGGAGGAGGAGAGGGCGAGGAGGGGCCATACCCTCCCATCTTCCTTTTCAAGATCTGTGCTCTCATTTCACATTAGAGAGAATTGTAAACGTCTCATTTTTCATCTCATGTTTATTGAACTTTTATATTGCAGGTGCGCTCGCAGCACAAATCTGGGTTGTGCTGATCCTCTACGCACAAGTTAGGAGCTCCTGATTGGCAAGAGTGGGAGTTCGGTCTGACAGCTCAAGGGACACCATTGTTCAGTATTGAATTTATAATTATTTTCTTTTGAGCAAACTTAAATTTTGCTGCATGCATTTCTTCTAAAAATAAATACCTGCAACCAAATTTACCAGGTCACTACATTTCGCCTCTGCTTTTAGTGCTCCTGGAGGGCCTCGGATAAGAGCTTACTGGTGTGCAAACATCATGCTTGTTTGAAACCACTCACTGGTGTAGAGACTCGCTGACATCCAGCATTCCAATAAAAGGCTGGATGTCTGCAAGTCCTTCTTGAACGACACAAGCGGGGAAGGAACCATACAACCGTATCGTATTGGGAAACATTCTACAGGGTGTTTTTTTGTATGCTTTACAGATTTTTTTTAAAAAAGCCATAAAAGCTACAGTTACGCGATCTGTGCACGTGGATTATATGGCCAGGGCTGCATAGTATAAAAGGCTAATGCATAATGATCAGTCGGCTTATATTACAGAGAAGTGCCAAATTTCTTCCACAAAACTAGATGGAGGTTCATTCTAGCGTAGTTTTATCCCACAAATCTGAATATCCCGTTTGTTTTTCACAAAGATATAACTAAACGTGAGAAAACACAAAAAAACATCCTACCAATAGTGACATTGTAAAAAGACCTTTCAGCCGCCAAGTGTGTGTCGCTTAAGGGACGCGCGCCCAGTCGCAAGTTTTCTAGGTATATTCTCCCGCACTGGAACCAGTCGTGACATATTTTTCTGCCCATTTAAAAAATAGGATGTGCGTGCATAGCTTTGATAGGCGCTGAAGATGCGTGAGGAAAGATTTCGAAAGCTGCTTTTGTGACGTCGCTCTCCACGGAAGTGCCTCCAGCAGTACTTTAAAAATGATTCTATGCAGCCTCATTTAACCAAATTGAGAAAAAATTTTGATATTTGATATCCTGGAGGTCAAAAGGAATATTTTAATGTGTTTCCTCAAATAAAAAACTGCTTCAGCTTCCCTTTAAGTATAATATGTTTCTTAATATTTCAATTTGTGAAAATAGATCCGTGGTTTCAATTAGACACTTGCTAAGTATCATCAAAACGCACAAAATCAACTTTATTTGTGAAGATATGAGACAGGAGCAGCATTTTACGGCGTTCTAAAAAAATGGTCAATTTGGACGCGTTTCCAGATTTCGATTTCTTACCAGAGCGCATCTTTGCGCCTGCGATCCTCCTGCCCGGTGGCCGCAGTGCAAAGCCACCCCCTCGCCTCCCTCGTAGGATGAAGGGAAGCAAGGCGCACGTGTGTTGCACAACTAAACCCTTGGGAACAGGACCGTGGGCGCAGAGATGCCCTCCGATAAGAAACCGAAACCCGGAAACGGATCCAAATAAAGCGTTTTCACAGAACGCATAAAATGCTACCCCTGCGTTATATCCTTCTAAAAAGAGTTGATTTAGTGGTTTTCGATGACTCTCGGCAAGTTTCTAATTGAAACCATCTGTTCGTTTTTAGTAATGAAATAGTTAATTAACAAATTGTATTTAATTATCCGACTGTTCGTTACGGTTAGGTCCCTATACTACTTACCCCTGGCCGTACAACTCGCCTGCAAAAACCACATTAATTTAGCTTTCACCACCTTTCTAAACATATATGTAAAGCTTAAAACTAAATCGCCCTCTACAACAATGAAAAGGCGATACCAGCATGGTAGAGCCATATGGCTCCACCATGCTTGTATCGCTTTTTAGTGGGTATAGGATGTCCCATATTATGTTATGCATGTATGGTTCCGTCCGCCTACATGGTTCCGCCGTTATCCACTACGCTGGTATAGGATGTCCCATAATACGACATGCTTGTATGGTTCCGCTCACCTGTATCGTTCCGCCTTCATCCACTATACTGGAGCCGCCTTTTCGCTTGTATAGAATGTCCCATATTACGGTTACGCTTGTATGAGCCTTTTCCGGCATCTTTCCATCATCAAGATTTTCCAACAGGGTACTACGTACCGCTGGCTGTATAGCTCACCTGCACAAACCACATAATTGTAGCTGTCACGACCTTTTTAAACAATTATGTAAAGCTTTAAAAAATCGCCTTTGTATACCAGTGAAAAAGGGTTAAGGTACACCTAAGTACCTCTTAAGCCCCATACGCACATTCGCGTTTGAACGCGTTTGAGTGCGTTGCGGCGTCCTTGCGGCCAGGAGCGGTCGCTTGCGATGCGACGCACGCCTTCCCGCAACGCTCCGTAGCGCGACGCAAGTGAGTAGAGAGTTGCTCAACTCTCCGAAGCGTTGCGGTGTGTTCGACCAATCAGAAGCCGAGAGAGGAGAGGAGCGTGACGTGTTCGCTCGCGCCACTCAGCCGACTCGGCGAGAGAGAGAGAATTAACTTTATTTGTACTCAGAAAACCCTGGTCCAGGTCTCCTAGGGGTGGGGGGATGCGGTCAGGACCTCGTACTCCTGAAGCACTTGTGCCGAGACAGACTTGGCATGAGCCGCGAGGCCTTGAAGAGTCTGCTCGGCGATGTCTAAGGGTGGCGCCAGCCGCTCCTCCCAGGAGGTGATTTCGGGGGGAAGGGGGGGATGAGGGGTTAAAGGGGCACGCCCAGTATGTGTGATGTCGCCAGGGGTAGGGGTCACAACATTGACAATGGGGGTGGCTTGGTCGCCGGTGAATTCTACGTAGGACGTGATGTGATGGCAGAGAATGCGTTTGCGCCTGCCGGATAAGTGCGGCGTCTGCGCGGCTGAAATGGGCGGGAGGAGGGGGCAGCGTTTGTCGGTTCCAGCGGTACTCCTACAACAGTGTGCGGCGATTGTGTTTATCGAGAGCTCTCTGTGTTTTGGGAGAGTATGGGCTAGACCAGGCCAATGGAGGGTCCGAGAACGGGAACTCGGGTCAGCGCATTGGCTTTTGCATTGCCCTCCATTGAAACAAGGCCTGGCACCCACACTAAACGAAAATGATGGTAGGGGTGTTGATGGAATATTGGGGCGAGGTAGTTTCGAGTGTAAGCATTGAGTTTGTTTTGAAGGTAGCTGCGGAGTGCATCCTGTGAGTCTGAAAATTAAAGGCTGGGTGGTGTGTAGGGTTCGGCGCAAGCATGCCCAATTGCTATGGCAATGGAGTGTTTCTCTAAGTCATCGATGGCGGGTGGGTTAGTGTATTGCAAAGCATGTTCGTGGTGGTCGGAGTAGTAGGGAATCGTTCCAGTGTTGCTGTCGGTTTGAAGGCTCGCATCTGTGAAGTAGACGCGAGCTCCTTCATGTTTTAGTGTGTGTACTTGTTGTGTAAGAGCTCGTGCTCTGAGTTCTCGGCGCTTTTTGTTTCTGTCGCGGTCCATGCTTCTTGGGATAAGCTCTTCCTGGATATTGGGGAGGATGTTCCACGGGGGTGGTTCTTGGGAGATGTCTGGGAGGGTGGAGGTATCGTAGTTGATGAGGGACAATATATGTGTGCCCTGCTTGGACGTTTTCAGGCGTTGTAACTGGGACACTAAGTGCAGTGGTATGGGCTCCTCTAGTGTGTTGTATGTTCCCGTGCCGATGACTTGTATTGTCGAGGCATACTGTGGGACCCCCAGCGCGAGGCGATAGGGTTTCCGGAGAGCTCTTTCTATTGCTTGGAGTTGTGAGGCAGTGGACTGCAGGTAGGGAAGCAGATATAGAATTTGGGAGGTGATGAAAGAGTTTATTATATTTAAGATATTGTTTTCACGGAGGCCTTGTTTTTTTATGTTCTGCTTATGAGATGTGTAATTTCTTTGATTCGTGTGTGTAGTTTGGCTAATGTACCGTGTGCCCTGCCCTTTTGTTGTATAGCAAGGCCTAGGACTTTGATTGTGGGTTTGTGTGGGACGGGCTGGCCGTTAATAGTCGGGTTGATGAGGCCCCGCTTTGGAACAGCTCCCCGTCGGTTGAAAACGACGAGAAGCTCCGACTTGTCCGGAGCCAGGGTGAGGCCCAGGGAGGCGGCGTAGTTGGAGACCCTATAGCAACCAGCCTGCAAGGCACGTACCCTCCTGTTTTCCGGGCGAGCCGGTGTTCGTCCAGAGTGTGACGTCGTCAGCGTAAACTGAGTGGAAGAGGTCTGGGATTCCGTTCAGTTGTTGGGGAAGGTTGAGCATGGCTAGATTGAACAGAGTCGGCGACAGAATCGAGCCCTGTGGGGTGCCGCGAATGAGGTAAAAGGGAGTTGATTTGTGCCCCGGTATATGGAAGTTGGTCGAACTGTTGCTGAGAAAGTCTCTGATGTAATTATATATGTTTGTGTCGCAGTTTGTTTTGGCCAGGTTGGTTAATATGATTTCGTGGTTTACGCAGTCAAACGCTTTGCGAATTTCTAAGGCCAAAATACAGCGTAGTTGGGCTGAGCTGGGTAGTTCGAGGATGTCGTGGTGTAATCTAAGGTGTGTGTCCTGTGTAGATATGTGATGGCGGAAGCCTGTGAGCGTAGGTGGCAAGATGTTATTTGTTTCCAAATGCCGTTCTAATCTTGTGAGGACCATTCTCTGTAACAGCTTGCCAGTGCAAGATGTCAGAGCGATGGGCCTAAGGTTTTGGGGAGTCAGTGGCTTTCCGGGTTTAGGGAAGAGTATGATTTTGGAGTGTTTCCATTTGGCCGGTATTTGCCCGGTGTCCCATATTACGTTGAATATCTCGAGCAATTTAGTGGACGTATCCGGTTCTCCGCTCGCAGAACTTGCTTTTTCATTTTGGGGAGCGGTGGGGAGTATTTTCCAAGGCTGCGATGGTTCAAGCATTACAAAACGTCGGGGAAGCCACCGGGATTGTCCCAAGATCGAGCATTTCGACGCTGTCGCTGTGCGCCGCCATGTTGGCTTGGATTTAGCTTAGTACTATTGTTGAGCCGCTAGCGACGATAGCGCGTTCTTATTGGCTCTTGACTGCGGTTGACTGCGTGTCAACACAACTGTACGTACAAGTTCGGCGCCAGCGCTCTTCGCAACGGAACGCGTCCGCTTGCCGCTACGGAACGCACCGCGCTCAAACGCGAATGTGCGTATGGGCCTTCATGAGTTGTGAATGCGAAAGCACGCACGCCGCTCTTCGCTCCCTTCTTTAATCCGCGGCGTACAACGCGCTGACCTTGGGCGTGGCACGGTGAAGCCGCTGCCTAGTGGACACGCAGCACCATCGGGTGAGCGATCGTTCAAACTGTCGTGTGCCCTGCGGCGCGATGATGGAACAGACAGTAACGTAGTTCCCAGCAGAACGAACTAATGTCCCTGAATAAGAAAGTTAGCGACATCTTCTCCCTCCTCCTCTGACGCGCACACCTTTTATCTTTGTGTTTTGCATTTTTACACCCACGCGTCAATTGTAGCGCCACCTGGATCGCTCCAAGATATCAGACGGCCTTCCTATACTTGAGTTAGAGCACAGTCAAAGGCTGAAAGACACGCAAAATACATAACACAGGTTCACAAACGCACTGTCACGGTCTACCAGCCTCAAAGAATGTCCTAAAAAAACACAGTGAAAGCCGTGACGTAGCACAGTAGGCGTTATTTTATTGGCAACATAAGCTCGTAGCTTGCACTGCACTCCGACAGCATAGGCATTGCTTCTCCCTCCTTGTCCCTCATGCACACTCATATTGTTATATTTTGCTCTTTCGCGCTCGCACTTCGATGGTAGCGCCGCCTGGATCGCTCCAAGATAGCACGCGGCATTCTTCAAAGGATGTCGCTACTTTTCCGTATACAGGGGCTTTAGAACGAACCCCTTGGTTTATTCCATGCGCCGTATATATTGCCATGCGCCGTACAACCGATAATAAGCGAGCGAACGCGGTGATCAGTGATAACACAACAGTGTGATGACAAAGTCAGGATGACTTCACACAAACTGAGGCGCAGCGGCCAATGGGAGCCTCGTCAACGCGCGCCAGCCAATGGGACCGAAGTGTCCCATTGGCTGGCGCGTGGTTTCATTAAGCTGCCGTTTTGAATGGTCTCATAGCTGATGACGTCTGGTCGCGCCATGAGACCCCCTGTTAATGCTTTCGCATTCAAAAACGCGATACCAGCATAATGGAGCCACGAAGGTGAATCCTCCCACATAGCTCCATCATGTTGACATCGCCTTTTCGCTGGTGTAGGATGCCCCATAATACTTTTTATACGTTTTTTTTATTATTATTAAAGTGATCAGTACAAGGCAGAAAGTTAAGCCTGGACTTTTGTCCTAGCGGGCTACCCTGTTGGAAAATTTCGATGCGGAAAGATGTCGGAAAAGGCTCATACAAGCGTAACCGTAATATGGGACATCCTATACAAGGGAAAAAGGCGGCTCCAGTATAGTGGATTAAGGCGTAACGATACAGGTAGGCGGAACCATACAAGCGTATCATATTATGGGACATTCCATACCAGCGTAGTGGATTATGGCGGAACCATGGAGGCGCACGGAGCCATACATGCATAACGTAATATGGGAGATCCTATACCAGCGAAAAGGCGATACCAGCCTGGTGGAGCCATATGGCGCCATCATGTTGGTTTCGCCTTTTCGCTGTTGTACAGGGCGATTTAGTTTTAAGCTTTAAATATATGTTTAGAAAGGTCGTGAAAGCTAAATTAATGCGGTTTGTGCAGGCGAGTTATACGGCCAGGCGTACGTAGTATAGGGACCTAGTCGTAACGATCAGTCAGATAATTAAATACAATTTGTTAATTAACTTTTTAATTAGTGCAAATGAAAATATGGTTTCAATTAGAAACTTGCTGAGTCATTTAAAACCACAAAATCAACTCTTTTTAGAAGGATATAATACAGGGGTAGCATTTTACGTGTTCTGTAAAAACTCTTTATTTGGACGAGTTTCTAGGTTTCAGTTTCTTATCAGAGCTCATCTCTGCGCCCAAGGTCCTGTTCCCCCTTAGACACGCAACGCACGTGCGCCTTGCTTCCCTCGATCCTACGAGGGAGGCGAGGGGGCGGCTTCGCACTGCGGCCACCGGGCAGCAGGACCGCAGGTGCAAAGATGCGCTCTGGTAAGAAACCGAAGTCTGGAAACGCGTCCAAATTGACAATTTTTTGAGAACGCCATAAAATGCTGCTCTTGTTTTATATCTTCACAAAGAAAGTTGATTTAGTGTGTTTTGATGATGCTTAGCAAGTTTCTAATTGGAACCGTGGGTCTATTTTCACTGATTAAAAATTTCAGGAACATACTATACTTAGAGAGAGGCTGAAGCGGTTTTGTATTTGAGAAAACACTTTTAAATCTTCTTCATATGACCGCCAGAATCTCAAATATCAAAATTATTTGGTAATTTTATGAATCGAGGCTGCATAGTCATTTTTAAAGCGCTGTGAAAGCACTTCCCTAGGGAGCGACGTCACAAAAGTGGCTTTCAAAATCTTTGCTCATGCATATTCAGCACCTCTCAAAGCTATGCACGCACGTGCTATTTTTTAAAAGGGCAGAAAAATGTGTCACGACTGGTGCCGATGCGGGAGAATATACCTAGAAAACTTGAGATTGGCCGCGCGGCCCTTAAGCGACACGCTTGGCGGCTGAAAGGTCTTCTTACGATGTCACTATTGGTACGATGTTTTTTGTTTTCTCACGTTTGGTTATATCTTTCTGGAAAACGAACGAGATATTCAGATTCGCAAGATAAAACTCTGCTAGAATGAACCTCCATCTAGTTTTCTGAAAGAAGACTGGTACATCTCTGTAATAAGCTGACTGATCATTACAAATTAGCCTTTTATACTATGCCGCCCTAGCCATATAACTCACGTGCACAGACCGCGTAAATGTAGCTTTTACGGCTTTTTAAAAAAAAAATCTGTAAAACATACAAAAAAACACTCTCTACAATGTCCCCAATACGATACGATTGTAAGGTTCTTTTCCCGCTTGCATTGTTCAAGAAAGACCTGTGGACATCCAGCGTTTCATTGGAATGCTGGATGTCAGTGAGTCTACATCAGTGAGTGGTTTCAAACAAGCATGATGTTTGCACACCAGTAAGCTCTTATCCGAGGCTCACCAGGAGCACTAAGAGCAGAGGCAAAATGTCGTGACGTGGTAAATTTGGTTGCAGGTATTTATTTTTAGAAGAACTGCAAGCAGCAAAGCTTAACTTTGCTCAAAAGAAGATAATTAAAAATTCAATACTGAACAATGGTGTCCCTCGAGCTGTCAGACCAAACTCCCACTCTTGCCACTGAGGAGTTCCTAAATTGTGCGTAGAGGATCAGCACAACCCAGATTTGTGCTGCAAGCGCACCTGCAATATAAAAGTTGAATAAACATGAGATGAAATATGAGACGTTTACAATTCTCTGTAATGTGAAATTAGAGCACAGATCTTGAAGAGGAGGGTGGGAGGGTATGACCCCCCACCCCCTAACCCTCCTACTCTTCTGCTCCCTCCCATTTAACGAACAATTTCCCTGAATTTAGTGGGAAAATTTGCCCACTAAATTTAGCGGGTTAAGTTTTCCACAAAATTTAGCGCGGAAATTGATGTCACATGACCTCAACACAAATGCAGTTTCCCGCTAAATGTAGCGGGGAAAATGACTTTGCATGACCGTGTCGTCATCCATAAAAAATTCAGTTTCTCAGCTAGATTTAGCGGAAATATTAACGTCACATGACTGCAACATTAATTCAATTTCCTGCCAAGTTTAGTTGGGCGGTTATGCCGAGGGCGACGCCGCGAAACGCGGAAACGGGTGCTAAGAGCTGCGCTAAAAAAAACTAAATGCATCAGGTGAAATAAGGTGAAAATTAGAGATAAGAAAAAGAGAAGAAAATCTAAGATACCGTTCTCAGATCGTTCCTTTTGTCCGTTCTTAAATGTTTTGATTTCAAGAAATGTTTATATCTTTATTCATACCCAGAGAACCCCTTCAGTTACAGCATGAATGCAATAAATCAATGCAGACTAGACCTTGTAAACTATAATGCACATGAAAATGAATGTTCGCCACATAGTCATGTATGAGTCAGTGGCTCAGATCTCCAAATACATTTGTATTGAGGAACATTCTTGAATAAAACTTCTGGGCTTTGAATTCGACAGTTTGTACTTCCGTAAGGAACACTGCATGGCACTGATTTTTTTTTGTGACACATCAGAAACAGCAGTGACACATCAGAAACAGCAGTGCATACCTAACAAGAATTTGTATTTTTTTTTTAGCATGGCGTGTGCTATTTTAAAGCTTATACAGCCTTCTTTAACAAAATTTCCTTTGTAGAGCTTTTTATTGGTTCTTATTTAACTCGCACGATAGATTCGGGACCTTGAATTCTCACTCGGCATCATCAGTTTTATATAATAATGTAATAGTGAAAGACAAGATTAATGGTCTTGAGTACGACTCAAAGGGCACAGATGTTGAGAAAAGTACTAAAGAAAACTCAAATATCAAAATAAAAATAAGCTGGAATGTGAATACAATTAAGGACATGGTCATGAATACAGTAGCAGATTCAATATGAAGAATACGTGTTAGACGCACACTCAAAGAAACCTGTTGCATCTATATTCATGCAAATTACTTTGCAGAACCCAGCGCTGCAGCCTCGGGTGCGAGTTCGCTAAACGAGTGCACTGAAAATGAGTGCAGACGGAAAAAGCAGTTTGATCTGCGACAATGCGCATTACCTAGGCAAGTGACATGTCATTGTTACTGTTACAGTGCCGAATGTTTCAAACTGCCAGTCGTATCATTCTGCGAGTTCCATCCGTATATTACAGGGTTTGGCTCTCTTGAATTCTTTGCAAGAAAAATTATGAACTGGAAATGTCTAGCGTAGTTCTAGAAAAACTACTAAAAGAATCCTAACTCAGCATCGTAAAGAATATAAAAAGTTTCTAGAGATAAGGTTAGTGCAGGAGTTGAATAAACTAAATACTTAGTTTTGTGAAACCATCTTGCCGTAGTAAACGTATAAAGTTCCCCTAGGTAGAGCTAGTCATTACGGATTATTGTGCCCATTGCATACCATAAAAAATTAATTTGCGATTTACAATATTTAAAGACTCAACCAAATCTGAATAAGTGGAACACTTGGCACTAAAGATTGGTCTCACCATGACTGTCTGCAAACATCCACATAATAATTTCCATAAACCTATGTATTTCAAGAAAATATTTGGAGCGAGCTGTTTAAACTGCCATAACACTTTTTAACACTAATAGAAAGCCTGTAGTGGGCCACAACTTAAGCAGTTTTTACTTCATTATGAAGGGCAATAACAAATATGTGAAGCTTAAAACTAGGCCTGCACTGAATTGCTTTCTTAAGTTGAACGTACTATGCTCGGTTCAATATATTATCTTTGCAGAGCTGACAATGTGCAAGTTCCCATTTTTTTTATATTTCACATCTCACGACTGCTGGGTGGAATAGGTACATAAGATTAATGACACCAACGTAACACAATGATTATTTTAAGAATTTATTTGGGTATGGCACTAGCGAAGCCATCTGCGGGAAGTTTTTTCTGTGACTCCGTCGAACCTACATCCGTGTGCTTTGAGTTCACATATGAATCATGTCTGCAGACGGTTTAGGACCTGGATAGCTCTTGTTTGCTATCCAGGTCCTTGCATCCTGGACTGTGTGGCCCGTCAACGAATGCGGGGAATCATCATGTGACAGTCATCGCATTTTCAACGCAACGTCCTTCAAGAACTACGCCGATGACAGCGAGCTCCCGTGTGTTTTGGCGGCCGCTGGAACATTTCCGCCGGTGTTATCTACAACTTTGTATGAAGCACCATCGTCATCGACAGGGGCAAAGTTTTCCTGCACCGCCCCTTTCGTCGTCGTACTCAGTGGGCGAGACAGCACTGCAACGATGCGGCCACGGCTAAACCAGCTCTTGTTTGCTATCCAGGTCCTTGCATCCTGGACTGTGTGGCCCGTCAACGAATGCGGGGAATCATCAAGTGACAGTCATCGCATTTTCAACGCAACGTCCTTCAAGAACTACGCCGATGACAGCGAGCTCCCGTGTGTTTTGGCGGCCGCTGGAACATTTCCTGTTCCAGCGGCCGCCACAAAACCGGAGCCGGCATGACAACCTCATTATTTACGGTGTGGCGGAAGACTCTACTGAATCACCCGTTTCGTTGAACCAGAAAGTGGTTACCGAAATTTTTGACAAGAAGCTAGGCGTGAAGGTATCAACGATAGAAAAAAATACACAGGCTCGGAAGGCATCTGGACAATAAAACACGACCAATATTAATACGCTTTTCTTCTCTAGACGAAAAAGCTGCACTTTTGAAGAACGTGTTTAAATTAAAGGGTACAACGGTGTCTCTGTCGAACGACTACTCAATAGAAGTAAGAGAAAAGCGCCGCCATCTTTGGACATACGCAAAAGCTAGAAGGGAAGAAGGTATCAGCAAAGTAAATCTAACGAACGATAAGCTTGTAATTAATGGGAAAATGTTTACTTGGAACAGTGAAAGAGAGGAGGTTGTACCTGTGCAACGTAACTGACGTCAAACGAATTCAAAGAGAGCGGTGCAAAAGGATATCACTGTGATGGTCGTGAATTGCAGAAGCGTAAAAAATAAAGTAGAAGAATTATCGGGTTTAATCGTATCTGTTCAAGCCGATATCATTCTCGGCACTGAATCATGGCTTGACGACTCTATCTTAGATCATGAAGTATTCCCTAGATGTTTTAACGTCTACAGAAAGGATAGGTCGTTACACGGGGGAGGGGTTTTTCTGTTGGTTAACAATAATTTGCAAAGCCACTAACTCGATCTAGCTGAAAACATAGAATCCGTATGGTGTCGGGTCAGGCTGCCCAATAACCTATGTTTTACCGTAGGAGTTTTCTACAGGCCTCCAAATTCTGATTCTACTTGTATAGACACCCTAAACGAAATAGTTTCTAGTGTTACAACGAATGTGTGGTACTTGGTGGCGATTTTATTCTGCCAGATTTGACATGGAGTGATGACGGGTGTGCCTGTAAAACAATGACTCGACTTAATATTGATATGAAGTGCATGGTTGATAGTCTAGGTTTTACCCAGCATGTACTTGTACCTACGCGCGGACACAACATACTCGACTTGTTGTTGTGCAATCATCCCGACATTGTTAAACGAATCGATGTCATACCGAGCATAAGCGACCATGACGCTGTAGTCGCGACGCTTTGTTTTCAATCCGCACGTGTAAAGTTGAGTTCAGATCGAAAGGTGTTTTTGTATGAAAAGGGAAATTATGAAGGCATTAGCTCTGAGCTTTCTAGTGGCTTTCTTTCGTTTGAATGCGTTGCCGAAGAAACAGATGTGCACAACACGTGGTTACTGTTCAGGCAGAGAGTGATAAAGCTAACAGAGAAATACATACCATGTATTGATGCATCCAAATTAAAAAATAGAGCCAAACCATGGATCAACGGAAGTGTTCTACGATTAACAAAAAAACGAAAGCGTGCTTACGCACGGTACAAAAAGAAAAAGTCAGCAGTAAACCATGGGAAACTGAAAGAACTGACGACAAAGTACAAAGTCACCGTGAGGAAAGCAAAAGGCGATTACCTACAGCGGCTCGAAGACGGAATGAAAAATAACAATAAACAGTTCTGGAAGTTTATGAAACGTTGCGGAAATGACCAGATGGGAATACCTGACCTATTAGTAAATAACGAACTAATTACAGATGCCCGTCAAAAAGCTTGCATCTTTAATGAATATTTTCAATCGGTATTTTTGCCTGCGAACAATATAACGCCAGTAACGCTTACAAACAGATACGATGATATGCCTCCAGTTGAGGTTAATGTCGAGGGAGTCCTAAAGCTACTAAAAAATTTAGACGAAACTAAAGCGATTGGCCCTGATCAAATTTCGCCTAGGGTTCTGAAGCGCTGTGCTCACGCCATTGCCCCATATCTTTTTATAATCTTCAACCAGTCTTTGCTTGAGGGGTCATTACCGAATGATTGGAAAGTAGCTCATGTAATACCAATACACAAGAAGGGACCCAAAAAAGATGTTACAAATTACAGGCCGATTTCTTTAACATCAATTTGTTGCAAACTACTTGAGCACATTTTGTACAGCCAGATAATGCAACATCTTAGTTACCATAATTTTTTCATAGATTCACAACATGGATTTAGGAGAGGTTATTCTTGTGTCACGCAACTAACCGAGCTCTATCATGATCTTGTCATGTCCGTAGATAAGGGTGAACAGACTGATTGTGTTTTTCTAGATTATAGGAAAGCGTTTGACACAGTGTCGCACTCGTTCTTACTTCACAAATTGAATTGTTTGAGCATAGATATTACCACACTAAAATGGATGCAGTCATACCTGAGTTCGCGTCAGCAATGTGTAATTTTAAACGGCGAGGCGTCTCATTTTGTTGAAGTTACGTCTGGTGTACCACACGGGTCGGTTCTGGGGCCATTGTTATTCTTAATATTTATCAATGATATTCATGTCAATGTAACTTCCCAGCTGAGATTATTTGCTGATGATTGCGCTGTGTATACGCGTTTAAAGAACGGGGAGGGTTCCGGACAACTGCAGGCTGACCTAGATCGAATAGAACAATGGTGCGGTGAATGGGGGATGCAACTTAACGTAAAGAAATGTGTTCATGTTAGCTTCACCAGACATGTACAAATTACTCAAAAAAGGTAGTTAAGTTAAGTTACCGAGTATCGACGCCAAAAGTAATTGGAGTAGAGTAGAAATTACGCATTAGTAATAGTAATTGAGTAAACTACTAACTACTCTAAAAAGTAGCGAGTTACTTTCAAGTTACTTTCGAAGTTACTTTTTTTATATTTTTGTGGTAGCAAAATGAACAGCAGTTTTGATCAATGAAAAACCCTGCGAGCCTAAAATAAATGCAGTCTATTTATAGCTTGCGTTTTCGCCAAAATAGTTTATTCGCTCGCAGAAGCAATTGACTTTCAAAGTTCTTGATAGGAGAGTTTTCCCCTTTTCCTTTTAAAGACGTCCCCAGACAAGCTAAATAGACGTTCCACCGTGGCACTGAATGGAACGGCAGCGTTGAATTTGAGAAACAGGCTGTGCAGGGTCGAGTAAGCGAGTGTCGGCATCTTAGGTGTCCATGACGAAACATGTGAGGTTTGCCTCGGGTAGGGGGTCTTTTATAACAAACTTTCCTCCTTTTTTCTTTTTTCTTCGTCAAGTTGAGATTGTTATGACTGGACCCTCTTTATTCCGACGTCGTTCTAAGAGTACGCTGAGCGAGTGCACCAGACCGCCAAGGGTTCAAGTCTCGCGCCACGACGATGAGATCATCCGGACGACTGCGCGTCCTGTTGCAGTGCTAGTGCTACGCTACTGAAAAAAAATTTTTTTTGGTCTAACAGAAGATGAACCGAAGTATACCTCACCGCTGACGCCGGGTCCAACAAAAGGATCTCCCAAGGGTAACTCGGAATCCTCGCCGGCGACTATAATATCCTGACGCGCCTGACACGCCTGACAAGTGAATCGTTTTTAACAAACCCTGGCGTGGATGGTCGGAAGGACACAAAGGATTACGTGAACAAGCATCGTCGCTCGTATACAGTTGCAGCTGGAAGCGGGAACGTGCTTCCATGAACGGATTATCCGTGCCAGGGTTTGTGCGCGGGGGAGTCCAGCTTTGCAAAGGCGTATGCGCTGACGACAAGGCGACCATGGGAACAGGCGCCCAGCTGCGAGGTCATTCCAGTGGCGCCTCCCGTGGAACCTAACGCTTGAGTCAAAACTCTCTAAAGACAGACAACAACTCTCGGAGTGTCCCCGTCTTTAATGGTTGCAGATGGAAACGCGACGCCTGCGTGCATTACCGGATTAGGTCAATACCCGACCAAGGCTTGTTAAGCATCTCTTCCTGCATTCGTGCGCACGGTGTTATGTTTTGGCTGCTCGTCGCCACCTCGACCCAAGGACGCCTTCCCGAACAAGCGGGCCCCATGTTAGGGATTGTCTCTTCATCTGCCGGCGTCTTATTCATTTCTGTGTTCAAACTTTCGTGATGGGCAAAATTAGCACTATATAATTTCGAAAGTAGTTAGTAATTTGAGTAGAAGTTACCTGAAAAAAGTAGTTAAATTAGACTACTAATTACCCAAATCAAATTGTAATTGAAAGTTACAAAGTTACTCAAAAAAGTTGTTAAACTACAGTAGTTTGAGTAGAGTAGTTGAACTACGTCCAAGTCTGAGCTTCACACGTAAAAAAAATAAATTTGACACACAGTATTATTTAAGCAATGAGCTAGTAACGAATGAGAATAAAGTAAAATACCTCGGAGTCATTTTGTCATCCGACTGCACGTGGGATTCGCAAATTGATGATGTCATTATGAGGGCGGGTCGCGCACTGGGCTTTGTCCAAAGAAACCTAAAAAACGCTACACAAAAAATAAAAGAACTAGCATATCTTGCCTATGTAAGGCCACTTCTAGATTACGCATGCACTGTGTGGGACCCTTCCAAAAAAAATCGCATTGATGGCTTGGAAAAAATACAAAATCGTGCCGCACGCTTCGTCCTGGGCCAGTACGACCGTTTTTCTAGTGTAACTAACATGAAACAATCACTAGGATGGGCGTCATTGGATCTTCGGCGAAAAAATTTACGGTTGAAATTTTTATACAACATTTATCATGAAGCTACTGGTATTAACAGCTCAGCATACCTCTTAGAACCAAATGCTTTTTCCAAACGTAATGATCACGTCCACAAGATACGCGAATACTGTACTAGGACGGAGCTCTGCAAAAATTCGTTTTGTGTGACGACGGTCAAGGACTGGAAAGCTTTACAGGAATGTATAGTTTGTGCTGCAAATGTTGATATGTTCTTTTCGTTATTATTCGCCCCCTGCAATAATGCCTTCTAGGCGCTGCAGGAGTTCCCTGAATAAAGAATAAAGAATAAAGGTAAGAATGCTTATTTGGAGTAGCATACTTAACACTTGGTGGCATGAGGACTCCCTTGTCGTGATGCTAATCGAAAGTCACAGGCAGGGAAATACTCTGATGCTCTTGTTGCTGGGATTACCTCCCCCATGGTCCTGGCCGGACCACAGAAGAAGATTGAGTCCAAGCTTGTGGCCACTACGATCTCCAGATCTTGAGGCACACAAGTAGCTGAAAATAAAAACAAATAACAATCAAGTACTTGGCAGAGCTACATTATAATGGCTAGCATATTCTTTCGTGATCAGCACATAGATCCTTTTATTTTAGTCATGGTCACACCCCAGGACAAGGCCACACATGCCTTGAAATGATGGGTACCGAATTAATGCGAATGATCAAATGCACTCATTTAACCCTCTTTCACCCCAACCTGGGAGATTTCTATCAAATATTCACATTTAACTCTAAAGACTATAAAAAAAACCTACTACTGCAATGCAGAGCCGATTAGTGGGAGAGTTTAGCCAGTGGGTGTGGTGACAAAGATGCCAGAGAGGAGGAAAGAGAGGAGAGCGCCGAAGGAAAGAGAGAGAAGGCAGCAAAAAGGAGACGACCGCTATTTTGACGCAACGCTGTTGGCGCGGAGCACTGCTGAGGCTATGTGTCGTCTGCTACTGGCTTAATTCATTTTTGCCTTTATAAAAGTTTGCGTTTAAACATGGAGAAACGTCTTTCTTTAGGTTTTTAAGCCACCGAGGAATAACACTATATTATTTTATTGTCAGAGCCTGCCAAATAAAAGCAAAGGGCAGGTGTCTGGATAGAAAGAGTTTAGTTGGCGCACCAAGAGGCTAACCAATAAAAATGGGTACCACTCTGCGCAAAATGCTTAAAAAGCGTGCATCACTACTTGACACTAACAGCGGCACACACTATCTATTTTACTGACTAAAGGGTACTAGATCATTATTTTCAGCTAACTAGTCAAAAATAGATATTCTTGCCGACTTGCTTTTTAGGAAAATTTTTAAATTTACAAGAACTATTAAGACAACGGCTAAAAAAAAGCAATGGCAAAACCAACAATCGAATTCGCCTGCTCTCCAGTAGCACGACATCTATAGAAGGCAGACCTGCAGAATGAACAAGCAGTCTAAAGAACAGTATGTCCCATGTATAATTTGTTTCCATGCTGCAAAGCAAGTGCTGGAAAGAGGTTTCACGACATTAACAAAATTTCTTGCAATCAGTTGAGATCAAGTTAGAGCAGGGAACCTGTCTTTGCCCTTGGCATAACGTTTTAGTGTTGCCCATGGAAACTCAAATAAATTTGTGAATAAAAACAAAAAAGACTAACATTCGTAAAAAAAATCTAACTTTCGCAAAGAAAAGTTATCTTGAACAAAATATGGAGGATACAGTTGTACAGCATCCATTTTTGTGCTGAACCAATTTTGAGGCAAATCTGCGACAATAAAAAGAAAACGCCTGAGTACATTAGGAAAAGACAGAAAGGATGCATACCTACAACAAAAAAATTTAGAACGACCACGGGCAGGAACCTCTGGTGAGGCTCTTGGAGTGACTCCCTGCAATGGGCCTGCGCAGACCAGAGAACAAGATCGGTCAGAGCTTGAAGCCGTAAGGTGCTTCATACCATGAAGTTCCAGAAGTAGCTGCAATTGGAAGCAAAGTGCATTTCATTTCTCTGCAGAATGAAGAGTTTAATAGCTAGTATGCATTCATAAGGTGATACAGTCACGAATGCAGATTTTTCAATGCAGCACTATATCACCAAATTGTTAACCGTGCCGGGCAACACTAAAAACCGGGAGCATTATTCCAAACTATCTCAGTTTAAAGTTAACCACGGCAGAAGCTGCAAGCCATGTGACCTTCTAGTTGGATGCCATGGTACGTCGAGCTTATAATCATGTCTCACACTGTTTTTGCTGCAATGGCTTGTAGTGTCAAAAGTGGTCCAGCTTAAAAAGATGCAAAGTATAGACGTTTGTGAGTGGGGCCCTGACCTAGTCTTGAGCTACATTGCGAGGAAGGACGTTTCAACCGGGATGTTTGCTGTCAGCATTTACACGACCACCTTGTGCACAGCGATTGCTCGAGCCGAGTTCATGTCCTCGACAGTGCAATTATTTGACAAGCAGTTTTATGAATGTTAAACATGACTGACTTGCAGAGAGACTGCATCTCAACGACTAATGACTTGGGATACCTAACTGAATACTGATATATTAACTGAATGCAAAACAAATTACCTGGCAGGGATTAAATTTATCAACAGGGTGGGTCGACTCCGCATTAAGTTGGAGTCGATGCGTCAGGCACGTAGCCAGGATTTTGTTTCAGGGGGGGCCCCCTCATAACATAACGCTGTATGAGGGGGAGGGGGGAGTGGAGGACCCATGCAAAATGGAAGATATCGGGGGGAGGGGGGGGCGGGCCTTATAAGCCTCCCCCTGGCTAAGTGCCTGCGATGCGTAATAGGACAATACAAACAAAGATATGCCTTACAATTCCTTTTGCATTCCCAAAATGATGTGTTTTTGAAGGTAAGATACACAATGTTCTTGATTCAGAAAGTGCCTCAGCTGTACAAATGCATATGCAGTAAGGGCACTCGCCAAGCCTATTCTCCTCAGCTCCGTGCAGGTTAAGCTAAGTTAGAGTATAGAGGTACACGCTCACTGACAGCATGAGAAAGGCAGGGAGAAGTCTCCGTTGTTCCGCCACCAGCCCGTCTGCTACCTTCGATGACGTTTCAGCGCCTCATGAGCCTGGAGCAAGCACATGTGTCCAAAGTGGGGTGAAAAGCACAAACACGTGCTGCAGGACGCCCAGCCATTCTCTTTTTGTCATCGGCTATTCTACATATTTTAGTATCACATATTTTTAAGTGAGAAAAAGTACTGCAAATATGCAGTCCAACTTTGGCCATGATACAGAAGTCTGATAAAGATAACAGTTGCCATTCACCATTTTCCAAATAAGTGCTCCCACCTATCCGAACATCTACACATGTGGTGCGTGAGTGGGTTCAGGACTGAGACGCTAGAAAATGAAGCGCTCACAAGGCTTGTCTGGCCCTTCCAACCACGCGGGTACATTCATCGCAAATCCCCGATTTTTAAACAGAATGATTTAGAATAAGCAAATCTTGTCTACGCCCGAAGTAGAACATTGAATTGTGATTCCCCCATATTGTGCCAACCATCCTTCAACCTTCGGTACCACATGCAAATGAACAATGTTGTGCTGCGGCACGCGTCCATGCTGCCTGCTTGAGAAGAAAACCACTGCTCGTGTTGAAGACGACATCCCACAATGTACAGGCAACAATGTTTAACGAACTAAAACAAAATTGATATCATTCATTAGACACAGATAGGCTTACAAAGTGTCGACACAATGATTGTTGTTGTTGGTTTTACTCTTGCAAACAAACATAAGTGACTTCCTCTTTCCACCGATGTACAGTAAAACCCCCTTATCTTCGTGGCCCATATTTCTTCTCGAATCGGTCACAGAGGACATAATCGCAGCCACTGAATTCTGCAAAATTAAAGGCCGCGAAAATTAAAGGTTCGCCAACATTAAAGAGTTTACTGTTCTTCCGTGTGTCACATGATGTTAACATTTCAAGGAGGCTGAAGGTATTAGTTTAAGAAAAAATCGACCTATGAAAAAAAATGCCCTTCTCCAGGTTATGCACGCGAGGTTCTTTTGCGCTACCTATAAGGAGGCGAGTTTGTTTCGGCAGAGCTTTTGGTTAAACGGAGTCACAAAGGTAGCTATACTTGGAGTCAAATATTTTGTACTGCATTATAAGGCTAGAGTAAATTCCACAGTGCTTCTGCACAGCACTGTTTGTTGCGAGAGCATATGTGGTTTAGTGTTGCATCCCATTTGCATGATCTAGCGAAACTAGCGCTGACAGAGTTGGAGCACTCAAAAAAAAAAAAACAGCCGACTGTGGAAACATTAAGAGATGCACACATGCGAACTGTGCATTTCTTAAAAGTGGATTCGAGCAAAGGTAAAAACAATATGTATGCTTACGGTGAGCATACTTGCCTTTCCCAAGCACGACCACTTTTTCCTCGGTAGCACCATTCAGTAAGCACCAGCAACACGCCCATGAGACGCCGCCGACTCATGGATCGAAGACGACCCGCCGGAGGTCTTGGAAGGAGATCCGGAACACTGCTTTAGGTCAGATGTTGTATCTGGAGGGGGCAGGAACTAAAAGTAAAAATTAACAAATTAATCTGAAGCGCTACATTCCTATAGCCTAAACTCTAGGATAGCAGTATTTTTTTTAGGTCAGTGATGCATTTTAATGAAACACAAATGGTTGGTTTATATGATAAACCAGCAGCCCCTATTTTCCTTAAGTGTAACGGAGTGTCTAACGTTACGTCCGACGGAACCCGAAATAAAAATTAAAGTTACGCCCAACGTAACTGTCAAGCATTCGAGTTGCGTCCGACGTAACCCAAAATAAAAATTAAAGTTACCGTATTAACTCGAAAATAGGTCGAACCCTATTTATTGGATCCACCAAGAACAAAAAAAAATTCAAATATAGGTCGACCTTTTTTTTATTTTTAAGAACAGGGGAAATTTTGGGCAAAAGAAAAAAAACCTTTATTTACATCACTCTCAGCTAAATCAGGGGGCGATGCCAAAAACTTCATCACCGTCAGAACTTCTGGACATGTTATCATTGTCCGAAGCTTCGTCAGCTGGGTAGACATCCTCGCAAATTCGCAGCAATACTTCACTGACACCGTTGTAAAATGACGACAAGAAACGAAAAAAGGTGCGAAGCGACGGAAGACAAACTACAAAGACGCAAGTAAAGCCGCCGTGTCGCCATGAGCAACACGCGAGCCGAGCCGCCTAAAGCAACTAACAAAAATAACATCTTTTTTTTTTTTGTGCGCGTTTGCGAGGATGGAAGGTAAAGTGCATTTCGCATCGCGTTCCTCTCCTTAACCGTTGCCCAGCAAGGGGAACGCTAGAGGCGCGATGTCGAAATCCGACGCCCGAGGGGTGCGCGCGATAGCGGCACCGGCCAACGCGGGCGGCGAGCCATTTCGGCAACCAAAAGCTTTTTGAAACAAGAAGCGGCGCGGCTCTACGGCAACTCGATAGCTTCATGCCTCCGGTAGGGTCGCTAAATTTCGTCGCGAATGTAGGTGTCAAAATTCGTTAAACACAATTTCCAAAAAAAAGAAAGGTCGACTTATATTTGAATAAACACGGCAGTCAGCCGCGCGACGAGACACGCATTATGAAAGCGATTGGTCCGAGCGACCAAGGCGATGAGCGACGTTTTTTAGAAGCCCAAGAACCGAGCGGCGCAAGAAGCGAGAGTGAGAAATCTTCGGCGCTCGGCGCTGGCTCTCGTAGCTTCTCGCCGTCGGTCGTCTCGTTGATCGCTATATTGCTAACATGCCGTTCAAAAAGGCGCTTTAAGTGCTTACCATTGCAATGGGACCAGCCTAGCATCCAACCGTAACCAGTCTTGACTTTTTTTTTTAGGCGCCCAGGTATAGAAGTTAACATCGTACATACACCGTTTTCAAGCATGGCTCCTCGTTCATTGCTCGATTTACATTTTCGGCAAATGACCGCAGTGAAGCACAATTATTCTAGTTCAAAATTGTCACGAACACTTGGCACGCATGCTTATACTGTTTCGCACCTAACGTAATTTAAAAGTCGAACGAAAACGGGACGAGATTCGCTTACCGCTTCACGGATCCTAGGCCTTCGGATCCTAGGCCTAACGGCCGTACTCGGAAGTCGGCTGCGGTCCGGCGATCGGACGAGTCGAGCCGGCCTGACGCAGGCTAACCACGCCTGGTTGAACTATGAGAGGCGCCGTCCAGTTGAGAGCCAGAGACGCAGTAGAAACGGACCGCAAAACATCTGTCCCGTAACCGTAAACGAGCCAACGAACCCCCACACGGCTCTAACTTCGCCATCTCCTCGACGACCGGAAGTGGAAGCCGCGAAGTTAGAAAAGCCGCGGCAGCGGAAGCCACTGGGCGGAAGCTTTAAGTTTCGGTTTCGCTTTTCTCCAACGCAGACTACGGTCACTACGGTTTCGGGCTGGTGGGTTTGTCGGGTTTGTGGCTGGTTGCGACTACGCGAGGGGCCATGAAAAGACGCCAAGTTGGCCGAGTACGAATCACGGCCCACGATACAAGCAACGGGCCGTTTGCCGCTGCCGACCGGCGATACGGTATCCGCGGCTTGGTGTCACGATCGGCTTGTTGCCGTGCACGTTGACTCAAAGTTCGAAGTTATGCAGTTCCGTTCCGGCACCAGCCGCACCGGCTGCACCACGTTTTCCGGTGCATCGCACGTGGAGGCCTTTCGACGCATTCAGTGTACGTAAAGATCTTGCCCGCTGTCTTCGGTGGCTGTGGAAGAAGTTGGGAGACGGAAGGCGTTTAGGACTCCACACCGGGCCGCCGGTTCTCTCTGAACGAGAGGCGACGTGTGTGTGCACGCTTTGAGGAAGCCTCCGCGTTTCGCCGCGCTAGACCTCGCCGATCGCGACCGGACCAACCGGACCCCGAGTTCGAGAGGCTCTTGCGGAGCCAGGAACTGCACCGAGGTAGGAGCTGCTCGTTCTGCGCCAGCATGCAGTGCTCTACAGTGCTCGGAGCTCTCGGTGTCATTCGTGCTTGCACCGAAGCCTTTGTGACCCCTTCGGATGCGCAAGTCGTACTTCGCAAAGGTTTGGACGGGGCCGCCCTCACCGAGCAGCTCCGCTATATTCCGCTTACTGATGATCGCAATAAAAGCTTGCGTTCTCGGGAAAAAAAATTGCGGGACCGCTCTCCGCGCCGCCGACGAGGTTGGCCGCCGCCATGTTCTCAGCTGTTCACTCGCTCCCACAGCGAGCGCCTTCCGATAATCCTCCCCGTTCCAAAATGCGATGCGCTTTGCGCATTATGCCGTTTACATGACCGCATATTGAATGCGGCAACTGGATTCAATGCGACTAAGTCGCATTCCTGTAAGCGTGGCTTATGTTCTTTTTCGACATGTATGGTGTATGTAACGATAGCGGTGGTGAACGATGGACTTTTTTGTTGGAAGATGGCGGTCGTCTTTCCGCATGTATGATTTGGTTATACTGGTGGTCCTGTGGTATAAGCGTTTCGTTGGAAAGACGGCAGTCGCCTACGTCATCGGAAGCAAAATCATACCAGCCACACCGAATCATATCGGCAAGCAAAGTGGCTGCCAGTATAGACAGACCCGGAGCCATAGCGGTGCCGGTATCTCCAGTTATGCAGAACGCCAAACCAAACTAGCTGCATTCATAGCACAAAGAAATTAAGTTGGTGTCATACAAGAACTGTACAAGCAGCAGGTTTGTTTCTTGTACGTTTTTCCAATTGGGCCCCGTTCCAAAATGCGATGCGCTTTGCGCATTATGTCGTTTACATGGCCGCATATTGAATGCGGCAACTGGATTCAATGCGACTAAGTCGCATTCATGTAAACGCGGCTCATGTTCTTTTTCGACATGTATGGTGTATGTAACGATACCGGTGGTGAACGATGAACATTCCGTTGGAAGATGGCAGTCGTCTTTCAGCATGTATGATTTGGTTATACCGGTGGTCCTGTGATATAAGCGTTTAGTGGGAAAGATGGCGGTCGCCTACGTCATCGGACGCAAAATCATACCAGCCACACCGAATCATATCGGCAAGCAAACTGGCTGCCAGTATAGACAGACCCGGAGCCATAGCGGTGCCGGTATCTCCAGTTATGCAGAACGTCAAACCAAAATAGCTACATCCATAACACAAAGAAATCATTGTGGTGTCATACCAGAACTGTACAAGCAGCAGGTTTGTTTTTTGAGAGGGTGATGGGTTGAATAGTTCAAAATGTTAGTCTCTGCCTACAGGGATTGCATCAACCGGGTGTCCTCCAGAAATTGTTGTTTTATTACGTTATGCTTGTATGGTTCCGTCCCCCTCCATGGTTCCGTGAGCCTCCATAGTTTCGCAATAATCCACTAGGCTTGTGTAGGATGTCCCAAAACACGACACGCTTGTATGGTTCCGTTCGCGTGTATCGTTCCGCCTAAATCCACTATGGTGGAGCCGGCTCTTTCGCTGGTATAGGACGTCCCATAATACGAGACGCTTATATGAGGCTTTTTCCAACATCTTTCCATCAGCAAGATCTTCCAACAGGGTAATAATTGATATAGGTGTCAGGTGTCTTGCACGTAATTTTAACGAAGTTTTAGCCCGATGTCACTCTTGCGCGTCACAGAAATCAATTTAACAGAACCAGCAACAATCACACCGAGACCCATAAGATTGGCGCCCTCGACAGCGACAAAATCCAGCCTATGGGTGGACCATGACATCAATTGAGTCTCGTACGGTGATTGGCCAAAATGAGCGTAGTCCGCTCCTTTTTTCCCTATTTAAACTTTTTCGTGTCATTTTCTTATTTAGTAGCAACGACAATTTTATAATTTTGGTAGAACTAAGTTCTACTACAAAAATAAAATATTATTTCAGTCCACGGGTGCGCAGAGCTAAAAGACTGAAGAGCCGAAAGGCGTGTAACTTGAAAAGCGTTTAGTTTGGTATCAACATAAGATCGTGTTGTTGTTTTTGTTTTCTGTTGAAAAAAACAAAACTGAGCAATCATTGTGTTTTGTCCGGTTTGTCGTGGATTTCTTGGTTCCAGGCGTGAACGGAGCTGCAGAAAATGTTTTAGGCTGACGCCTGCAGTTTCCGGTACTCCTCCGCGTTCATGTCAAAAAGCTTCTGTCAGACCTCGTCGAGCACGCCGCGATCTTACCTGAACATCCATCCAGCTTTTCATCCCAGACCCTTTTGCGCCTGCGGTGTACTGAAACATCGGTAAAAGTCCCCGCGCGAGCCCAAGACTGTGTTGCTTTCACGCCGAGCCTCCTCGAGCAGGACCACACTTGTGTTATGTCTTGGGTTAGCAAACCTTATGGAACTCTGCGTTCAGTCTCTCACAGTGTTCTATCTCACCTGGTGTGCTACAGCGACACGCAACGATTACTGATCTTCGAAATTCGATAGCGCCGCTCACAACGCTATTGACAATAAATGGTGTCGCCAAATAATAAGGTTCCTACACACAGCGCCGTCTGAATGCGTTTAAATTTGCTTTATTCACGAAGGTGTAAATTTTTGAGATTCGTAGTTTTATTGTGCAAAAAGTGAAACCGGTTTTATTTTCTAAAACTAACTTTGTATTTTAAATTTATCCATGACTCCTTCAAATGAGACAGCATTTGCTTCTTGCTCACTTTATTTTTTGTCTTGTGATGAAGACGTTGGCTTGCAATGGGGATGAAATATGCTGACACGTGCGAGAAGATACGCGATAACAAGAAAACTCTCTTGCGCAACCTAAACACATGCTTTATATCTGCATGCTGTTGTGTATTGTGTGGCAATTGATAAATAAAATGGATTTGCCTCGATCGATCTGATACAAGTTGCTGCAGTGCTCTCGCGCTTCATCGATTTGTAGCACGGCAGATATCAGAACCTGAACAAATGACACCCGCGAAGAATCTTTTAAATTCTACTAAAATTAAAGCAGAACGACCCGTTAGGTCAAGTATCTGTATTTTGTTTTTCGTTTTATTTTTGCAGCTAAAGCTAAATGAAGTTCATAAAAAGTTCTAATAGGCATTTTATTGTAAAAAGATATTGTAAATACACCTGTTTCTCATATAACACTCAATGCGAAAGGCAAAAAGAAATGCTTTTATTTATACTTCTTCACAGGCATGGATACTTGTGACCGGAATTTTCCACCGTGTAACTGTTTAAGAGACCTCACTGTCAATATTTGTGCAGTTTCCGAACCAGCACCGCTGAAAAAAAGGGAACAATTTTCATCTCAGTTTTCTCGAATTTGTCGTGGCGAGACACCGAGGAATGTTAGCCACCGTCAATTTATGCTTGGTACGCTATTCTAAGCACGACGCAGAAGTTTTAAAGTAGGATCTTTCTATTACGCGTACTGGTCTGGTGTCGTTTTTTTAGCGAACTATACGTTAAAAATAAGCATTGAACAAATATCTGACAAGGTTAGCAAGAAGATATGTCTGAATATGTTTAGTTTTGGTACATTTGTGTATACATGTGCGAACAACTTAAGACAAAACAAACATACACGTATACGAGCTATATACTGACATAGAAAGAGCGCCTCCACTGTCAATATCACTTTCACGTAGGTTTGAGCTGTTTGCAAGTTGCGACGAACTCTCCTTATTTGTTTTCCGTCCGGTTATAATGTGTGTGCGAGCAACATATGTGGCATGCCGAATGGGTTTGATTGCTTTGAACGAGCCATCAGATAGCACAGTTCCAATTATTTGAGCTTCACGTCAAAGAGTGAATGGTAATTAACATCAGACAAAGAATGCTTGAAATGGGTAAGCGGCGCTTGGTCAATCTACTGACTTTTTTTTAATCTTGTACGCAGTTCGAAAGGCTGCTCTTTCTGGTGATCCTCTCGGTTCAATGCGAAATCAGAGATAGCCACAACCGGGCAGTGTCGCGGTACACATGTATCCCGATAGTACCTTAGGCAAACATTTGAGTATCTGTATCTTTCTTTAAAGCTACATGTGAAATATGAATTTGTATCCCAGTTCTAGAAAAAAAGTTATAGATGTGCCGCTCGTATTGCAAAACTGTGAGAGGCTTAGTTATCTCGTTACATTCGATGCCTAAATTTAACTGTCCCATTTTTACCATAAAATCATAACCATCATTTTGGTGAACCCGCCCCATAACCCTTTACAAAAAAAGGCCTAAATTATATTATAAAAATGGTTCGGAAAAAGGTATATTCCAATATATTGCACAATAAGCTCCTCTCACGAACTCGTTTACTCTTTGCGCAATGCCCTAAGTAACTGCAGAGAAAATGAGAGTCGGGAAAAGGAAACCTCTAATCATTGAGAGTAGAGGAGCTTCTCTTCCTTTGAGGGTGGAACAAAGAGAAGTTAAGCTTTTTTTGTCTAATCTATCTACCCTGGGTGACTCAGGTGTACTTGGTAGGTCGCTGGGGCGGCATTATATTGTTGCACCATTAAAGATGGCAGACTGTGTTACTGTAGCAATCACGGTCTTTTTAAAAACAAATCTAAAAAGCCTAAAAAAACAGGCTGTGTATCACTGAAGATTGATTGGAGCTCGACGCCCGTGGAGCGAAAGCTCGCGCTGCAGAACCCAGGGATCCTGGGTTCGAGCCCCACCCCTGCCCGTTTCGATCTGGATGAGCATCGTACCGGCATGCGGTCGTGTATCACTACTGCGTGGTGCACGTCAAAGACTCCAGGCTAGCGGTTGTACTGCACTGGCTAGATTGCTCATCTACAGCGTGTGACTCGTCGCAACTTTAATGGCTGACCAACTACACGCTGTCTAAATATCCCCACAACCTCAATTATTATTATGAAGATTGATTGAAGCCGGATATTACTTGCACCTCTAAAGGGTCGTGCTGACTACAAATATATATAACATTAATTGTCTACCTAGTTTTCACTAGGAGAATATATACTGATAAGCCGTTCTTGTAGCGCACATAGAGTCGCAGTGAGCTGAAGGATCGCAGGATGGGGACCATTATGGTCTTGATTCTGAGAGCGTGATCGGCGCTTCGACGTTCTTATCCACTGATACCGAGATCTTATGGGCTACTGAGCAACGGTAAGATGTTCAGTACCCGGCACCTAATGCGTTTCTTAAATTGTCGGTGCTCTAGCTCCCCTAACTGACAGGTTCCCTTCTCCGCACTCATCAGAAACACCCATGCCCCCCAAGCTGTTTGAAAACTTTAAAAAAAAGTATTTTGGGATATCCTACCTCTCCATTATTCCCGCATGGGAAGCCAAATGGAGCGAAGAATGTTTTCGTCGTTGCGTGCCTAAAGAATGGCCAATTGTGGCACGATATGATGCAGTTCTCCATACTCTGAAATTATTTGTAGCAAGAAAGGTAGTTAAGTTCAAATATTTGCTGTGGCACAAATGTTTGATTACGACTTGAATATTAATTTAGATATCAAATTGTGTAGAACATGCGTGCACATAACCACAGACACTACAACAAATGTCAAAGGGCCTCCGAAAGCGATGGCTTTTTTAGTTGAGATAGATGGTTATCGAATAAGGAGGTGTTGACATATTTTATGCCATTGGGTCTGCGAAATCCCTAAATGGGTGAAAACATTAAATCTTAATCGTACTTGTAATATTTTTGTGAAAGATAATCTGTTGTGCAGTAGGTTTTATTTCCGGTACATGTTCAGCGATTTCACGTCCGTTTATGTCTAGGTTTGGTATCCAACGGTCTATTCCTTATATATGCAATACCCAAGAGGCGCCTGAATTAATGTGAATAAACAAATTTAAAACAAGTCTTTGTTCTTCCTTGCAAAGACAACAAACCGAGACTGTACTTTTCCAACCATATAAAGTGTAATTCTACGCGAGCCTGAGCTGTGACGTATGTTCATGACACAGCACAGACAAAATAGGCATTACTTGAAAGGTAGCTTTTCTTACTGGAAACGTGTTGATTAGCGCACGACTCGAAAGTTGCCTAAACAGGAAACAAATTCCGTTCACGGCAAAGCAAAAAGGTCGTTTTCAGTGAGGGCATCAACCATACAAACCTCCTCGCCTCCCCACTATCGTCCGCTCCACACCTTTGTTTTCGGAAGATTCGCGATTTCCAACAACAGTGGGGTCTTGACGACAACCAGCAGAGCGTGTGACTTCGGATCCACGTGATGACAACCCTTAAAACCTCTCTCCAAGAACCCAAGTCGTGAACAGTATTCCCCCAGCGGAAAAATAATAAAAACAAACAAAAAAAAAAAACGTTTTCAAACGAATCGGAACGGAAGGAAACCATTCATTTGCAGCGACAGCAAATGCTGTGGCTGCACTAAACGTGTACTGTTTCGACAGACCTTCAACATGCTGCGCGCATATTCGAGAGGTAGAGGAGCGGATTTCAGGGAGAGGAAAGGCATACAAAGGGGAAGGGGAGTGATGCTCACAGCCGATGAGTGTTGCTGCGGGTTAATGCGTTCACAGAACATCTCCGGTGTGAGGAAACGGTCCGCAACCTCCTTGGTGACGTTAAAAAAGTCATAGTCGGATTGTGTTTTCCAGCATTTCTCTCCACGTAGCCTGCAAACAAACAAGAATTGACCAATATATGTTTTAAAATAATATTATATCGAAATCTGGGTGTGTGCAATGGGAGAATTACGGATGTTTTTATGATAATGGAATAATCCAAAGGTGCCAGCGAGCTGCCCTAGAATGATTAAAATAATCCCTGAAGAGGAACGACGGGGACAAAGGACAAACGCCAATCTCCAAACACAGCTATGTGACTGGTGCGCGACAGAAAACATCCGCCTGGTCCTGGTATTGAATCAGGGACCTCGCTTTTTCCAGTGGAGCTCTCTACCTACTGAGCTAATCAGGAGTTAGGCGTCAGTAGTGCTAACGGGTTTTATCAGCCGCCGCCGGGCGAACTCCAACAACCCTAGAGAGAAACCCATTTGTATGAGAAATTTCTTGTGTCCAATAAACACAAATGAGTCATTCAAGATATATAAGAACATATAAGACCCATACAATAACCATGGAAACAACTATATAAGACATATAAGAACATATGAGAAACTTTTCACGAGTTTCTTATATTTCTTATATACTTCTTATATCTTCTTATATATCCTGTATGATTCGTATGTGTTCATTGGACGCAGAAATTTCTCATACAACTGAAATTTTTCAATACAGAAGCATAAATGTGCTTCATATAAAGGTTATTATAATAATGAAAATAATGCAAAGGTGCAAGCGAGCTGGGAAAGCATAGTAAAATAATCGCTGTAGAAAAAGAACAAGGGGACAAAGGACAAACACAAATATCAACAGAGCTAGGAGAAATTAACGGTGTTTGGAGATGTGTGTTTGTCCTTTGTCCGCCTTGTTCTTCTTCTCCAGGGAATATTTTCATAAGGGATGCCTTCCTGATTCATGAGATTCGATTAATAATACAACATTCAAATTTTTAATTAACACACACGAAGAAAGAGAAAAAGTATCCTTCCACTAACATAAGGCAGCCGATATGTTAATGCCTCTTTAATTGGAGTGATTAACCAAAATATGTGCCTACGAAAATTCTAAGGGCTCTGTAACACTGAGGCAACACGACGGCAATAGCAACATAACATGTTGTCCAACAATCGTGCAACCTGTTGCTCCCTTCCCAGGTTGTCCGACAAACCTGTCATATCGCGGCAACAGTAACGCAACATGGATGACAACGAAAAAGTACCTTGGTATGACAGCTTTCGGGGAAAAAGACAGAAGGAACTTGTGATGGACAGCGTGTGCTGCTCTGGTGACCGGGTGGGCGAATTTCGGGCCGACAACAAGAAAACACAGATAGCTTTAAGGGCAGAGCTAGTATCCTATCAACGTCGTTTTCTTGTGAGCTTACTGAAATAACGGCTTCGAAAACGTTATCCAACAATAATTAAGGCTGTGGTGCAGCAAAAATAATTTTATAAAATTTTTGACTGCATAATTGTTGCATGTGCTTGTCGAAATGGTCACAGAGGCGGTCGTGAACGTTCAGACTGGTTTTGAAAGTGGAACTACCGAGAGACCAGCTCACATTACTGCTAGTGAAATAAAATAGCATGTCTATACTCGCCTGCTGATAAAGTAATATTAAAATAACGCAAGAAAGCAAAGGTTAAAAAAATGAAAACAATAAAACGACCGTAATGACAATGATTCTTGATTTAATTTTATTTCATTTATTATGAAAGCCGCCTATGGGGCTTTACATAGAGGGGCAAATACAACATTATTCAAAACACAAACAGAAAATAAATAAAATTAAGAAAGCAGGTGTTACGGTTGCTATGCGTTTAAGTAAGTGGTTAGAGAAGCTCTGAAACCAGAGCATTCTTGGACGATTAGAATATTATCAGGAAGAGAGTTCCATTCATATGTAGCCAACTGTAATGGGGATAATTTAAAAAGGTTTCACCGTGGAGCGACCAAATGAAGTTTTTGCCAATTGTCAGTACGCGCGGAAATATGTTCTGCAGCTCGGCAATACAGTTCTCTCTTCGATATCGTTGTCCGACAAATGATCCATAATATATCAGAAAATTAGATGCTCCATCAGCTTACTACGTACACTTCTCAGAGAAATTGGTCTATAATTCGTCAACTCATTCCCTTGACCGGTCTTAAAAAGTAGGATGACTTTTGCTTCTTTCCAATTTGCAGGAATTTTACCAGTATGAAAGGATTATTGGAAAAGTAAACACAGAAGAGAGGAAGCTTCTGATTTGCTGAGCCTAAGCACTTTCGTTGAAGCAATATCAGGGAGTGGAGCTCAACTTGGTCGAAGATTATTTATCAGTTTCTGAATACCAGTCACAGACATAGCAATTGGAGCCATATGAGATAGTATAGTATCTTCAGGTAAAATAACTAGCAAGGAAAAGGTCTCGTCAGAGAACATTTCACTAATCAGAAAACATTTCACTAAAGAAATTGCCAACTCGTTCACAGACTTCAACAGCATCCAGCTCGTTTCTCGAAGAATCAGTAAAGTGAAAGGGATTGGAAGTGTGCTTGGGGTTAACTGCATTCCAAATTATTTCGAGTTAGGTTTTATAAGGCCGCGTCGGTCTTCAATAAAGGACTAATTTTTCGCTTTCATTATTTTATTTACACACATTTCGGGGATTTCGTCGTTCGTTGCAAATGCAATCTAAGAAGGCGATATTTTAGCCTGCTTAATTGGCACTATTAAACACCCGCTACCAGACACCTCAACCGATTCGAAAATCCCCAGGACGTTTTGGGGAATGAAGCGATCACATAGTAGGCGGAATCAAGTATACAGCGTGTAAAAATATTCATTGTACCTATTGTTATGAAGGCCGATCATGTCGGCGTCGCAGTTTTTAAGCACTGTCAGTTCAGCTCAACACCACGCTACAAAAGACGGTTCAGGGAACTGCAGGCGCTAACTCAATTTTACAGTAGAAATAGGAATAGCATGATATAAAAAAAAAGAAACCGAATAGGAACACCTTATACGATGTCGTAGATTCCTAACATATATCGGAAATTTCATTTACCTCGAATAGGGCTATATCGTTGCGAACGAAAAAGAGCATCTTCGTAAAATAAAGGATGGAAAATACTTCCCGTGTCAAGTTTTCTAATTGATGTCGTCCCGTGGCAATTTCCGGCTCTTTGAATGCTCTAGCGCAATTAAGAGTCGCATTTCCAGCGACGCCTCGCCACACACGAACGAAGGTAAACAATCAAAATTGCGGAGTGTTTCAAGCGTTGGGCCCGCCGTCAGCGTGGTGTGATAGGGTGGTCGGACAACAAAACGGCCAACACGGATTCCGGGTGAGAGGAACAGGTTGCCCTGCTGTTCTTGTTGCCGCGATATGAGAGGATCACCGGAAACACATCTTTCTCGTGTTGCCGAATAGAGTTGCCCGACTGTTGCCTTAGTGTGACCGGGCCTTAAGGGCGTCAAATTTATCAACCTTGTAATGTTTCTTTCGGTTCAGTTCGTTTACACAAAACAACCGACGGACACACTAGGACTCTAAATAGAAAAAATTATTTGTCACGTTCAATGGATTCAGCTATGTTTTGGTAAACGCTTTGATGTTTCTTAAAGTCGATATAATGACAATAATTTGTTTATATAGAGAATAACAGCACAACCACAATACAATGAATTTTCGCTGTGAACTTGCAGCCTCGTTGCCATCCAATGGCAGGTGAGCTGCAAGTTCATTTCAACTATTGCTGACAGCTTAAGGTACATGGCGCGTTTTGCGGTAACGCTTTTAGCGTCATCATTCTTTTGGTGGATTCAGCTACATTTTAAGTGAACTACGATTTAAGTAACTACAATTGGAAGTAACATCCCCGTCAACTGGCAAACGATGCATTGAAAATTAGGGTGAAATAATAGCATAGGAAATGTCACGGGACCAAAGGAAAATAAAGGTTGGTGATGCCAGCGCTTAAGGAAGTTCAAGCAAATACTTACTTCAAAACAAATTGCATTCCCTCCTCACTACAATGTGAAAACGCAAAAGGCGGTCCAGGTTGCAGTACAGGACGCATAATGTATTTCTCTGGGTACTTGCAGTCAAGAGCACCAGGATGATTTCGGACATTTTTCAAGGGACCACTTCCATCGTGCGCGCTCCCGAGCCTGCGAAAATATTGTTCATGCTAAAAAAAACATCTAATGCTCAACACAACAATCAGAGACAGATTAAGAAACGCAAAGCAAGGCTCATTATGGTCACGCTTCTTATCGGCCCATATTGCACTGTCCGTAGCTATGATAAAAGGCATGGGACTTACTAACGGTGACTAAGAAAGCTTTTCCCGGGTGATACGCTGACCACGTGTGTATATGAAGGAAGCGACAAGATACTTACAAATGCCCAATCTCGTGGGCTATTGTTGCGAATTTATAGTACCATGGAGCTTCTCCCTCAGAAATTCCCACATTCTTGCCTTTCACGCAGACCGTTCCAGTATGGGCGATACCTGGAAATAATCCAACTGTTGCTTTCCAAAAACATTCAATAATGCTCTTTTCAAGCTGTAAGAATACGGTGTGATGTGAAAATCCCCCTTTTTGGAAAAGCAGCTGTTTAGAGTTATGAGACGTTCAGCCACTTAAAATTAAAAAATAGCCGAGGCGTAACCGCTTGTGCAAAAGTCTCGAATGCCAAGGAAACAAGCCATATCTAGAGGTTGGGAGCTGTGCTTACAGGGAAAATTTGTTTTCAGAAATATACAAGAAAAATATACACGCAAACTAACATCTACAGTTACTCTTTTCAGCGCAAAGCCAAATTACGAATAACTAAACGCTCAGTCTTTGACCGAGTATAGCGCTCGGTGCTCGAACCTGATGCCAAAGTTTCAGAACATGCCGACTAAAAGGTTACGAACAGTTTTAGGAAATTCACAATAAGACGAGGGTAGTCGACGAAGTCCAGCAACGCATGAAAATGAGTGACGTCGGCTACTGAAAACGAGATTCATTTGGCCAGTGTAAATGAAAAATCCCTTCTAACTTTTGAATCTGCAAACAGTGATTTTTAAAACTTTGGCATCAGGTTGTACCGTTAGAGCTCCGTTTGGAGGGCACTAAGTGTTAGGCAATGCGTAGGCTGTCCTGTCATGAAAAACACTATGTTTTGCGGACGCACGTACACGTGAGGCCTCACAGTTTAACGTAGAATAAAAATGAAAACTCATAATTTGTTGTTGATTTTCGCGTTTGGTGTTGTGGAAATCTCACCACGAATATAACTGAAATTATCAAGAGATATTCGTTGCATGTGATTTTTATGATCATCATCTGGCGACTACTGTTGTCGTCAAATTTTATTTGTGAACTAAGTGGCCAAAGCATGCTTTAAGAACATTTTGAACACGACTTTCTCCAACTACTTCAAAGCAAACAATGTTAATTTTATTCAGTAAAGGCCATCTTCTATGAAAAGGGCTCCAACTTACAAATCCCAATCAGTAATGCGTGTTACCAACTAGCAGAAACGGCGAATATCATTCGGTGTTCGTTAGACATCTCTCGGAAATAACTGGTTAAACTCCGACTTTCTCAAGATTCAGCATAAATGTGTGGTTGCGAGCATCTTCGGACCCCGCTCTCTTACCGTGAACATTAGGAGATAATTTGTTAGTCTCCTTGTTAGGCATCCCTAAGCGGCGTCTGAAATGCAAATATGAAAATACTAATTATGCGCATCCCTGCTGCTATGAACATTCATCACGTGAAACGGTGTATGTACTAGAGTTTGTGCTTTTTAGGCTTTATATTTTTTTTATTAGAAAAGCCGTGAAATCTACACTTATGCATTCTAGGTAGGTGAGTTACGCGGCGATGGGGACGTAACAGAGCAGCTGCCACGATAAGTAAGATTATTAACTAAAACTTGTGGATGAACGTTCTGGTTTGTAAGAAAAAACATATTATTATAATGAGAACGTAGTTGATCGTCATGATAAGCACTAAATTAGTCGATTTTAGAAAATATTGGAACATTTGGAAGGGTTATGGCGCGCTGACGTTACCACCCGTAAAATCGGTGCAAGATTCTCAGATGAGAATATAGACCTTTCCAGAAATCCCCGGCTGCGCGCTGCCATCTTTGTCTGCTGGGCTGTGGAACGCCTTCTAAGCATGCGCTGTTGATCTGCTGAGCGGTATATCGGGCGCTGCGCATGCGTCCACAGCTCAGTGACTCAGCATTTTTTACCCGCTCGCTTCGTTCGAGACTGCCGCTGGAAAGGTCTATAGTCGTCTGCGTTAACCCATCACCAGCCCTGCTAAAAAGACAAAAACTCGATTTTGAATGAAATATTTATCCGCGGCCCTTACCACGGATAGGTCATCGCTTTGAATTCAAGGTGGAGATATAGAAAAAGATTGAGCATCAAGAAAAGCATAAGTTTTTTTTTTGTATTTAGAACAATAACATACCGCAAGAAATATTCAACATCGGCTAAACTCGCTTACGATACATAAACATAGTCGACAAAATCAAAGACTTCGCTTAGCCTTTGCAAGAGAAATATTGTTTCTAGAAAATTGTTTCTTAATGTCTGCTGACAGGAAATTTTAAAACTGAAACTGCGATGCTTGCGACAGCCTAATACTGACGATTTGAAATTAGTAGGATTTGCATAAATAAAGAGCTTTGCTATCCTCGGATATAATACATGACTAAGTTGTAGCATGAGGCGCGTATTAGCCAAAATTATGCACCTCTAGCGCTCGTTTTGAGGGGCGACAAAACTTTTTTTACACGTCTCTCGTCACCTTGCCGTAAAGTCAATTTAACCGGCTCATAAAATAGAGCGCATGTTACAATTTCGGATTGAAATGCTCTTTACACAAGCTTGACAACACGAGTCGCACCGAAGCACGAAGGTAGCAAAGGTGGCGATGCAGGCGAGTTTGTTCATCAGTAGGTAAGGTAAATACAGCGCAGAGAAAGACGAAGACAAAGGGGAGACAGCTATCAGCGCATATCTGTCATCTCTTGAACAAATATCCGTTAGACACACATAAGCACATATGTGTGTAACTAGGTGCCGCCTCCTAATAACTGAACTATGCCGACATAGAAATAAAGATGTATTTGTTTTAAGAAAAAAATGAAAATATATTATTGCTTTGAATCCGTAATGTAGATGGTGTTTGCATAATGTGAGTGGAACATTTATCTGCCAGTAGTACGAATTATGCGGATGACCTAAAAAAACATATAAAAGCCTTGCAGGTCACGGTTTGGAGGTTAAAACAACTCCTCCTCGGGTGTTTTTCACCTAGCAGAAACCTGCCTGCTTAGAAAAATTTACTACCCCCAGTTTTGGAATATGGGAAGGTTGTTTATAATCGATTAGGCTTTTTTTTTGTGGTTTTTTGTTAAGGTTCGTTGTTCTAGCGCTCGTCCTGGGTTCTTTAGGCCATTCGTCTGTGCGCCGTCTTTACCTTCTCTTGTGCAAGGATAGAGTGAAAACTTTCCGGAATCCAACAAATTAAAATGAATTTAATGCACATATCAAATCGATTTATCCAATAGTCCAGTTTTGACAAGCGTTCAAGTGAAACAACCTTGTACATTTTGATCAAAAGTAAAATCAAAGACCCAGTGGTCATAATATATATATAACACAAAAAAACGAAAATATATTCAGCTTTGATGCCCTTGAGATTTATCGCCCTCGGTTTCAACAGTGAGTTTTGGGGATTTTCAAAGGTCCAGCATTGTGGCACACAGTAAGCGACGAATCAGGTTCGCTACACAGTGAAACGGTCAGAACATCGGACGCTGTAGAGCAAACGTTTTGCATGTCGCCGAATAAAAGTGCTTAAAATAGAGGAAGCTGTGGGCATCTCTCATCACCCAGTAGATAACATTTTACGTAATGAATTGAATTCAAAACAGAAAGCTTTCCGCAAGATGGGTGTCGCATTTTTCTAATGCGTAGCAAATGATCTGCATTCGGTATTTGCTCCGATTAAAAAAACACACAAAAACATAAGAGAATAGAAGTTTGAATTCCCTCACGCTTTATATTTTTCCTAAAACTCAGTATGTCTTGGCGAGACAGAGACTTCGGTCGAATGAAAAGGTAACAGAAGAATTCAAGTGCGTATTTGAGGGTCTCGAAGAAATTCCGCTTCAAGAGTGAACAGGAAAGCTGGAAAGACCTTGCATCAAGTGCGTTCATCTTCGAGAGGATTCTGTTTTCAAATACCATAACTTGAAAAAAAATTTTTTCATTTCATATTCATTGCGGAAACGTTTCGGACGTATCCCACGGTACCCCCAGGAAACACTACTAGCACAGGAGCTTCCCTGTCATGGTAAAATGTTATTCTGCTTCGTAAATATTAACGACGTAGTTGCGGGGATCACACCATATCGGGTAAAGTGTCGAAGGCGGCTTGAGTATTCGACACGGCCACTCCGTAATCACTCGAGTTAGCCTCGTGAGAATAAACAGCTCGACGAAACATTTGAGTAGTAGTCTGCGTCTAATCACTGCGGTGACCTGAATAGCCCAACTCTACAGAGTGATTCAAGGAGAGGCCAGGCTCTTTAAATCGAGCTCAAAATTAAGTTTCTTAACCTATCGCGCTACGACTTTGTGCAGCGTTGCCCACAAATGGTGCATTTTTTTTTTGTTAACTTTGCGAAGAGAAACTTTATCTGAGGAAAAAGTAAAGAAAGAAAAAGGCTTAGCTCCTATGGAAACGCAGCGACGCCAGCGGTCTTCAAACAACACGGCGCCGTTTCGCACGGGAGACAAGAGATGGCGCAACGAACGCCGCCAAAGGACGAGCGTACGGCGCCGAGAGCCGGCGTCTTTAGCAGACGATCTTTTCGACTCAAAAGCGACTCGCGTTCCGCAGGTGGCGACAGTCGCAGAAACAAAAACAGGAGTGGTAACAAAAAGGAACTACAGTTTCTTGACTGGTATAGATGTCGTATGCTCATTCGTTGGTGGCAGTTGGCGTTGCGGCCGCTTGCGCCATCTCTTGTCTCCCGTGCAATACGGCGCCGTGTTGTTTGAAGACCGGTGGCTTCGCTGCGTTTCCATAGGAGCTAAGACTTCTTCTTTCTTCACTTTTTCCCCAGGTAAATTCGCTTTTTCCAAATTTTACAAAAAAAAATTGCGCCATTTCTGGGCAAAGCTGCACAAAACCGTAGCGCGATAGGTTAAGATACCGAATTTCGCGGTCGATTTAAAGATCCTGGCCTCTCCTTAAATCACCCTGTAGCAATACCCCTGCGGCCTCCGCCGAGGTTTTGCCACTTGCCTGCCTAGAATCCGTAATAGAATATCATGTGGAGACTTGTTGCGGCAAAGAGTTGAAAGCTAACTGTGCTCGTTTCTGTAAAAGAAAAAAAAAATTCTACGACTGTCCTTGAGGTAAAATAAAATCTAGTCCTTATTTTGGGGGGTTATGAAAGTCAAATATTTGATACAAGCAGTGCGTAATTTATTGTTAGCCCAAAAATTACGACCGCCTTAATCTATCATATATCCTTCGGGAGCATTGAATCGCCATAAGGAACTAGGATATGTTATCTCTGCCTACACCCAATCACTAGACCTCAGGCTGAATTACGTGATCTTGCTTACCCAACCAGCATCAGGTAGAAATCGGCAGGCCTTGCAAACTTGGTCTTTGTGGTGAATTTTCCAAAGGCTCTTAGTGACTCAATCGCTGAGACTAGATTATCTTTTTCCACAATGAAATACTCATCTTCTTTCGTCTGTAGACATAAAAAATTAAACGAAAAAAATTATATTTAATTACTTTTTCAATAACAAATTAGACCGTCGTTATCATCGAAAAGTAGTACTTTCTAGATGCAAAAATGTCTCTAGCTCTAATTGTTTATAAAATTCTGCAATACATCGCATTGAGTCCACTAAGTGAAATAAGCTAACTGAAACTTACGGACCTTTGCGAAAACGAATTAGAAAGGAGCTAGTTTGGTTTTCACAGTGCCATGTCACGACAAAAATAAGAAATGTGCAAAATTGGAATAGAAAACGAATTGTTACTTGGGAATAAAACCGACGGCTTTGACAGCGCGAAAAGAAGCGATTTCGGAACTTTGATTTAGACAGATAAACCCCCAATTGCTCTTCGTTGGCACTATCACTTAGAGACCTATGTCTTCGTTTTTTTATTCATTTACGCGGTGTTATGTGATCGCCACATTAAAATAGTGCAAGGTCGTGCGGAAATAAGTTGTTTCTTTGTTAAACTCACCGAACTATAGGAACCCTTTTTCGCAACACAGACAAACGCTCCTTTCTTACCTTGTTCGGGGCCCCAACATACCATCAGATATAAGATATGCGTAAATATTCCAGTGGTAAATAGTTTATTTTCATAATGTTGATTGATTTTTCTTTAATGTTAAGTAGCGCCCTTTCTTTTGACCTTTTTGTATGCAGCAATACGGTTTCGTGAAAACCGTATTGCTGCATACAAAGACATGTCTTTCATTCAAAAATTTGCATAGGCGTTTTTGTATCAGATGTTCAAATACTTTTAAAAATAAGGGAAGTACGGATATGGGCCTATAGTTATTAATGTTGTGAAAAGAACTTGGGCTTTGTACAAAATAGCAACTCTTGGAAATTTCATGCCACGGGGAAAAGTATTAAGGCTCGTTCACACTCTTGCAACCAAGTACGACCGAGAGAGACAAGACCGGTTTTTAATCCTTTGCGACTTCTTAGGACCAGCTCCGCTGCAGCGGGGCTGGTCCTAAGACGTCGCAAACGGCTTAAAAACCGGTCTGCTCTCTCTCGGTCGTACTCGGGCGCATATACGTGAACGGCGCTGTAGTTGCTAATGGAGTGTTACATATATGCTGTAGAGGAGAACACAACAGCAACAGCTATGATTGGTATGGCCTTGATACCATCTGCTGTAAGGAGTAACGTATTTTGTTACTTTTTTTCGGTGACGCCTATAATACTGCTGCAGCGCCCACGATGCATCTCAGACAAATGAAGAATGGAATTCCGGGTCCCGATTTTTGCTCGACCTCTGCTATATCCCCTCTGAATTTACGGGGAAATTACGTCATATGACTTTATGTCGCGTGACCTATAGAACAATGTTGTTTCTCCGCTAAATATGGCGGAAAAAGTGATGTCATCTGACTTGGTCGCGTGACCTAAACGAAATTTTAATTTGCCAGCTAGATTTAGCAGGAAAATTGACGCCACGTGACCTCCAACACAAATTCAGTTTCTCCGCTAAATTTAGAAGAAGAAATGACGTCCCCTAATTTTGTGACACGTGACCAACACACGAATTCAGGAAAAAAGTTGTCTAAGTGGGAAGGGTAAATCACTTGAGGACATTTTTATCTATTTTACTGCCATGTCCGTTGTCATTTTACACAAATTGCTAAACGTGCGGTAGTTTCTCTAGTAACTAATAATATTTTCAATATTTACCTAATATATAAATCACAATACTGAACATATTTTTGCATCCGGTACAATTGTGTAAACATTCGCTGCACTCTTATCATATGAAAAACAATATTGTATCAAGCTGCCCAATACAATGTTCTTGCAAACCAGAAAACATGAGCGTTAACAGCATGGTGGAGAATAAAAGTCTGGACGATTTAAATCGTGATTTTTGTCGTGATTTCAAAAGTGCTTTAAATCATACCTGTTTCACTACAATATTTTAAATAAAAAACATTTCCACAAAAATAATCCCAAAATAGTTTTTTTAATTTTCCATTTTTCTATCATGCGATGCTTTGTATATGCATTGTTTGCTTTTAAAATCAAGGAATCGCTAAACAAAACAAAAAATCTCATAACGCACTGAAATCAAGCATAAAGCAGTCCTCTGAGGAAATCGCAACCACACAATATTAAGCTGTTTTTTTTTTTGTTCTACAAAGTCAAAGTCTAATAAAGAAAAAAGTGACTTAAAGCATACTTTAAATTTACTGTAATTAATATTTCGGCATTACTTTTAGTGGTCGGATGGATTTATTAGTCAATCTGTCATGTTGAAAAATACATCTAATCATCAACTACACTATGTTATAGCTATACTAATGTAAAATAAATTAATCTGGTATAACACAAATGAAACTTATTTAAATCATAGGCATCCAATAATTTATAGAAACAAATAGTTATTGTTTTCCGCTCATTCGATTCCCCTTGGCAAAGCGTAATGTGATCCTAAATGTTTTGAATAAAAAAGTCGACTTTATATGATAAAAATTTTGTTTTCTTCTAAAAAACTTCAGTTTACAATTCTGTTGCACTCTTGGCGGCAATAACAAGACTTTCAAATTTGAAGATACCAATGTGTTGGGGTTGGACAATGAATACGCACCGGAAACCGGTATATTCCAACAAGCTGGAGGTTTATTCGGGGCTTGCGAACCGTCTTGAAGATTGCATTTACCTTCGTGGAAGAAATAAGGGATTCGAACGGGTGTCAGCAATCGGAACACAAAAGCCTCAATAAGCACTTTTTTTGGTCAATGAAAACTAGAATTACTATATTATTTCTGAACAAGAACCAATGTAAACCATACGCACGATGTTCATTAGCTTTATGATGTATCGAGCCTGTAGATATTTGCTTTCATTGAGGGACTTGTGTATTACACTGTCAAACATGACGTACATTTCAGGTCGCCACACGGTGGGTGGCTCTGCAGTGTCACCTAGAAGGTTTCAAATCATGACATGTCCTGAGTGCTTCGCAATTTTAGAATTAACTGTGTAATCATTTTTTTTAATATGCACGATGCGAGAAAAATTTGAACTTGTTTTTTGTGCAAGATAGTGAAACTGTCTTTCCGATTGAAAGTTTTCCAATTCATTATATCATCAAAGTGCGGTCTCGAATTATAGTTACACGTGCAGCACGAGCTGACGTCTACCGAAATATTTCAAAGCAAAAACCTAAAGAAGAAAAATGAAGGTTTCTATTGTGTACAGAAAATCGCATCAAGGTTATAAAATGACCAGTATGTATGCCGCGCATGTAACTGGAATTGCAGCCTGCTCCTTGGTGTTTCTAGAATTGGTTGAGAAGATTGCTGAGAAATGTTAAATGTTTTGCAAACAAAATAAGCTTACTTTTTGGCGGTAGATTTTCATCGGAACGTTCTTCAACGGGAACTGTAAACATCATAGTGATGCTGAATGTAAAAAGTAATCAAAGTCAAAGGTTATAACTTTTTAAAGGCATGCTTCTTCAGCAAAATTACACAGGAACATTTCCTGTTTTGTTGGTAATTAGTTTCTTTTTTGGCCCGTTTTTGCGGTTTCTAGTCGTTAAGATATCCTCAAGATAATTTTCTCGAATTTTTACAATTTCCGATGTCAGCGCATATGTAGTTATTCAAATAGCATCACCTCAAAACTGAACTATGCCGAAATAACGTAGATAATTCTTTTTGTTTGAATGAAAAGACGACCAAGCGATATTTTTGCATGTGTTACCTAAACGGAAGCATAATTAAGTAAAAATATAAGGGACCTGATAATTGTGAGTATATTCCGTGTCAAAAATATCGTTTGTAGAAACATGTTTTCTTGGAACTCTTAAGTGCTACCAATTAAATTATTTAGGAAAAATAGGACGGAAACTTTGAACGCACTTAAGGAAGGTTGATTTGAGTATAAGGATATAAGACCTTTTTCCGATTGCCAAACCACTGACCTCTTCTGTTAACTCAAAAAGTGCTAACTATTGGTACGATCTGAGATCATACATACTCTGATACTCTGAATACTTTGAACATCGGATTACATACTAGGATCACTAATATAGGAGCCGTTGAAATGATGCAAGTAAAAAAAATAATAAAATACTGAGGGGCCGTCGCCTTTGCAAGCACTTCTCCTTTTCATTTTCCAATGAGAATCAATTAATGCGGTCATTTCGCCACGCTTTAAACAGAATGTGTTGAGAGAGAACGCACGGGAGGTAAATTAATTCATCGAGAGAATAAATGGCAAATAACTGAGAGCATACCAGTATTGACAGTGCACGTGAAGCGAACGCTAAAAGAAGGAATTCGGTCGTACGTTCAAAATTTTTAATCATTTTTGCTTCAGGAAGTCTAGCTTTTAAAGATAGAGTTTTTAACAAATATCTAGTGTATAGTGTTTGATTCTGTCACTTACTTTCCAAGTGGATCTCCTCCTCAGGCGTCGGTAGCGGAAATATTCTGTGAGGGATTCGACCGGATTTGTCATGTATTCGCAATGGCTCAATTCCATGTGTAAAGTTTAGGTATCCTTCCTGTTAAAAAAGTGATAGATTTCTGAATATTGCAAGCATTGCCCGTTGCAGACGGTTTGTGAATCCCTCAACAAACATTTCATTTTAATAATATTTCAATTGGTTAGGAAGCAATTTATGGAGAAAGCATTCAAAATATATAACGTAACGTTCTCATAAATAATGTTTTTTAGACGCTGCGGTGGTGTGTACTTACAATGTTCTTAATACACCTTCATTTTTATGAAACTTAAAAAAACACTCCAGGTTTATAGAATGTTCGCGAAAATCTATGTAGTTAAAATATAGGATTTATAAATAACGACTGCATAACCTCCTGTACATTTGTATAATCGTATGTATTGTTCCTATAAGAATATAAAAAAATGTGTACATACCATTTCAATTCCCACGTCTGTTTCAGTAATTGTAAAGGACGCCTTGTGCTCCGAATTTTCATAAACACTATTACGTATGTCTGTAGTATCCATCTGGAAAGAACATATTATGAGAAAAATAACTGAGAAGTAATATTCATATTGGTAGCAGCTCAAATGCTAAATAGTTATATTTATAGCCAAGCTATTCATTGATGGGTTTCGTGGATTTTTTGTGTACGTCAACAAAAACTCAGTTCCCGAATTTGGTCAAAATCGCTTCATTTTATGCAAAAGCTTATGTCTCATCACTTGGATATTTATCTTTAGTAGATTAGTCATTAATAGGCTCTATTTTCAAGATCAGTAGATTCTCAGGTAGGTAATAAACGTTTCTCAAAGATTTGGCTTTGTGCGACCTGCATCAACTATGTCTACTCTCGCACCGCCCTCTCCTTGTAGTCGCCCAGAGCGCTTGCGAGCCTAGTTTCCGTTCCTTCCGCTCTCCCGGATTGGCGGTCCCGTCGCGCGTGTCGTTTTTCCTCCGGCTCGTTACGATGACCACCAATCAAGACCATAAATCTGGTCGTACCTTTGTTCAAAATTCTTTTACAGGTCTGTGTCGTGTGCTAAACAGCCTCGCTGGTCATCCGCCTTCTCAGAGAGGAATTGCTCATGCTTTTTTTTTTTTTGCAAGCTGTGGCATTTTATAAAAACTCAGTAAATGATTACATTCAATGAATTTCAACAAGACGCAGAACGAATATCGTGGTGAATGGTTGCATAAATTATCGAGGAAGTAAAACCTTCTCAAAGAATGCAAAAAAGAAATCGTGGGAGTCGGCACGGCATTTAAACATATATGCGTTATTCGCGTTATTAATAGCGGAAACAATGCTACTTGAACGGCATTTTGAAATGTGCGAGAACCTCCAAAGACACTAGCAGGCACATCAAAAAACTTCTGAGCGAAAAAACAGGTTGAATGTTTATTTTTTTAAGTAAATTAATTGAATGTCAAACAATGAGGCGGAAGCTTGCGTTCTTGTGAAAGGTAATCTTTCCTTACCAATTCGTGATTCACCTCTCCATAGTTAGCCTCGGAAAAATACAGACTGTCTCCTAAAACACTGGATTCTTCCAAGTCTATGACGTAGTCCTTAGAAAGTTGAACAGCGCCTCTTGAGTTGCCGCTTCTGCTTTCAATCAGAACCGGATACACGACACCTGGAACGTAACCACTCCTCTTATCCGACCGTTCCATACTCGCAACAAACTTCTTAGTAAAGAGGAAGAAACGAAACGGCGGTCACAAGTCACGGTGTTTTCCTTATAAAAAACGTCATATCTAGATCTCCCAGCAAAGTTCCCTTTCACAAAAAGAGGAAAATTAAATCAACAAAAATAAGAAAGCCCTTCTGCAATGACAAGACGTTGGAAACGTAATGCAATAAAAGTACACCACGGGAAGCAAGCCTACACTCATGTGAATAGTTCGAAAGGAACAGATATAGAAAATCGGGGGAAGGGGGGGGGGGGGGGCAGGGAGGCATCTTCCAATCGTGTTTCGTTATCACTATTTAACCTTTCATATGCATTTCTTATTATGCAGCTCATGAGAACATATGCTACTTCGCTAGACCTCAAAATGCTATTAGAGTGCCATACCACAGAAAATAAAGAGACTGAAGAATCTAGATTACCTTGTTGCCAAGTTTTTGTTAATGATGGTTATAACCTTAATCTTTTGTACCACGCCTACGTTCTTGTTCTTACGGAAACCTTTTGGGAATCTGTCAAAGTTTTCGCTCTTCATCGCTCTAATTGTACGGCACCATGATGAATGGAACATCGTTTTGGGTCGGTCACATCCATTTGGTAACTCCGATTGTACACGTAATCTGAACAAACAGAGGCTAAGAAAAGCGCGAAGAGTAATTTTCTCAAAGGCCCAACAACGCGAAAGGATTTCTGGCAGTTTGGAACTGGGCAAAACAAAAACATTACGTTATTGTGCATTCCGTGCACGTACAATGCAATTGGCGTTCCGCATTAAAAAGCCACATTTGCATCCTCTCTTAATTTGTAGGTGTAATAAGAGGAACCAAGTGCATGGTCTTTACGCAGACCTGACGTACGTCAGACGTTGAATACACGAACAACTGCTTCCGGTATGATGACCTCGGTGTCGCTTTCTACGAATTTAGGACGCCCTTTGTCTGGCTGAACTGTGGAATACGATGCCTCCAAAGGTCGTCTGTGACTGGTGCGTTAAAAATCCTATCGCATCCATACCTTAAAAGTAATCCCAAATTTTCTACAAACGACCTCACAGGAGGCAAAGTGTCATGCTCTCGGATGTTGCAACCCTTGCGCTTGGTGCCAGAGTTCCCGGCCAAAATTAAGATGGAAAGCTCGTACATTTGGCTTGTACCACAACCGCTGCGACACCACCAGGATCCTGGCCGACAACATGAAACTTAAATGACGTCAGAGTGGTTCAGAGTACAAGAATTTCGTTCGCAACTTCTATGTCACAGATATAAAAAAACATATAATCACTAGGTTTGCGTTAACCTAGACGCAATTTTATTTTGCTTGTGTTTTTAAAGAGATTTGGATGTAGTACCGGGTGTATCAGGTAGCGGCCAAACGATTTAAATCGACCGCAAAATTCGTTTTTTTAAACTCCAAGGTAGCACACTTGCTTGGTTTAGCTGGGGCCATGGTTGGCACTTAGTTGTGATAGCTTGGCCACCACTGTCCAGCCATTTACGTCTCTATGCCAGCCTGGCGTTTCACAGTCTTTCCTTGTTCCAGAAAGCCACGGAACTGCCAGGGAACGCCTTGCCTGGTTGACCAATCAATTTCCTTGGTCATTGATGGCCGGTTTAAACAGGCCGCTGCCAGTATTTGATGTACCCTGGCTGTCTATTGATTTTCCTCGGTCAGAGATGGCCAGGGTAGCAATGCCTCTGCCAAGCTTTGGGGTTCCGTGGTAGTTTGCAGGAATTCCCTGGTCCGCTCAACGCAAGCAACAGCCAATATTCGGGCATGCTGACGGATCGAAGATAGGGTGAGCGAAGGAATGTCAGGGAATTGCCGCTATGCAATGTTCCGTGGCTCAAGCTATTATTTTATCGGACCCAGAATGCCCGCTGAAAGCCGCTGCTACTCTATAGTTCGTTTAACTTTTTACATTTCTTTAAATTGGTATGAGCGTTCCCTTAACATATTTTTGGTGCTAGGTGGCAAGAGCCTTCGCACTAAAAAGTGACATTTGAGTGCAAGAAGTCTGTTTTAGCTTGAGACATAAAAAAGAACACATTTTCCCCATTGAAAAAGAAAAAAAACTATTTGAAAACAGTTTGAATATGGACAGGCCAAACCCTAAATGAACTGGTTGTAGTGGAATTGTACCGGACAAATTGGAAACAAAACTATCGAAATTGGTCGTACTCGAACTTTATAATTTTCCCGCTTTTTACCGTGGCCTTTATCTACCCTGGCTTGCACGGAGAAGCCGCTTCAAGCGCAAGTGCCCGAGGCGGGGTGCCTGGAAAAGCGCGGGAAATATCGCGCACCCTCCAGATGAATCACGGTCCTGAAATGCGCCAGTGCCCCGGGACCGGGGATGATGCAGTCTCCCCGCGCGCAGTGCGGATGCTTTGAAAGAGGAGAGCTGCTCACGTGCAAGGACAGGGAGCGCGCGGGCCAATCAGCGCGGCCCTCGCGTCCGCTCGAAGCGCCAGTTTTGAGACGGCGGCCGCGCAGTTCCGAAAACCAAAAAAAAAAAAGGAAAGAAAACCGGATTTGGCGTTAGTGGCACGAACTGGTCTTTGTTCGCGCTTCTGTTCTGCTTGGGGAGGTAACAAGTTGCTGTGTTTGAATAAGATTGTTTGCCGGTGCCTTGAGTGCTGCCTCTGCCAATGGTTCCTGTGGCTGATGACGTCCTCCGCCTGAGTTACATTCGCTCGTGGGCGAAAGGGCTGCATCCCAGAACGGCGCCAGCGGACGCCGTTCAGAGATGCAGCCGGTGTGAGGAAGGAGCGCGAATTCGCTCCGTCCTGATTGCAGCGCGGGCAATGGCTGTCTCTGTTTGCGCGCCAGCGAGCCAGGTAAGCAGGCTCGACCATTTCGACCATTTTCATAATCAGGGTCATGTGAAACCGAACCTTTTTGCAACCCTATTTGGAACAGCCATGCTACCCTATTGAAAATTCCATCAAGCTATGTAATTTGGGACACTGACTGCCAGTCAGCAGCCTTGGTGGAACGTGTGGACCATCAGACGTCATCTGATGGTCCATCAGATGACGTCTGACTGCCACTGCCAAGGGATTTTCATCAACAAGGGCAGAATTTATATAAGAGTAAAGCTATACGCCTTCATAAATATCGCCAAATGCCTCAATAAAACAAAATGTCCGAGAAAAAAAAAAAAAAAGGCAGGACCCCTGCGCATCGAACCCGCGACCACATGCGTACAAATCAGACGCTTTAATCCCTATGCTACGCCACCGTCACAGACACTAGATTTGACTATTTGTTTTATACGAGATGTTTCGGCTGCAAATGCAGTTAAACCGTCAGCACGTTATGCAAAGCACTCGCACATCACTCGCCGTACTTCAGTTCTACTCACCTGCCATGTAGAGTACTTTCGCGTCGTAGAATGAACCTTTTGTTCGCGCGTCACCGGCCCAGTAGACCTGGTACACCTTGTCGTCTTCAACTACACCGCTAAAGTCCCTTACATCGTCGGAACACACATCAGGCTGGGTCTTGTCGAGTAGAAATTCTACTAAAACATAAGACATTGTAGAGCCCGGGCAGGATCGACAGGTTGGAGCAGGCGGGCAAACAAAACGAGTCGAGAGCGATCGTTCATGAAAGCTCGGCGAAGCCTCTATGGGCAAAGCGAAGTGCGAAGTGTCGTGTTCGGCGCTTCGGCGGGCTTCTGATCAAGGTTGTCGGTCGGTTGCGTGTCATATCTCTAACGTCAGCGGTTTTCTGGGCTCACGTCCCGAAATCGTTTTCTCGTGCATAGATCACTTTTCGTATTCATAGATTTGACGAAATAGTGGTATCCGAACGAACTTTACGTGCTTTTACCGTACCTCTGTCTGCACGTCAAATCTTTCTGACGTACAGTCAGAGACAATCGATCTACAGTCAGAATCACCACCAAGACGTCCTGATGGCATTTCGCGGCGGCCGACTGCCACCAGGAAACCATCAGAAAGCCGACAAGCGGGGTCTGACGGGAGTTTGACTGTCGGTCAGAGTAACTTGTTCGCGAATCAGACATGCTTGACGTACAGTCAGGCACAATCAGCGGTCCACTAGAAACCATTGACTGCCAAACAGGGTTACATTGATGGATTTTTCCTTCGGGTAGTAATACAACCGCCAGTGTATACATTCAGCTTCAGAGATCCTCTACCGCACTAGTTAGCCACCGTCGTAGAGGATCGTGCTGTTGTTGCCCCTTCCTGCCTTCCTAGTCTGTCGTCCGCTATGCAACGTAAAGGCTGAACCGCATGTAAGCGATTAAGCGAGCGACGAGAGTCAGCGACGAGCGGCGGAGATTTCCCACGGTCGCTTGCCGCATCGCTCGGTTTTTGAATTTCTAGAAGTCGTCGCTCATCGCCTTGGTCGCTTGCTCCCGTCGCTTTCATGCGGTTTGCCGCGTCGCGCGAGTGACCGAACGACAGTGAAGCGGATCATCGTCGCTTGCCTCGTGGCTCGCCAAATCTCTTACATGCGGTTTCTACGTGATTGCCGCGAGACTGGCACCACATGTACGATTGGCACACGCTTACATATTCAATCTCATACTGTTTATGGTAGTGCATGCTTTTTTATTAGTGGCATTAGTTACATACCGTTTTAGAACAGACGGGTGCAAATAAATCTGCCATGGTTCTAATTACCGATGTTTATTCTTTTTTCAGATGCCTTGCGGTACTATGTTAGCCACCACCGGAAACCCGACACTCCAGAAGATGTGGAGAATCTCGCTAACCACCTGGGACACATGAATAATATCATGCCAATTTTTTTGCATTGTACATATGTTTTTATGTTTATTTTTGCAGCCTGCAGTATGTATTTTTTTGTGGAAATAAATTGAAGTTTAATAATTTACAACGTATTTTGTCAATATGACGAGTTAAACTGGTTTAACTGCATCGTGGATTTCGATTGTCTAGCCAAGCTTGGCTGACCTACCGGTCACATACCTGGCCCATGCTGTATCTACAATAAAGAGCGAAACTTGGGGTACCACTGAGCTTCCCGCCTGGCCCAGGCCGTAATTCTAGTGGTGAGCCAGTCCATGGCTACACAGGGAACCGCCGGTGGTCGCCAGACTGGCATACCAGGATGGGGCTGCCTAGTGCCATGGTGCAAAACAATCTATGCCCAGTGAAACTTCCCTGGCTACCCAGTCTGGCTCCAGCTTGAGTTGGTCGTAGTGTGCTGCTTGGGCTATCGCGCTACGATGTTCTGCAGCTTTGCAAACAGGTGGTGCATTTGTTCTATAAACTTTGCAAAGAGCGAGCTTACCTGAGAAAAATGTTAAAAAAAAGGCTTAACTCCTATGGAAACGCAGCGAAGTCACCAGTCTTCAAACAATAGGGCGCCCTATTGATTGAAGACCGGTGGCTTTGCTGGGTTTCCGCAGGAATTAAGACTATTGCTTTCTTTACTTTTTCCTCAGGTAAGTTCGCTCGTTGCAAATTTTATTGAAAAATACCCACCGCCTGTGGGCAACGCTGCACAAAATCGAAGAGTGATGGCTTAAGAAACCGAATTTTGCGGTAGATTTAAATAGCCTCGCCGCTATTTGAGATACCCGATAGAATACCAACGTATTAAAGCGTCCGGATCAACCCGTCATGTTATCGAGAGATGTAGCGGCATATTTTTATATGAGGCCGCTTCTACAATCATTGACAACCAATGTGAAGGACGTGCTGACAAACGAGCATCTCATTATTTTTTCTTATCCAGTAGGATTGCGGTATTAGAGGATAAGAACACGAAAGAAGCAATCAAAAAGCAAGAATCAAGATTATAATATTAAGCCACACCCTGCGCGTCTTATTTGTCAGCGACTATCAAGGAATCTATGTACACAATCAATAGACTATGTCTACCCAAGCCTATTTAAACCCTACACCTTTCGGGGGAGTGGTGCATGCCGTAATAGAAATTATTTCTCGTCTGCAATATTGTGTGCGGAATTTCCATGATAACTGTTTATCGTGCCCAAAAGCTCGGAGGTTGAAGCCTAGGAGAAATGTAAAATTCGATTTTACGGCACCAAGAAAAACGCCATGCGGAAGCTTCTGCATAAATAGAATCAATACATCACCGGCGTGAGCAGTAGCTACGCTGAAAATGATGAGTGTAGCCGAATACATTTTCCGTCATAAAGACGTCCGTAAGGGAGGACTTTATATTTGGAAATGAAAGAATGCGTTTGTCAGGAAGCTTTTTAAAGTGTGAAAAGGTTCAGCTCCCTTTAAAACATTTCACAAAATGCGAGACAATGAAAACAATACCTCAAATGACGCACACAGGAAGTTGCATTTATTATGTTGTTAAAGACAGCTTTTGCACGAGGCGAGCATTAACACCGGCAATGGACCCTTTTAAAAAGTCAGCACCATCTCGTGGCAGTCTCAAAAGCACCAATTTCTCCGCACTATTGATGGTGATAGAGGATCAAGATTGTCTACCTTGAAACACTCTCGATTTTGTGAATAAAAGGTGACTTTCAATTGCCAACTTGTTAGAATGAATTCTCTGCTTCTCTGTGGCATGCTTTTAAAGGCGTTCGCTTCTCCAAGGTGCAGAAGCTGCGTAGCGCCTCAATTAGAGCGTCGAGTTTGGCTCGGCACGTGGTAGGTGAGACTAAATATTGAAAAGGGTCTAGTGAAGCGGGCATCAAAAAGGAGACATCAGCGGTTTGGTTATCACGGTGGAGACTAAATATGGCTTACACTGACGTCACAGCAGCGGCCATTCGTGTGGCCATTCCTTGCTGAGCACGTGGCTTCTGCATCAATGCATGAAAATAAGTATGTAATATGACGCGACATGCCGGCCACACATAAACGCCACGGCTAACGAGACATGTTAATGTCGCGAAACCAGCCCGTCGAAGACGCGGAAGAATACACCAGCGGTTTTCGACAAATGGCTTCCTCAAATCTCTTGCCACTTCGATATAAAAAAGTACGATTCCATACACTGAATAACAGTTATAGCACGTAAAACTGAGATTTAACAATCGTGTACTGTCTGAGCGGCATCTGACTTGCCCTGCTAGGGAAGTTCAGAACACCCCTCCAGGGCTGCGTTTACTCAAGTGATTTCTAATGACATATTCAAGACCAAGTTGGCGTCGCGCTCGTCACCCACGGGAAGGCACGGGGCTAGGGCCCCACCAGCCAAATTTCTCATTTTATCTTTCTCCCCTGTTCTAGAACGTTATCATTTTGTAACGTATCCCCCGTTCATGTTCGAAATGTCCTAGAATACAGAGTATGTACAAAAGAAGCTTAATCTGGCAACATTGGGACATTGGTCCCTTGCCACCATCACGGGATGCACGCTGTTCTTTTGGCTTTAGTTAGGGGTGCGAGTGCACCTTACTGTACATTTATTTTCAGTGTTTAAATCAACCTACTTTTTTATCCGAGATAATACAGTAATGCCTAAGGATGACACCCAAAACTGTAGTGAGAGCGTGAGGTATCCAGGGCAGCCCGTTAGATGACGCCGCTGTGTTCACTCTTCGTAAGCGGTCGCAGGCGTCTCAAAACGACCACTCCCCTGGTCGTTTTGGACCACTAGCCTAAATCCACTACGGAGCATCCGATTCGTGCGGAGCCACCGCGCCTCCGACTTCACCAGCGGAAGACGACAGGGTTCCGATAGTGACAAAATGTCGTCCCGGCATTCCCCATCGCGCTGAGCTATCGTCATTTCCGGAAACCGCCATCACAAGTCCGTCGACCGCCGTTCCCGTTATGCTCGGCGAGGCAGGAAGTTACGGTTCCCAAAGATCGGCTTCCACTCGGCTCCGGGAAGATCAGCCGATCGAGATCAGGGTGTTCCGAACCCTAAATCAGAGTCGGCGCTGCTCGAAAAGGATGTGCGAAAGACATCCGGGTTGATCTCAAACGACCAGTGGCGAACGCGCCCTGGAAAAACGTGCATCCCGGAACGCGCTATAACGACGAGTGCAATTCGTCATTAATCAAACGCGAACCTCTTTAAAAAAAACCTCGAAGAGACCATGAAGGCCACTTTGAAGTTCACTTTAACAATTTATATGAACGCCAAGCGCTTGCGCGTCACACAAATTAATTGAATAGACCCAGCAACAATCACACCGGAACAGATGAGAGTCGCTCTCATCGGTCCCGGTTCGATAGTTGCTGGTTCTATTCAATTAATTTGTGCGACGTGCAAGCGCTTGGCTTTCGTATCAATCATTAAAGTTAACTTCAAAGTGGTCTTCATGGTCTCTTGAAGGTTTTTTCTCGGGCGTCACCCCAGAGACTGCGGAAAAATCCAGCTTATGAATGACGTGGACCATGACATCAATTGAGGCACGTCGGGCAATTGGTCGAAATGAACGGAGTCCTCTTGTACTCGTTTTTGATCGTAAGTCGTCAAAAAAAATTTCGTCTTTTTTCTCATTTAGTAACACCGAAACTTCTATGCTCTTCATAGAGCAAATTACTACAATAAATTAAAATATTATTTCAGTCCGCGGGCGCGCGGAGTGAAAAGACTGAATAGCAGAGAGCCTTTAAAGGGAAGCTGAAACAATTCTTGAAAAAAATAAAAATGAGTTAGAGAAGAATTCTAGAGAATTTTTATCCCGTGAATTTGAATAACGTTCATTTTTTAACGATGATTTTTACTAAATATGAGAAAATCCGAAAAACCTCCGGCCAGTAGTGACGTCGTACAAGGATCTTCGTTCCGCCAAGCGCGTGTCACTCGTTTGGGCAGCCCGTGCAATCGGAAGCTTGCAAGGTGTATTTTTCCGCACTGACATCAGTCGTGACGTCTATCTCCGACCTTTTTGAACACAGGAAGAGTGCACGCGGATAGCTTTGACAGGTGGTGAAGATGCGTCAGAGCAGGAATTCCGAAAACTCCTAGTATCGCGCCACGCCCCGTGCACTTTGATATTAACTTTAAAAATAATTCCTGCAGCCTCCGTGCGCCAAATGGAAAAATATACTTGTGATCTTGGAAGCCAAATGAAGAGGATTTTGGTGTTTTTCCTTAAGGGAAGCCACTACCCAAAAAACAAAAACAAAAACAAAAAAATTTGGCAAGAAAAGTTGATTTTGAAAAATGACATATTTGCATCCACTAACATCTAGAGGTTTACCGAAGAAAGTTTAATTAGTTTACACTGCATAGTTAACTTTTTATACATTATTTTCTGTCCAGTGAAGCTAAAGAAAAGGCAGGGTTTGCAGCAATTTGAACACACTTTTCACCGTTCTGCTTTTTGCTAGAAATTCTATTTTAGTCAATCTATCGTTTGATAATGGCGATAAAGGGACGGCTCGTTCTTCACTTTTCCTGACTCAAATTTAATAAGGAATGCGGCTATGGAATTGTTTTGTTACTTTACGGATGTATTTTATAAACAAATGCTAACATTTTGTCAAAGCCAGAGAAGACCAAAAAGTTGACCAATTTTGCAGAGGAAAACATTTAAAGAATTAAATTACTTTTTACAAAAAAACTTTCCATAGCCGCACCCCCTAGGCATTCCGCTACATATCTAGCAGACAAAAAATTTGAATATTGTGACAGTTTTCCAACGATAGATTAACTAAGCAATGTAGGCGTGTTACTGATAGAAGCAGCTCTAATTTACTTCCCATTTAACCGACAGACCTGAAATTTTGTTATGCATCCTCTAGCATAATAAATCTTCAACTTAGAAACTCTAACCAAGCTTTATTAAAAAGCAAAAATCCCGACGTTTCAGAACCAACTCGGTCCCTTGATCACGGGTGACTGTTTTTGTCCCGCGGAACGGCCTGCCCACGAACCCGAACACCCCCGGGTGTTTTCCGGATTATCCCTCTTAACCCCGAAACGTAGCTGCTGGGAAGGGTCCCCGTCGACCGGTTTATGTTGCCACGTGTGCATTGAATGTGCCACGACTCCAACAGGAGGCGCCTCCGCCAGTTTTTCTCCGTTCCGAGGATGGAGCTGTTGTCAAGGTCGATGGAGTGGTTCGTCTTCTCGACGTGTTCGGCCAGCGCGCTTCCCTCCACACTTTTCTTCGCGATGTCGTAACGGTGGCGCCGCAGGCGCTCTGGATAGTTTTTCGTTTCCCCAACGTACGACGCGGGGCAGTCACCGCAGGGAATTTTATAAACCAGTCCCTGTGCCCTCCCCCTCGGGGGGCGATCCTTTGGCAGGGGGAGAAGGCCGCCGATGGTCGAGACTGGCTTGTGTGATACCGCTATGCCGTACTGTCGCAGTACTCGGGCGAGAACCTCGCTTGTGCCCTTGATGTAGGGTACACACACGCGGGTGGAGGGAGGGGGGCGTCTTGGGTTGAAGGGGTGCGTCGAATTTTTTTGATCGTGCTTTTTACAAATCCAGCTGGGTAGCCATTCTTCCGCAGGTCTTGTTTGATCGTTTCGATCTCTTTTCGAAGGGTCTCCTCTGATGTGCAGACCGTGATCGCCCGTCTGACGAGTGTCGAAGCCACGGAAGACTAATGTGTCCTAGGGTGGCTTGAGGAAAAGTCCAGGTATCGGCCTGTGTGTGTCGGCTTCCTATACACACGGAAGTCCAGGTGGCCGGACTTTCTCACTAGCATGACTATGAGCCCGCCCTGTAAATTTCATTAATTTTACGCCAAGGGTTCAAAAGGTGACCCCCATGGGGGTATGTCCCCTTGAATACAAAACCACTTCAGTCTCCCTCTAACTTGAAAAGCATTTAGTGTAATACACGTAAAAAAACTGTTTTTTTCTTTTTTTTTTAGAAAAACAAAATTGGCGAGTCATTGTGCTTTTGTTCGCTTTGCGGCGCGGCTCTTAGTTCCACGCGCGAATGGAGCTGCAGAAACTGTTCCAGGCTGATGCACTGCCGTTTCCAATACTCGTCAGGGTTCATTTTAATAAGCTTCTGTCATACCTCGTTTAGCACGCGGCGATCTTTCCGGCACATCCATCCAGCTTTTCATCCAAACAGACCTTTCTGGGCCTGTGGTGTACTGATAGATCGGTACATGTCTCTGTGGGAGCCCAAGACTCCGACGCTATCACGCCGAGCCTCCTCGAACAGAAACCATACTTTCGTCATTTCTTGGGTTAGTAAAGCTGATTGAAGTTCCCGTTGAGCCTGTTACGGCGTTTTATCTCACATGGTATACGCAACAGCGACACGCAACTATTATAGTTTTCAGTAACATGATAGCGCCGCTCGCAACGCGAATGTCAATAAATCTTGTCGACAAAAATTAAGGTCCATACCAGGGTTGGGCAGAAATACTCAAAAATGTATTTGGGAATACATATACTGGGAGACTAGAAAAAATGAAAAAAAATACTGATACTCCAATATATCTGGAAAAATCTATCGCGATACGTATCGGAGATACATTTTAAAAATAAGCATAAAGTCTTTGGAAATACTAATACAGGAATACATTTCGCTGAGGGCAGAAATACAAATATATAATACTGATACTGCAATATATCTTAAAACTATGTTTGAGACGCCAACTGAGATTAAGCTTGAAGTGGAAGTTTTTGATGAAGAAATTATTTTCTCGCAGGCTTGGCACTTCACCTTAAAGTGCCAAGCGACGTCGCCTCGCTCTACGGTTCCAAGCGGCAAGGAGTCTTAGATGGGCTCAAACACTTTCAGTCAAGGATTGACCGAGGTCCCTTCCCTGGAATTCTGTGTGTCTCATGAGCGATGCCAGAAGACTTCGACCTCAAATAAATTTCATGTCACCCTAAAATCCATAAAAACGTCATCATGGTCCTCTTCAATAAGGGCGCCCGTGTCAACAGTGGTCACATCACGTCACAGTGGAATGATCCTGTATTCGTGTATCTGTAGCTGTGGCCTTGAACGTAAAACTTTACCCAGGCTGCTGTATGAAAGGACAATACGTAATTTTGTTGTAGGTGACTTCGTTGAAGATCGTGCAGGAACTTTGGAATTTCGGAGAGGAGTGGACCACCTGAATCATCCTGGAACACATGTCTTCTGTTACGGTTGAAAAAACGATACCGTGGCACCGTTGTTGTGACGGTCCTTGGTGAAGACCCGCCAACGCTATGACGCATGGATGGCAATCCTCAAGATTTGCCAAGCCGCATTCCAACAGAGACCTTCGTGAATTGCGACCTGAAATTGCCGGCACAGGTGCTATTTCTCTGAGAAACAGCACGCTCGAGACGAGTCGCAGGTGTACGAATTCTATGTCGGCACAGAGAGGCCACGTCTGGCCTCCTCCCTTGTTATCGGATCAGGAGAGTAGCGGGCCACGTTCACATCGACTGAGCGGTGCAATATTACGGGCGCAGACGCTTTCCGATATGTGTTGCGGGCATCTAACTCCGATTCCCATAGACCCTCTTTCCGGATGAACATGACAAAGCAATACTTCGCTCTCGGCGAAAGTTTTTATTTACTCACTTATTGCCCGAGGTGTTTCGGGGTCGGGGAATGGTCAACAGCCAGGCCTTGGGGACGTCCGTCACCATGGCAGCTGCTCCTAGTCCCAGCGGTAGTCATCCACACCGCGTCATGGGGACGTCATCGTCCAGGGTCGCCGTCCGGTCCGTTGGTCGAGTCCGTCACTCGGCGTAGTGCCCGCACTCCCCGCGCCAGCGCCCCCGCCGTCCGAGCTCCACTCCGTCAATCGTTTACCCCCAGGTAGACAGCAACAGAGAGCCACCCTTTGTCTCGCTTCCCCTTTTTGAGACTTTCCTGGCTTTGTCCCTCCAACCGTCCAATTGGAAACCTTGCCGCGAGCCGACCATTCGACGTCAGCGCTGAATGAGGGAGCGCTTGCCCCGTCCCTCCCGGAGGCATCGGACATTCCACAACCTGACGGCGGTGGGGAACGGGAAGGTCACGGAGGAACGGGGAGCCCAGAAGAGGGTCTCCACACCTCCTCTTCCTCAAGGCTCGGACTCCGGGGGGCTTGAGTCGGCGGGGGGGCGGACGGTCTCCCGGAAGAAGCTCCTCCAGCAGGGAACTCACTCAGCTAAGTGTCGCCCATGATGACGAGCACCCTCGATGATGATGGTGGCGGCACCAATCCAGGCAGGTCAGCGGTGAACGTTGATTCACAGGGAAGCTCGCGACCGATGAAGCACGGTTTATGAACTGGTCGTGTGCACCACAGCTCACAACACGGACGGGCACTCAGGCACACGCTGGCTCTGAAAGTTCGCGTCCGTCCCTAATATTGCAGACAGCGAATCGCGCAAAAACGAATACCGGCACGCTATATCAGACAGCAGAACGAATACAAAGTCCTTCGATCGTTGGACATGCTACGAAATAAAAAAAATAATCATGAAGATCGTCATGCTACACGTTCCAGAGGTAGGTAAGAGAAAAACTATTCCTTAACTAAAAATTATGACCACTCACTGTATACCGAAATCGTACATATGCCCAGTATACAACGTTTGCTCCTATAAAACACAACCGCATTCTTTTAAAACAGAAAACAATCCACCAGAGCCCAAGAACCGCACACATCTGACAACAATATTAATCTGTAACCCACTCTTGGAAAACGCCTGACACTTCGAAATCTAACAACGATCTCAAGTAAAACAGAAACGGCCACATATCTAGTCCCGTTCGCGAGGTGCAACTCGAAAAAAAAACACGCTGCCAACAGCAGATTACCCAAGAGAGGCACTCATGCACTCGGTGTTCGCGACACCCGAGCTACAAACACGCTACAACCAAGCTACGCAGCACGTCTTCATCAGAATAGATAATAACCGTACTGAGAGGCAGTTGTTCGGTGGTACCGGCCACTTACACCAGTACAAAGAAAACAGTATTTAATAAAACTTTGGTTGGGGCCAGTTGGTTCATATCGATTAAAAGGTTAAAAGGCGCAAAAAAACAGGACGAAAGACGACTAAAAATGACGTCGTACGTGCCGTACGTGCGTCTTTTTTCGTCCTGTCTGTTCGCCCCTTTTAACCTTTTTATCAACAGCGTCTATATCGTGCGAACAGCAGATCTCACTGGACAGCCTATATACACTTATGGCCCCGGTTTGGTAACATTTTGTCATTAATTACAGTAACAATTATGTTTGAATGGAGGGTTAAACGTATAAAATAACTTTTGACCGACATCCACATCATTTAACCACCCCAGCTTCGAGTGTCCTAATTTCTTTGTTTTAGTTTTTTAATGCTACCGAGCTGAAGAAGCGGCATATATTTGTTTTCTAATATATAGCTTAGTTTGAAAACCTCAGGAAAATTCATACCTTTCTAAGAAAGATAAACAATCCTCACCAACTCGCGATTCACCTATTCATTCCCAGCCTCGGTAAAAAACAGACTGTTCCCTAAAACACTGGATTCCTCCAATTCTATGACATATTCTTCAGCCAGTTGAACAGCGCCTCTCAGATTTCCGCATCTGATTTCTCTCAGAGCAGGATACACGACACCTAGAACGTAACCGCTAGTGTCATCTGACCGTGCCATACCCGCAACAAACTTATCCTTGCTGACAAAAAGAAAATGAAAAAAAAATCTGTGGTCACATGTCACTGTGTTATTTTTAGAAAATAAATCGCGCCTAGACCCTCATGTAAAGTTTCAATTCACAAGCAAAAATCAATTAACACAGAATATAAATTTAGAATAAAATAACCCCCGTACAATGTCAATACTTCGGTGATATAAAATAGTAAAAGCAGACCACAGCCAATAAACCCGTGATTTATGTCCCCCCCCCCCCCCCTTTAAATCTTCCAATAGACCCTTCCGGAAAACTGTGGCACTCCCAACGTCTGGTGGACGCATTATGACCTTTCCGATGTCCGGCACGTGAAATTATCCAGGAATCGAAGACAAATTTGACGTCGGTTCAATATTTTGTGATTTCAAACCCCAGAGAAATTGAAGGAAAGCAAAACAGGCTATGTGATCACCTCCTTTTGTGTTCGTAATGGTAAGAAAAAATTAATCATGCAACTCAGAAGATATATAACGCGTTCGAGTCGACACGGACGCAAAACTGAGCAGGCCTACAGCACCCCCTCCGCGATGTGTCCTGGGATTTTCCAGAAATTCTTATCGTGTTTTCTTTAAGCTATTCATACTTTCATGTGCGCCAAGCGGATGAATGCGTCCTCAATTCGCGCATCACGAAAGAAAGAACCTAGTTCGCTTTACTTCAATTTGCCCTTAGGGTGCCCCCATACCGCACAAGAAACTCGACAAAACTAAAGGATCTAGGCTATCTTGTTACCAGCCTTTATATCTATAATCATTATTATCTCAACGTTTTTCGCACCTGTTCATATAAAAATCTTCTAGATACTCCTAACGTTTTTTCGCTTTTCGGTTATCTAATTTGACTTTACGGTGATGGATGACACAACGTTTTGAGGCGGTCACTCACATGTAGTAACGTAGACTGAATACCTTCTGAACGGAACAAACGAGAGGCTAGAAACAACGCAAAGAGTAATTTCCTGCATCGTCCAACAACCATAACGGATTGCTGTCAGTTTGTAGCTTGGCGAAACACAAGCATTGCATAAGTGCGCGTTTCGGGCACGTACAATGCAACTTGCGTTCTGCATCAGTATGCTATATTTACTCCCTCTGTTAATTCCTTCGTGTAGCGGGAGGAACAAAGCGCATGACCTTTACGTAGAGCCGACGTACACCCGCTGTCGAATAAGAAAACATCTGTTTCCGTTATGCTGAGCTTGTTTTGCTTTCTATCTGTTTTCGAGGCTCTTGGCTGATACAAGTTTAAAGTATAGAACAAAAGTGGTCCAAACTTGGCAACGAACGACGTCACAGGAGACGAAGTGTCATGCTCTCTGATGTCGTGATTCCGGTGGTAGGCGCTAGAAGTGCCAGCAAAGCGTACAAGCGAACGCTCGTACTTTTTGCTCGAACCACCAGTGGTGTGACATCGCAAGGAACCAGGCCGGCAACAGCATCACAAATCTACTTTGTCATCAGACACAAGACGAGGGATTACATTTTAGGACGCGATCGCGGCACCAGACAGGGATGCGTTCACGGCCCCATAGTTTGGAGTCCGCACTAAGCATGTGGATGCTGATTAAAGGCCGACGACCAGACAACATATTCTGCTGGGCAGAACATCCTCCTCCCCCTGGGGAAGGAGGAAACGGGCAAAAATGGACAGGATAGGAAGGAGGAGAGGAGGAAGCTGGGGGAAAATTGGAAATTGTGACCTGATCGGCGATCTTCAATTTAAGGGACTGACGAATCTCGAAAAGGTTAAAATTGGCACATCTACACAACGATACCAAAGCTTCCGTCGCAACCTTGATGTCACAAATATAAACAAATTGACACTAGGCTTGTGTTAGCCTAGTAGCAATTTTATTTTGCTTTGTCTCTAAAGAAATAATGTTTAGTATAGTAAACTACCAGCATAATAAACGGACCGAATGAGAACGTTTTCTTAAAGAAGATATTGTACTATTAAATTCTATGAGGCCGCTGCTTCAATCACTTACAACTTCAAAAATTAAGGGCGTGGTGACTCAAGAGCACCTCGTTATCGCTTTTCAACTAATGAGATTGTTAGATTTGCCGATAAGAGCGCTAAACAACCAATTAGAAAACAAAAATCGAAATTATAATATTAAGTTACACCCTTCTCTTCTTATTGCTCAGCGATTGTGAAAGCACCTATGAATAGAATCGCTGCAGTAAAATTGCCCAACGCCATTTAATCCCTACGCCTTTTTAGGCTGTGTTGCAAGGCGTAATTGAAATTCTTTGTCGCCCACAACATCGCGCACGGTAACTGCATGATAGCCGTTGACCTTGTCCAGAACCTTGGAGAATTCTCCTACATACGTACTATCGGGGAAAAATGAAATGCGAACAGAGGAACGCGTGGCTCGCGGTACAGGCTGCGCCGCCTGGAAGTGAGCCTAGGAGCGAGGGTGCGTAGCCTACTTCGATGTGTTCACTCCCCTCGATTGCCGCTCCCCAAGCTTCCGCAGTGCGCCTCTCAGTGCGCTGAAAGCTGTCACCGCTATCTTTGCCTGCTCGGCGAGTGCGGCGAGCTTCATTGCACCGCACGCGCTGAGCCAGCAAAGATAGCGGTGATAGCCTTCAGCGCACTAAGAGGCGCACTGCTGAAGCTTGGGAAGCGCAGAGGGAGGGGCGTGAACACGTCGGAGTAGGCCACGCACCCTCGCTCCTAGGCTCACTTCCAGGTGGCGCAGCCTGTACCGCGAGCTACGCGATCCTCTGTTCGCATTTCATTTTTCCCCGATAGTACAGCTGAGAAATGGAGAGTAGAAACTCTAAGAATGTCTGTCAGAAACCGTTTCAAAAAGGAAAAAAAGCTTCAGCGCCCTTTACAACCGCAATATACAACATTTAGAATATAAAACCAAGAAAAATAGTGACGTGCTCCGGAAGTCGCATTCATTTCGTAGGTGGCACCTTTGAAACGCGAGAGCCATCTAGTAGCAGTGCGTATAGCACCGATTTCTTTGCTAAATGACGGTGATAGGAGAACAAGGTCGCCTAACTTGAACCACCCTAAGCTTCTTAACTCAAAGCCGACATAGAGGGACCGCCTTGTTTGCAACGATTGCTTCCTTTCCTAGAGTATTCCTTCGAAGACGTTCGCTTTTTCTAGTGACGAGAAGCTGCGTAGTGCCGCCATAATATCGTAGAGTTTGGCTGGGCACATGGTGGGTAGACTACCGTTTGAAAAGGGCCTATTCAAACGTGTAAAGAAATACACCAGCGCTTTGCTTATCGCGGTGGATACTAAACATGGGTTGAACTGACGCCACATGAGCGGCTGTTGCGGAGACCTTTGCTTGTTGTGTACGTATCTCCTGCGACAAGGCATGAGCGTTGGTATGTACGATGACGTAAAAAAAACAAAATCCACATGTAAACGCTATGGTAAACGAGGCATGATTATGTCACGTGACCAGCCCCTGATAGGTGCAGAAGTGCGAAAGCGGTTTCCGTCGAACGCCTTCCGCGAATTCTTCCTTGTTTGAATTTAAAAAAAGTGCGATTCCACTCACAGAAAAACAGCGAAAAACTTTAAACTGGAATTAACCGCATATTCGTTTACTTTAGAAGCGGCATTAAAGTGGCCGGCAGGGAAGGTCAAAACAGCATTCGAGGACTACGTCGGCCAGAGGGTGTTTCCACGCCACGTCGTACAATGATGGTCCGGTTCACAATTTTTATAGTTATGTAAAAATATATGTTAAAGCCATATTTTTGAGAGGAGGATTCATCTATATGCGAAAGTCGTAGCTAACTTTCTTCGGGAGATATACTATTTCGAACCTCTAAGCGTTGAAATTGAAAAGGTTTTGCATCGACTTCTGCCTATCTCTAATACTCAACTCAAGACGCTGTATTTCAATTACTTTTGTTAATAATTCGATACATTAAATATATACTTAAAAGTACTTACCACTTTTTCTTAATTACATTTTTGAGCACCTTGTGCTCATTATCTCAAATACATTTTTCAACCTTTGAGAGAAGCTTGTCAACGGAATGGTTTACCGGAATTTTTCGGTAAACCATTCCGGAACTTTCGAAAATCGCCGCTTCAGAAGGTCCATGTGTGAAAATAGGTGAACACGTGCTCAAGCGAGCGCAGGTACTCCATCGAATAAGGAAGCAAGCTCCGACTGGATCTATTGAGATGCAGAGACTTAGGTTGGGCTCCTCCAAACTTTCATTTGTTCTTATCTTGGCTTATTGTTTGTGGGTGCGAGACACTTTTTTTTCGAAAGCCAATAAGATGTCACTCTGCTGATTTTGTGTGTGTGTGCTGGTATTGCACGTTTGAGCCCTTCATCAGTTCTCCCTACCCTCCATCGCATGCTGTAAACAGCTTAAACTAGACGGAACTCGCAAAACCACAGGCGCTTACCACAACTCGCAATGCCGTGGAGTAGGAAGCGTCATCTGCTCTTGGATAGAAAATTAGATGTCATGAGCGCCGCCCCTCCTCGTTGTTGCCAGTATATCGACAGTAGGTGATTCGGAGGTACACGGGTAAATTCCAAAATTTATGTTCTAAAAAATTATATTGATTAAAGGAGCTGTGCAACGACATTGGGTAGGAATATTTCTTACTTTACACCAGCTTCCTGACACTGGTGGGAAGCAAGAATACTCGACCTGTGTGACCCACTTATGTGGGTCGCATGTAAGAACTTATGACACTTTACCAAAACTTATAAAATTGAGAAAGTTCGAGTTTCAAAATTATTCTAAGATACTAGCTTTTTAAATTTTTTTAATGCTGATTCTTTTCTGAGTCACGTCCCACAAGCCCCTGCCGACTTTGACCTGACTCGATGATCATCTTCGAGATCGATGCATTCGTGAATAACTTAGGTTATAGTATTATTATTAATATTAGTATTACTATTATTAATAAGCGTCATAAAATCTATTTTTCAAGCGTCACAGAAGGATTCTCGTGCAGTAGTGCGAGAAGAGAATGCACAGCGAGCGGTCAAACCTCCGACATGTAGAAAAAATGTCAGTTTCCGCCTTGGCAGCTGCAATAAACAATAACTTTAAAGCGAAACAAATTCTCCAAGCTTCCTGTGTGCGCTGTCGTTTGTTGCAACAATTACTTTCAAACCTGTCTTTTTTTTTGCGCCGCAGTTTTTAGAACTTTGTTTCCGGGTTGAACTGCGTCGCAATCGCCGTCAACGTCGGCGTAACCACGCGTTGAATTATGGGACGTTCATAATGATGACGTCACGTGTGACGTCACGAGGGTAAAGTTTTCCCGCTAAATTTAACGGGAAGATTTTTCCGCTGAATCTAACGAGGAAATTTTCCCGCTAAATTTAGTGCGGACATTTTTCCGCTGAATTCATCAGAAAAATTTTTCCCGCTACATTTGGCGGAAAACTTTTTTACCAAATTTACCGTAAACATTTTACCATCGTGACGTGACGTCACACGTGAAGCCTCAACCCGGAAAAATGTCTCCGCTAAATTCAGCCGTAAAGTTTCCTGCCAAAGTTAGCGGTAAAATTTTACACTCGTGACGTCACAAGTGACGCCACATGTGACGTCAAATAAATGAATATGATGTTACGTGAAATTTAGCGGAAAACATTTTCGCTAAATTTAGCGGGAAAATTGACGTCATGTGACCTCAAGTTCAATTCAGTTTCCTCGCTAAATCTAGCGGGGGATATTTCGCTAAATTAATAGGGAAATTTATGTAAAATTTCACGCTAAATGGGAGGGAAGGGTACGGAGGAGGAGGAGGGGCATGGCCTACCCTCCGTACCCTCTTATCCCTCTCCTCAAGATCTGCGCTGTAATTCGGCATTAGAGAGAATTGTAAACGCCTTTAATTTTTTTTGTATAAATTAAAAAATTTACTTCAATTTTCTGCCTGCATTGAGATAAAAAAAAATTCTACTAAAATTTTCTTATGACAAATAAGACTATAAATGTTACCCTTTGAAAGCCTTACACGGGATACTAGGGCACCTGAGGCAACCAAGTTATCATCGATGCGCTGAGAAGTCTAGCTCGGAATTTCGAACTGTTCCAACGGCCCTTTCTGCAAGAACTCTAAACCTAATGTCTCGTTTTAAGACATCTTATCTTTTTTTTTATATTGTGTCAATGAAAACTTGTATACACCCTCGGAAACACAGTGCTTCCTTAATTTAACTCCGACACGAAGCTGTTAATTTTTACACTTTTTGTACTACTCCTTGGCCTACGGTCGAATTGTGTGGTGAAGTCTTGACTCCCCGATCACCACCCAGCCTGTCGAGTTATCTACCTAACGTCCCCGAATGAAAGCCAACTTGTTTCTGAACAATGTCGGCGTGTAAATACTTTTGGTTTGGGGGAATGTCACGCTAAATCTTCGCAAGATGGAAGTTCGTTTTATGCAGCACTGCATGCGAGAACCGGATTTCCCACGCCACTGTGTATCTTTAATTGTGAAGCTTCTAATGGTGTCCTTATTCGACCGAGATTTCCTCCACAGAGAGAAGCAAACGTCATTGTGCTTCGAGGTCACATGCGCCACTTCACGGATGCTTGCTCATCCCGGTACTCCAATAAGAGGCGAGGATTGCCCCATGGTTCCGGCAATAAAGGAAGATGGCGTCGAGCGATGAGTTCGATTAGTTTTTTGATGATCGTGAAAAGCATGGTGGATGCTAGAAGTCGCTGCATCCTGAAACCAACAGCGTCAAATTTGACAGTCCGGCGTTGCTCCTATTCACGTCGTCGAAACAAAATTATTCCCAATATCAGACTGTCAACCTTGGCGTTTTTGGTGCAAGAAGGTGATACCTTCAAACTTCTACCATGCTTTCAAGACACAAGATCTAACTCGTCGTTTGACGCAATATTATTCTCTTGACGGAAGGGTAGGAGAATTCCCAGCTCTCGGCGGGGTGGCTTAGAGGATTAGCAAGCATTCGTGACATGGCGCACGTGACGCCGAAACGCGATAACGTCTGCTGCTTTATGTGTAGAAAACCTTTCTGCGAATACACGTAATCTGTGGTTGGATGTTTAGGCAGTGGAAAGTTTAAAAAAATTGTGTATTTGCAGGCAAGCTGGTGCGTATTAATCTTGATGTTGAAACACTGACTATTAGCAGTGCGAGTAATAAAAAAGAAGGAATTGGGACGAGCGGGATTCGGATGCACGAGCGCGGACAATACCGAACGATTCGTAACGCTTTCTGATTAAATTAGTTTTTTTATAACCTTAACATGGCGCAGTCCACACCGACAAGAATCACAGGTACGTGCTAGCTGAGGAACACGACCCAAGCATGCATTTTATTGAACGCCTGCCAAATTGACGCAAGACGTGGCCGACTCTACAAACGATCTCGCGGAGCGCTATGAACAGCTTCAAATCGCCAACGAGAAGCTTGAAACTGATTTGGCGACGATCAAAGCGCAGGTACGTAAAGTCAAGAACAACGCGCGACCACGGGTTCAGTGCCGCAAACACCGGACACAGTCCCACATCTTGAGCATGCAACAGTCACAGACGGAACACTCACGAGGGTCCACCAGGCGACCAGCCGGGAGCCTGCGATTCCTACCATCAACGAGCTTCTCGCCATCATAGCAGGGACTCAACAAGGGACCGTGGGGTGCGTATTGACAAACTCACGTCCCCTCGAAGTCCACTCTACGGTTGACATGTCATCCGTCATACCCATTTACAACGGAGATATAATAGAGACTAACGTTTCTCATTGGCTTGAAGAGGTCGATCGCGTCGCCTCTCTTGCACATTGGACGTCATCCCTCACCATACTGAATGCGTTGACTCAACTGAGAGGACAGTCTAAGGACTGGCGGACAGTATATGGTAAATCAATCCGTGACTGGGAAACGCGGAAGCAGGCAGTCCTCGAACGCATCAAGAGTGAGATGACCATGCAAGACTTCATCGAGTATCAGGCCCAACGGAAGCTCCTGCCCAGCGTAACTCTTGTGCAATACATTTACGCCACGAATGCCATGCTACAAAAGTCGCAACATAAATCAGTGATTGAGGACAGAATCTGATTGATCTTGCTTGGCATTGCCGATGACAAATGGGCGAACCCACTGGCGTCCCACAATTGCAGGTCGGTACTCGAACTTATTGTCACAGCAATGTGCATGGATACCCGACGGCTACTCAAAAAGAGCAACTACGCAAACGAGGAGCACCAAGAACTGTACCGGAGGACAGCTGCAAGCTTCGAAGATAATACACAGCGCAACACAATTAAAAGCTACAACTGTGCCAAGCCGGGACACTTCAAAAGAGAATGTCGCATTCCGAGGACACCCGCCACTTTTCGGGTGGAAGAAAGACGCAGCGCACACAGTCCGACGGCATCCTCTCCAAGACGTTTTGGGCCAAGTGATGACGAACGCTGAAGCCGTACCACCATGTCAATAAACGTTCATTGCTTCCTACGTACAAGCGGAGACGACCTACCCATTGTTCGTGGCATAATTGGTTAAGAAACAACTATGAAAGTGTGCATCGACACGGGCGCAAACGTCTCGATCATTCGCTCTGCAGCTATTCCACCCAACTCGAACATCACAGTTCATCATTAAAGATCTGATATAAACGTTCTTGGAATACGAGTAAGACCCTGGAAAGTCACAGCTATTACAATAACGGTAAGCACTACTCAAATTTGGCTACCTGAGGTGTTCGTCATAGAACTACCTGCCCCTGTCGACATCCTTCTTGGATCAGATTGGAGTCGACTTGCCAACGTGTATGTTACCTTTCACCTCAGCAACGGCGTTACGGTAGTTCAACTGCCTCAACGAAACATGCTTGAACGTTGTAGTCCAAGCATATGAAGTGGGCTAGCTTGTGAAACACTCATTGCATCGTTCTGTCAACGCGAAGTTTTTATTACCGCAATTCCTGTGAGTGCAACGAAGCACGGCGATAGATTTGTGAAACTAGAAACGCGAGCGAGTGCCCCAGACACCGAACTTCTCAAGCACATCGAAGTGGCCGTCAAAAAAATGACTCAAGATGTATCGGTCCATCGACAGAACCAGCTTCGTCACATTCTACTGACACATCACTCAGCCTTTGTCGATGGCAAGAACAAAATAGGGCTATGCCCCCATTCTGAACACTCGATTGATCTAAGAGAAAATACACCAGTCACATCTTGCCCGTATAGATGCTCTCCTGCTGATAACGAGCTTTTCAAAAGGGAAGTCAATGTTCTACTACATCTTTTCTGCTTCTCTGCCATCTCTGCCATCACGTTTCCTCTACGTACCTTGCTGGCTCGTGACACTGGTTTTATCTGGACTGAAATTCACGACAAGATCGTCAATGACGTGAGGAGAACATTGACAAGTCTTGCAATAATTGCGAACTTCAGGTACGGATGCCCAACAAGAACTTATGTCGACGCCAGTCACACTGGTTTCGGAGCCCTTCTTGCTCAATTTCAAGAAGAGGGAGAACAAGTAATCGAGTATGCAAGCCGCAGTCTCAATGAACACGACTCGGAGCTCAATTCAAACACTCTCGGATCTGTGGCTCTTCACTGGGCCGTCACCGGAAAATTCCCCATTTTTGTTTGTGCAGAACCTTGATTCACGGTTGTCAGGGGCAACATGAGCCTTACGTACCTCGTGAAACAGGGTACAACCAACCGTAGATTCGCCAGGTGGACACTCGACTTAGCGGAATATGAATTCAATCCTGTACACCGATCTGGAAAACTCAAAGGAGCAGCAGACGTGACGGGACGACTTGACATCCGGACACAGCCCTGGAAGCCCTCATCAACAAGGAGGCGGCTGGATGCACACTGAACTGCTTGGCGATTATGCTGAGTCAGGACTCACAATTCAGGAGTTTCCAGACGTCTGATCCGGAGTGCCAACATCTTAAGCTACTAAGAAACATGAAATACAGTCTCCTAGAAATTGACAACGGGATCCTTGTACGAAAACTGATCCGCAGTGGACGACAAAGCACGCGAATGGTAGTACATCTCGCACTGCACGACATTGTAATGTGTTTGCGCGATGATAAGGTCGGACATATGGACACAAGAAAAACTTCAGATCAGGTTTCGAAGCGCTACTGGTGGCCGTCCGTGACCAAAGACGTCGCATAATATGTTCGATTGTGTGACATATGTAGGCAAATAAATCGACGCACAACGGCCAAGGAAGGATGCCTTAGCCCAAGAGACATCCCTGACGAACCAAACAAAGCGATCCCGCTTGATCAATTCGGACCAATAGTAGAGAAAGAAGAAAATATTTTGGTATGCCTTGGTCACGATATCCGCTACGTCGACGCATCAGCTGTCTCCAGTACGGCTTCCATCCGTTACATCAACTTCCTGACGATAAGAGGGATCTCCAGATTTGGGTTACCGGAAATATTCATCAAAGACCAAGCAAGAAGATTTGGGAGCCGAAACACGGAGAGAATATATCTATGTCTCATTGTGATACTCTTTACACCTTCATGAAATTGACCGAAAGCAAGCGGTCTTATCAAAAGAATGGTAAGAACCTTCAAACAAGTGTTACGAAAACTTGTGGACAATCATCTCGACTGGCGTATCGCATTGCAAGATGCAGTAACCGCCATTAAAGGGCAACTCCGCTCAATTCGGAAAAATTTAGGCTTACATGTGATTCCACTTCACAAAGCAGTACTAAACAGCTCTAAGTCTTCGAATTCACGAAATGTGGAATATTATTTTTGTAATGCTAATTTAAACATCAGCTGATACTGAAACCGGAACTTCGGTTGCGTCAGGCAGCATTAATCTCGTGTTGTCAGAGTCATGGCCTCGTCACGTCGAACCACGTGGTCTTGTGACGTTCGTGTTGGGGGGGGGGGGGGGGCGAGGAACAGGAGACCGGACGCAGGCAGGTCGCTTCGCATGGCGTGGACGGTGATCGCCGGGGGAGAAAGGGAAGGGAAGAAGACGAAAGGGGAGAGGGGGAGCGGCAAAACAGATCGATTAGCGCGCAGGGCAGCGCAAACTGGCGCATCCGCGTTACGGTGATTAGGTGGACGCCGTTCAACCTACACCGGGAGGAGAAACTCATGACGTCATCGTTCAATTTTGTTCTGAGAAGTAAAAACAAAACGTGAGAATGACGCAGTCATGCCTCTGACGTAGTGGCCTAACGTGGCCGCTCCAACTCCAATTGACTGCGCGTACGATTCCGTTTCACGTCGCACGCTAGAGTTGGCAGATTTCGACGACTTGGCTCACTTGAAGGTTTGCTGGCCAGTTTATTAAATATATAAACTGAATTAGATCGTAATATTTCACATGGGGTCTTCCTATATGATACTGAAGAGGTCTGCATAGTTTTCTAAATATCAGAAATGAAGCGGTGTTGATTTCGTTTTCTTCTGTCAACATCCCATTTGCGTTTGCTGTGTCGTTGACGTCACTTCCTTCTCCCTAGTCTCCTGGGAGTCCAAAAAGCGCAACATAGCACCCCTGGGCTCCACGCAGAGATGCAGTATGCGAAGTAACCGACGTTTAAATAAGGTCCCCTCTTCTCGGCTTCGTACCGGGCTTTCGCTAGCGTCTGGCTATCTTCCAAATTGAGCTTTGCAGCGCATCGGTTTCTGGCAAGGTTGATCAATCTTTCGGTTTCGGTGAAGTCATCATCAACGCTAGCAATGTTTACTTCGCCTGGAAGTTCGGGATCACACCCGTGCATTAGCCAGAAAGGGCTGTATCACGTCGAGCTCTGTCTAGTGACATTAAAGGGCAACTCCGCTTCATTTTTGATATTTAGAAAACTATGCAGCCCTCTTCAGTATCATATAGGAAGACCCCATATCAAATATTACCATCTAATTTCGTTTATATATTTATTAAACTGGCCAGCAAACCTTCAAGCGAGCCAAGTCGCCGAAATCTGCCAACTCTAGCGTGCAACGTGAAGCGCAATCGTCAGCGCAGTCAATGCGACGGAGTTGGGGCGACCAACGTTAGGCCACTACGTCAGAGGCATGACTACGTCATTCTCACGTTTTGTTTGATTTTACTTCTCAGAGCAGAATTGAACGATGACTGGATGAGTTTCTCTTCCCGGTGTAGGCTGAACGGCGTCCACATGATCACCGTAACGCGGATGCGCCAGTTTGCGCTGCCCTGCGCGCTAATCAGTCTGTTTCTCCGCTCCCTCTCTCCTCTTTCGTCTTCTCCCCTTCCCCTTCTCCCCCGGCCATCACCGTCTACGCCATGCGAAGCGACCTGCCTGTGTCCGGTATCTTGTCCCTCGCCCCCCCCCCCCCCCCCCCCCCCGAGCGTCACAAGACCACGTGGTTCGACGTGAGGAGGCCATGACTCTGACAACACGAGACTAATGTTGCCTCACGCAACCGAAGTTCCGGTTTTGGTATCAGCTGATGTTTAAATTTGCATTACACAAATAATATTCCACATTTCGCGAATTCGAAGACCTAGAGCTGTTTAGTAGTGCTTTGTAAAATGGAATCACATGTAAGCCTAAATTTTTCGGAATTGAGCGGAGTTGACCTTTAATGGCGGTCACTGCATCTTGCAATGAGATAAGCCAGTCGAGATGATCGCCCATAAGTTTTCGTAAGACTTGTTTGACTCTTCTTACCATTCTTTCGATAAGAGCGTTTGCTTTCGGTCAATTTCGTGAAGATGTAAAGCGTGTCACAACAAGACGTAGGTAAATTCTCTCCGTGTTTCGGCTCCCAAATGTTCTTCCTTGTTCCTTGATGAATATTTCCGGTAACCCAAATCTGGGGATCCCTCATTTCGTCAGGACGTTGATGTAACGGATGGAAGCCGTACTGGAGACAGCTGATGCGTCGATGTAGCGGACATCGTGATCAAGGCATACCAAATATATTTTCTTTTTTCTCTACTATTGGTCCAAATTGATCAAGCGGGATCACTTTGTTCGGTTTTTCAGGGATGTCTCTTGGGTTAAGGCATCCTTCCTTGGCCGTTGTGCGTCGATTTATTTCGCCTAAATATGTCACACAATCGAACATATCATGGGACGTCTTTGGTCATGAACGACCACCAGTAGCGCTTCGAAACCTGAGCTGTTGTGTTTCTTGTGTCCATATGTCCGACCTTATCATGGCGCAAACACATTACAATGTCGTGCACTGCGAGACTTACTACCATTCACGTGCTTTGTCGTCCACTGCGGATCAGTTTTCGTACAAGGATCCCATTTTCAATTTCGAGGAGACTGTTTTTCATGATTCTTAGTAGCATAAGACGTTGGCATTCCGGATCAGACGTCTGGAAACTTAAGTGGGAGTCCTGACTCAGCACAATCGCCAAACACTTCAGTGTGCATCCAGCCGCCTCTTTGTTGATGAGGCCTTCCAGGGCTGTGTCCGGCATGTCAAATCGTGACGTCGCGTCTGCTGCTCCGTTGAGTTTTCCAGACCGGTGTACAAGATCGAATTCATATTCCGCTAAGTCGAGTGTCCACCTGACGAATCTGCGGTTGGTTGTACCCTGTTTCACAACGTACGTAAGGCTCATGTTGCCCCTGACAACCGTGAATCAAGGTTCTGCACAAACGAAAATGGCGAATTTTCCGGTGACGGCCCAGTGAAGAGCCACAAATCCGAGAGTGTTTGAATTGAGCTCCGAGTCGTGTTCATTGAGACTGCGGCTTGCATACTCGATTACTTGTTCTCCCTCTTCTTGAAAATTGAGCAAGAAGGGCTCCGAAACCAGTGTGACTAGCGTCGACATAAGTTCTTGTTGGACATCCGTACCTGAAGTTCCCGATTATTGCAAGACTCTTCAATCTTCTCTTCACGTCATTGACGACCTTTTCGTGAATTTCAGTCCAGATAAAATGAGTGTCACGAGCCAGCAAGGTAGGTTGAGGAAACGTGATTGCTAAGATGGCAGAGAAGCCGAAAAGATGTAGTAGAACGTTGATTTCCCTTTTGAGAAGCTCGTTATCAGCACGAGAGCATGTATACGGTTAAGATGTGACTGGTATATTTTCTCTTAGATCAATCGAGTGTTCAGAATGGGGGCATAGCCCTATTGTTTTCTCGCCATCGAAAAAGGCTGAGCGATATGTCAGTAGAATGTGACGAAGCTGGTTCTGTCGATCGACCGATACATCTTGAGTCATTTCTTTGACGACCACTTCGATGCGCTTGAGAAGTTCGGTGTTTGGGGCACTGGGTCGCGTTTCTAGTTTCACAAATCTATCGCCGTGCTTTGTTGCACTCACAGGAATTGTGGCAATAAAAACTTCGCGTTGACAGAACAATGCAATGAGTGTTTCACCCGCTAGCTCACTTCATATGCCTTGACTACAACGTTCAAGCATGTTTCGTTGAGGCAGATGAAATACCGTAACGTCGTTGCTGGGGTGAAAGGTAATATACACGTTGGCAAGTCGTCTCCAATCTGATCCAAGAAGGATGTCGACAGGGGCAGGTACTTTTTGACGAACACCTCAGGTAGCCAAACTTGAGTAGTGCCTACCGTGATTGTCCTAGCTTTGACTTTTTCGGGTCTTACTCGTGTTCCAATAACGTTTATATCAGATATATTAGGATGAACTATGATGTTTGAGTTGGGCGGAATAGCTGTAGAGCGATTGATCGAGACGTTTGCGCCCATGTCGATGCACACTTTCACAGTTTTTTCTGAACCAATTCTGCCACGAACAATGGGTAGGTCGTCCCCGCTTGAACGTAGGAAGCAATGAAGGTTTCTTGACATGGTGGTACGGCTTCAGCGTTCGACATCGCTTTGCTCAAAACGTCTTGGAGAGGACGCCGTCGGACTGTGTGCGCTGCGTCTTTCTTCCGCCCGAAGAGTGGCGGGTGTCTTCGGAATGCGACATTCTCTTGAGAAGTGCCCCGGCTTGCTACAGTTGTAGCTTTTAAATGTGTTGCGTTGTGTATTATCTTCGAAGCTTGCAGCTTTTCTCCGGGACAGCTCTTGGTGTTCCTCGTTTGCGTAGTTGCTCTTTTTGAGTGGACGTCGGCTATCCATGCACATTGCTCTGACAATAAGTTCGAGCACCGACCTGCAATTGTGGGACGCCAGAGGGTTCGCCGATTTTTCATCGGCAATGCCAAGCAAGATCAATGAGATTCTGTCCTCTGGCACTGATTTATACGGCGACTTTTGTAGCATGGTATTCTTGGCGTAAATGTATTGCACAAGAGTTTCGCTGGGCAGGAGCTTCCGTTGGGCCTGATACTCGATGAAGTCTTGCATGGTCACCTTCCTCTTGAAGCGTTCGAGGACTGCTTGCCTCCACGTTTCCCAATCACGGATTGATTTACCATGTACTGTCTGCCAGTCCTTAGCAGGTCCTTTGAGTCGAGTCAACCCATTCAGGATGGTGAGGGATGACGTCCAATGTGCAATAGTGGCGACGCGATCGTCCTCTTCAAGCCAATGAGAAACGTTAGTCTCTATATCTCCGATGTAAATGGGTATGGCGGATGACGTGTCAATCGTAGAGTGGACTCAGAGGGGACGTGAATTTGTCAATACGCACCCCACGATCCGTTGTTGAGTTCCTGCGATGATGGCGAGAAGCTCGTTGATGCTAGGGATCGCAGGCTCTCGGCTGCTCGCCTCGTGGACTCTCGTGACTGATGCGTCTGTGACTGTTGCATGCTCAAGATGTGGGACTGTGTCTGGTGTTTGCGGCACTGAAACCGTGGTCGGGCGTTGTTCTTGACTTTGACGTACGTGCTCTTTGATCGTCGTCATATCAGTTTCAAGCTTCTCGTAGGCAATTTGAAGCTGTTGAAAGCGCTCCGCGATATCGTTTGTAGAGTCGGCCATGTCTTGCGTCAATTTGGCAGGCGTTCAATAAAATGCATGCTTGGGTCGTGTGCCTCAGCTAGAACGTACCTGTGATTTTTGTCGGTGTCGACTGCGCCATTTTAGGTTTATAAAAAAAACTGATTTAATCAGAAAGCGTTACGAATCGTTCGGTATTGTCCGCGCTCGTGCATCCGAATCCCGCTCGTCCCTCTTCTTTTTTTTATTACTCGCACTGCTAATAGTCAGTGTTTCAACATCGTGATTAAGACGCACCAGCTCGCCTGCAAATACACAATTTTTTTAAACTTTCCACTGCCTAAACAACTAACCACATATTACTTGTATTCGCAGAAAGGTTTTCTACACATAAAGCAGCAGACGTTATCGCGTTTCGGCGCTACGTGCGCCATGTCAAGAATACTTGCTAATCCTCTAAGCCACCCCGCCGAGAGCTGGGAATTTTCCTACCGTTCCGTCAAGAAAATACTATTGCGTCAAACGAAGAGTTCGACCTTGCGTCTTGAAAGCATGGTAGAAGTTTGAAGGTATCACCTTCTTGCACCAACAACGCCAAGGTTCACAGTCTGATATTGGGAATAATTTTGGTTCAACGACGTGAATAGGAGCAACGCCGAACTCTCAAATTTGACGCTGTTGGTTTAAGGATGCAGCGACTTCAAGCATCCGCCATGCTTTTCACGATCATTAAAAAAACTAATCGAACTCATCCTTCGACGCCATCCTTCTTTCTCGCCGGAGCAATGGGACAGCCCGTAGGAATGGAACACTTTGTCCTTGGCTCCTTGCAGAGTACGGGGAATAGCAACCGTCAGTGACGTGACCTACATAACCTCAAAACACGGTGACATATGCTCCTCTATCTGGAGAAAGTCCTTGTCGTGTGAGTCCACCACAAGAGCAATATGGCACCGTCAACGTTGACGCTTTTGCTGTAAGGACGCGGCGAGTTCAAGCTTCCCACAAGGCTTTTGCACACGCCAACGAACTTGTCGTTCGACGCCATCTTTCTTTATTGGCGCAACCATGGGGCAATCCTCGCCTCTTGGCGGAGTACCGGGATGAACAAGCGTCCGTGAAGTGGCGCATGTGACCTCGAACACAATGACGTTTGCTTCTCTCTGTGGAGGAAATCTCGGTCAAATAAGGACGCCATTAGAAGCTTCACAATTAGATATACACAGTGGCGTGGGAAATCCGGCTCTCGCATGCAGTGCTGCATAAAACGAACTTCCATCTTGCGAAGATTTAGCGTGACATTCCCCCAAACCAACAGGATTTATACGCCGACATTGTTCTGAAACAAGTTGGTGTCATTCGGGGACGTTAGGTAGATAACTCGACAGGTTGGGTGGTGATCGGGGAGTCAAGACTTGACCACACAATTCGACCGTAGGCCAAGGAATAGCAGAAGTGTAAAAATGAACAGCCAGGGAATAGCACAAAAAGTGTAAAAATTAACAGCTTCGTTTTGGCGTTACATTAAGGAAGCACTGTGTTTCCGGGGGTGTATACAAGTTTTCATTGACACAAGCATGAAAAAAAGTTAAGAGGTCTTAAAACGAGAAATTAGGTTTAGAGTGCTTGCAGCAGGGGCAGTTGGAACAGAGCGAAATTCCGAGCTAGACTTCCCTCCGCATCGATGATAACTTGCTTGCCTCAGGCGCCCTAGTATCCCGTGTAAGGCTTTCAAAAAGTAATATTTATAGTCTTATTGTCATAAGACAATTTTAGTAGAATATTTTATCTCAACTGAGGTAAAATTTTTAATTTATCCAAAAAAAAATTAAAGGCGTTTACAATTCTCTCTAATGCTGAATTACAGGGCTGATCTCGAGGAGAGGGATAATAGGGTAGGGAGGGTAGGGCATACCCCTCCTCCCCCCCCGTACTCTTTCCTCCCATTTAGCGTGAAATTTTACATAAATTTCCCGATAAATTTAGCGAAAATTTTTCGCTGGATTTAGCGAGGAAACTGAATTGAAGTTGCGGTCACATAACGTCAATTTTCCCGCTAAATTTAGCGAAAAAAGTTTGCCGCTAAATTTCACGTGACATCATATTCATTTACTTGACGTCACACGTGGCGTCACTTGTGACGTCACGAGTGTAAAATTTTACCGCTGAATTTGGCAGGAAACTTTACGGCTGAATTTAGCGGAAACATTTTTCCGGGTTGAGGCTTCACGTGTGACGTCACGTCACGATGGTGAAATTTTTCCGGTAAATTTGGTGGAAAAGTTTTCCGCCAATTGTAGCGGGAAAATATTTCTGATGAATTCAGCGGAAAAACTTACGGGCTAAATTTAGCGGGAAACTTTCCTCATTAGACTTAGCGGAAAAATCTTCCCGTTAAATTTAGCGGGAAAACTTTACCCTCGTGACGTCACACGTGACGTCATTATAGGGAACGTCTCATAATGCAACGCGTGGTTACGCCGACGTCGACGGCGATTGCGACGCACCTCAACCCGGAAACAAACGTCCAAAAACTGCGCCGCAAAAAAAAAAAGACAGGTTTGAGAGTAATTTTTGCAGCGAACAACAGCGCATACAGCAAGCTTGGAGAATTTGTTTTGCTTTTAAATTATTGTTTATTGCAGCTGCCAAGGCGGAAACTGACATTTTTTTTAGCTGTCGGAGATCGCATCTTTGACCACTTGCTGTGCATTCTCTTCTCGCACTGCTGCACGAAAATCCTTCTGTGACGCTTGAAAAATAGATTTTATGACGCTTAATATTAATAGTAATACTAATATTAATAATAATAATATAACCTAACTTATTCACGAATGTATCGATCTCGAAGATGATCATCGAGTCAGGTCAAAGTCGGCAGGGGCTTGTGGGACGTGACGCAGCAAAGAATCAGCATTAAAAAAATTTAAAAAGCTAGTATTTTAAATAATTTTGAAAGTCGAACTTTCTGAATTTTATAAGTTTTGGTAAAGTTTCATAAGTTCTTACATGTGACCCACATAAGTGGGTCACGCAGGTCGAGTATTCTTGGTTCCCACCAGTGCCAGGCAGCTGGTGTAAAGTAAGAAATATTCCTACTCAATGTCGTTGCACAGCCCCTTTAATCAAAGTAATTTTTTTATAACATAAATTTTGGAATTTAGCCGTGTACCTCCGAATCACCTACTGTCGATATACTGGGAACAACAAGGAGGGGCGGCGCTCATGACGTCTAATTTTCTATCCAAGAGCAGATGACGCTTCCTACTCCATGGCATTGCGCGTTGTGGTAAGTGCCCGTGGTTTTGCGAGTTCCGTCTAGTTTAAGCTGTTTACGGCATGGGACGGAGGGCAGGGAAAACTGATGAAGGGCTCAAACGTGCAATACCAGCACACACACACAAAATCAGCAGAGTGACATCTTATTGGCTTTTGAAAAAAAAGTGTCTCGCACCCACAAACAATAAGCCAAGATAAGAACAAAAGAAAGTTTGGAGGAGCCCAATCTAAGTCTCTGCATCTCAATAGCTCCAGTGGGAGCTTCCTTCCTTGTTCGAGGGAGTACCTGTGCTCGCTTGAGGAAGTGTTCACCTATCTTCACACATGGACCTTCTGAAGTGGCGATTTTCGAAAGTGGTCTATTCCGGTAAACCAGTACGTTGACAAGCTTGTCTCAAAGATTGAAAAATTTACTTGAGATAATGAGCACAAGGTGCTAAAAAATGAAATTAAGAAAAAATGGTAAATACTTTTAAGTATGTTCGCAAGATATCGAATTCCTAAGAAACGTAATTGAAATACAGTGTCTTGAGTAGAGTATTAGAGATAGGCAGAAGTCTATGCGAAACCTTGGCAATTTCAACGCCTAGAGCTTCGAAATATTCTGTCTCCCGAAGAAAATTAGCTACGACGTTCGCATATAGCTGAATGCTCCTCTCAAGAATGTGTCTTTAACATATACTTTTTACATAAATATAAAAACAGTGACCCGAACCATCATTGTACGACCTGGCGTGGAAACACCCTCTAGCCGACGTAGTCCTCGAATGCTGTTTTGACCTTCCCTGCCGGCCACTTTAATGCCGCTTCTAAAGTAAACGAATATGCGGTTAATTCCAGTTTAAAGTTTTTCGCTGTTTTTCTGTGAGTGGAATCGCACTTTTTTTAAATTCAAACAAGGAAGAATTCGCGGAAGGCGTTCGACGGAAACCGCTTTCGCACTTCTGCACCTATCAGGGGCTGGTCACGTGACATAATCATGCCTCGTTTACCATAGCGTTTACATGTGGATTTTGTTTTTTTTACGTCATCGTACATACCAACGCTCATGCCTTGTCGCAGGAGATACGTACACAACAAGCAAAGGTCTCCGCAACAGCCGCTCATGTGGCGTCAGTTCAACCCATGTTTAGTATCCACCGCGATAAGCAAAGCGCTGGTGTATTTCTTTACACGTTTGAATAGGCCCTTTTCAAACGGTAGTCTACCCACCATGTGCCCAGCCAAACTCTACGATATTATGGCGGCACTACGCAGCTTCTCATCACCAGAAAAAGCGAACGTCTTCGAAGGAATACCCTAGGAAAGGAAGGAATCGTTGCAAACAATGTGGTACCTCTAAGTCTCCTTTGAGTCACCAAGTCGGGGGGTTCAAGTTAGGCGACCTTGTTCTCCTATCACCGCCATTTCTGCGAAGAAATCGGAGCTATTCGCACTGCTACTAGATGGCTCTCACGTTTTAAAAGGGCCACCTGCGAAATGAATGTCACTTCCCGAATACGTCACTATTTTTCTTCGTTTTTATATTCTAAATGTTGGATATTGTGGTTGTAAAGGGCGCTGAAGCTTTTTTTTCTTTCTGAAACGGTTTCTCATAGAAATTCTTAGAGTTTCTACTCTCCATCTCTCAGCTGTACGAGTGTTGTTTCACGGTAAAATGTAGTCGGCTGCACTGATTATTTTTAGCTTTGCTACAGCTTTTGCCGGTAATGTATAGATCCTATTTATCTAGAAGCATCTGTATGCCTTGACTAAGTTACGTAAAATCGAACTTTGATTTCAATAGGAGAATTCTCCAAGGTTCTGGACAAGGTCAACGGCTATCATGCAGTTACCGTGGGTGATGTTGCGGGCGAAACGAATTTCAATTACGCCTTGCAACACAGCCTAAGAAGGCGTAGGGTTCAAATGGAGTTGAGCAATTTTACTGCAGTGATTTTATTCATAGGTGCTTTCACAATCGCTGAGCAATAAGAAGAGCAGGGTGTGGCTTAATATTATAATTTTGATTTTTGTTTTCTAATTGGTTGTTTAGCGCTCTTATCGGCAAATCTCGCAATCTCATTATTTGAAAAGCGATAACGAGGTGCTCTTGAGTCAACCACGCCCTTAATTTCTTAAGTAGTAAGTGATTGAAGGAGCGTCCTCATAGAATTTAATAGTGCAATATCTTCTTTAAGAAAACGTGCTCATTCGGCCTGTTTATTATGCTGGTAGTTTACTATACTAAAAATTATTTTTTTAGAGACAAAGCAAAATAAAATTGCTACTAGGCTAACACAAGCCTAGTGGAATTATACATGAGAAGATACATAAAAAGGCGGGACGGAGAAAGAAGACTTCGAAGTCTTTGTTGTCCGTCCCCCCTTTCTATGTATCTTCCTCATGTCTAATTACCGTTACCAACACGCTCGTTTTGTACTTAAGCCTAGTGTCAATTTGTTTATATTTGTGACATCAAGGTTGTGGTGGAAGTTTTGGTATCGTTGTGTAGATGTGCTAATTTTAACCTTGTCGAGATTCGTCCGTCACTTAAATTGAAGATCTCCGATCAGGTCACGATTTCCAATTTTAAACAGCTTCCTCCTCTCCTACTTTCTATCCTGTCCATCGTTGCCCGTTTCCTCCTACCCCAGGGTGAGGAGGATGTTCTGCCCAGCAGAATATCGTGTCTGGTCGTCGGCCTTTAATCAGCATCCACATGCTTAGTGCTGACTCCAAACTATGGTGCCGTGAACGCATCTCCGTCTGGTGCCGCGATCACGTCCTAAAATGTAATCCCTCCTCTTGAGTCTGATGACAACGTAGAATTGCCATGCTGTCGCCGGCCGGGATCGTTGCAATGTCACACCAGTGGTGGTACGAGCAAAAGTACGAGCGTTCGCTTGTACGCTTTGCTGGCACTTCTAGCGCCTACCACCGGGATCACGACATCAGAGAGCATGACACTTTGGCTCCAGTGACGTCGTTCGTTGCCAAGTTTGAACCAGTTTTGATCTATACTTTAAACTTGTATCAGCCAAGGGGCCTCAAAAACAAATAGAAAGCAAAACCAAGCTCAGCATAACGGAAACATATGTTTTCTTATTCGACAGCGGGTGTACGTCGACTCTACGTAAAGGTCATGAGCTTTGTTCCTCCCGCTACACGAAGAAATTTACAAAGGGAGTAAACATAGCATACTGACGCAGAACGCCAGTTGCATTGTACGTGCACGAAATGCGCAGTCATGTAATGCTTGTATTTCGCCGAGTTACAAAATGCCAGCAATCCGTTATGGTTGTTGGACAATGCAGAAAATTCCTCTTTGCGTTGTTTCTAGCCTCTCGTTTGTTCTGTTTAGAAGGTGTTCAATCTACGTTACTACATGTGGGTGACCGCCTCAAAACGTTGTGTCATCCATCATCGTAAAGTCAAAATAGATAACCGAAAAGCGAAAGCAAGTTACGAGTATCTATAAGATTTTTATATGAACAGGTGCAAAAAACGTTAAGATAATAATGATTATTGATATAAAGGCTGGTAACAAGGTAGCCTAGATCCTTTAGTTTATTCTAGTTTATTGTGTGGTATGGGGGCGCCCTAAGGACACATTCAAGTAAAGCGAACTAGCTTCTTTCTTTCATGATGCGCGAATTGAGGATGCATTCATCCGCTTGGCGCACATGAAATCATGAATAGCTAAAAGAAAACCCGATAAGAATTTCTGGAAAATCCCAGGACACATCGCGGAGGGGGTGTTGTAGGCCTGATCAGGTGTGCGTCCGTGACGACTCGAACGCTTTATGTATCTTCTAAGTGGCACGATTAATTTTCTCTTATCATTACGAACACAAAAAGAGGTAATCACATAGCCTGTTTCGCTTTCTTTCGACTTCTCTGGGTTTTGAAATCACAAAATCTTGATCCGACGTCAATTTTGTCTTCGATTCCTGGATAATTTCACGTGCCGGACATCGGAAAGTCATAATGCGTCCACCAGACGGTGGGAGTGCCACAGTTTTCAGGAAGGGTCTATTGGAAGATTTAGGGGGGGGGGGGGGGGGCACATGAATCATTGGTTTATTTCCTGTGGTCTGCTTTACTATTTTACATCACCGATGTATTGACATTGTTCGGGGGTTATTTTATTCTAAATTTATAAGCTGTGTTAATTGATTTTTGCTTGTGAATTGAAACTTTACATTAGGGTCTAGTCGCGATTTATTTTCTGAGAATAACACCGCGACATGTGACCACAGATTTTTTTTTTCATTTTCATTTTGTCAGCAAGGACACGTCACGGTCGAATCACACTAGTGGTTCTAGGTGCGTTCTAGGTGCCGTGTATCCCGCTCTGATAGAAATTAGAAGCAGAAATCTGAGAGGCGATGTTCAACTGGCTGAAGACTATGTCATAGAATTCGAGGAATCCAGTGTTTTAGGGAACAGTCTGTTTTTCACTGAGGCTGGGAATGAAGAGGTGAATCACGAATTGGTGAGGAATGTTCATCTTTCTTAGAAAGGTATGAATCTTCCTCAGGTTTTCAAACTAAGCTATATATTAGAAAACAAATATATGCCGCCTCTTCAGCCGGGCAGCATTAAAAACAAAAACAAAAATGAAATTTGGACACTCGAAGCTGGGGTGGTTAAATGATGTGGATGTCGGTCGAGAGTTATTTTATACGTCTGCTAGTACATTTAGAGGTTCTTGCATAATTTAACCCGCCATTCAAACAGAACTGTTACTGTAATTGATGACAAAATGTCACCAAACCCGGGACCATAAGTGTATATAGGCTGTCCAATCAGATCTGCTGTTCGCACGATAGATACTGTTGACTAAAAGGTTAAAAGGCGCGAACAGACAGAACGAAAAAAGACGCACGTCTTTTTTCGTTCTGTCTGTTCGCGCCTTCTGACTAAAATAGAATTTCTAGCAAAAAGCGGAACGGAGAAAAGTGTGTTCAAATTGCTGCAAACCCTACCTTTTTTTTAGCTTCGCTGGACAGAAAATAATGTATAAAAAGTTAACTATACAATGTAAACTAATTAAACTTTCTGTGGTAAACCTCTAGATGTTAGTGGATGCAAATAGATAATTTTTCAAAATCAACTTTTCTTCCAAATTTTTTTTTTTGTTTTTTTGTTTAGTGGCTTGCCTTAAGGAAAAACACCAAAATCGTCTTCATTTGGCCTCCAAGATCACAAGTATGGAAAAATATTTTTTCAATATGGCGCACGGAGGCTGCAGAAATTATTTTTTTAAAGTTAATATCAAAGTGCACGGGGCGTGGCGCGATACTAGGAGTTTTCGGAATCCCTGCTTAGCGCATCTTCAGCACCTGTCAAAGCTGTGCGCGTGCACTCTTGCTGTGTTCGAAAAGGTCAGAGATAGACGTCACGACTGACGTCAGTGCGGAAAAATACACTTGGCAAGCTTCCGATTCCAAGCGCTGCCCAAACAAGCGACACGCGCTTGGCGGCCGAAAGATTCTATTATGACGTCACTACTGGTCGGAGGATTTTCGGGTTTTCTCATGTTTAGTATGAATCACCGTGGAAAATGAACGTGGTATTCAAGTTAACGGGATAAAAATACTCTAGATTTCTCCTCTAAATCTTTTTTTTTTTTTTTAAGAATTGTTTCTGCTTCTTTTTAAAGGCTCTCCGTTATTGAGTCTTTTCACTCCGCGTGCCCGCAGACTGAAATAATATTTTAATTTATTGTAGTAATTTGTTCTGTCAAGAATATAAAAGTTTCGTTGTTACTAAATAAGAAAAATACGAAATATTTTATAACAACTTACGATCAAAAACAAGGGCAAGCGGACTCCGTTCATTTCGACCAATCGCCCGACGTGCCTCAATTGATGTCACGGTCCACGTCATTCATAAGCTGGATTTTCCCGCAGTCTCGGCGTCGCTCGCATCGGTCCCGGTGTGACTGTTGCTGGTTCTATTCAATTAATTTGTGCGACGCGCAAGCGCTTGGCGTTCATACGAATCGTTAAACTGAACTTCAAAGTGGTCTTCATGGTCCCTTCAAGGTGTTTTTAAGAGATTCGCGTTTGATTAATGACGAATTCCACTCGTCGTTTGTCGCGTTCCGGGATGCACTTTTTTGGAGGGCGCGATCGCCACTGGTCGTTTGAGATTAACCCGAATGTCTTTCGCACGTCCTTTTGGAGCAGCGCAAACTCTGGTTTAGGGTTCGGAACGCCCAGATCTCGATCGGCTGATCTTCCCGGAGCCGAGTGGAAGCCGATCTCTGGGAGACGTATTTTCCTGTGTCGCCGAGCATGAGGGGAACGGCGATCGACCGACGGATGATCGGGCTTTTCGGAAATTACAATAGCCGAGCGCGATGGGGAATGCCGGGACGACAGTTGGTCACTCACCGTAGCCTGTCGTCTGATCCAAAACGACCGGCGGAATGGTCGTTTTGACACGCCTGCGACCGCTTACAAAGTGTGAACACAGTGGCGTCATCTAACGGGCAGCCCTGGATACCTCCCGGTCTCCCTACAGTTTCGGGTGTCTTCCCTGGTCATTACTGTATTATCATGAATAAAAAAGTAGGTTGATTTAAAAACTGAAAATAAATGTACAATAAGGTGAACTCGCACCCCTAACTAAAGCAAAAAGAACAGCGTGCATCCCGTGACGGTGACAAGGAACCAATGTCCGAATCTTGCCTGATTCAGCTTCTTTCGTACATACTCTGTGGCCTAGAACATTTCGAACATGAACGAGGGATACGTTACAAGTTGAGAACGTTATAGCAGAGACGAGAAAGATAAAATGAGAACTTTGGCTGGTGGGGCCCTAGCCCCGTGCATTCCCGTGGGTGACGAGCGCGATGCCAACTGGGTCGTGAATATGCCAAAAGAAACCACTTGAGTAAAGCTAGCCCTTGAGAGCTGTTCAGACCTTGTCTAGTAGCAAGTCAGATGCCGCTCAGAAAGTACACGATTGTTTAATCCCGGTTTTACGTGCTATGACTGTTATTCAGTGTATAGAATCGCACTTTTTGATATCGAAGCGACGAGATATCAGAGGAAGCCATTTTTCGAAAACCGCTGGTGTATTCTTCCGCGTCTTCGACGGGCCGGTTTCGTGACATTAACATGTCTCGTTAGCCGCGGCGTTTGTGTCTGGCCGGCATGTGACGTCATATTACATACTTATTTTCATGCATTGATGCAGAACCCACGTGCTCAGCCAGCAATGGCCACCAGAATGGCCGCTGATGTGTCGTAAGTGCAAGCCATATTTAGTCTCAACCGCGATAACCAAACCGCTGGCGTATCTTTTTTGACGCGCTTCGATAGACCATTTTCAAATGTTAGTCTCCCTACCACGTGCAGTGCCAAACTCGACGCTCTAATTGCGGCGCTACGAAGCTTCTGCACTCTTGGAGAATCGAACGCCTTTGAAAGCATACCACAGAGAAGCGGAGAATCCTTTCTAACAAGTTGGCCCTTGAAAGTCGCCTTTGAGTCACAAAATTGGGAGTGTTTCAAGGTAGACAATCTTGATCTTCTATCACCGTCATCAGTGCGGAGAAATTAGAGCTATTGAGACTGCCACGAGATGGCTCTGACGTTTGGAAAAGGTGAATTGCGAAGTTAATGCTCGTCTCGTGCAAAATCTGCCTTTAACATATTGAATGCAACTTCCTGTGTACGTCATTTTGCCTATTGTGTTCATTATCTCGCATTTTGTGTATTATGTTAAAGGGCGCTTAACCTTTTCACCCTTTAAAGAGGTTCCTGACAAAGGCATTCTTTCATTTCCAAATATAAATTTTTCCCTTAAGGACGTTTTGATGACGGAAGATGTATTCGGCTACACTCATCATTTTGAGCGTAGCTACTGCTCATGCCGGTGATGTATTCATTCTATTTACTCAGGCGCTTCCGCATCGCGTTTTTCTTAGTGACGCAAAATCGAATTTTACACTTCTCCCTAGCTTCAACTTCCGAGCTTCTGGGCACGATAAACAAATATCATGGAAATTTCACACACAATATTGCAGACGAGAAATAATTTGTATTACGGCATGCACCATGCCCCCAAAGGCTTAGTTTAAATCTTTAAATAGGCTTGGGTAGACACGCTGCATTGATTGTATTCACAGATTCCTTCATAGTCGCTGACAAATAAGGCGCGCAGGGTGTGGCTTGATCTTATACTCTTGGTTCTTGCTTCGTGATTGCTTTTTTCGTGTTCTTATCCTCTAATACCGCAATCCTACTGGATGAGAAGAAATAATGAGATGCTCGTCAGTCAGCACGTCCTTCACTTAGGTTGTCAATGATTGTAGAAGCGGCGTCCTATAAATATATACCGCTATATCTCCCGATAACAAGACGCGTTGATTCGGACATTTTAATACGTTGGTATTCTATCGGGTATCAAAAATAGCGGCAGGCTGTTTAAATCTACCGCAAATTTCGGTTTCTTAAGCCATCACTCTGCGATTTTGTGCGACGTTGCCCACAGGCGGCGCATATTTTTCTATAAAATTTGCAAAGAGCGAACTTACCTGAGGAAAAAAGTAAAGAAAGCAATAGTCTTAATTCCTGTGGAAACCCAGCGAAGCCACCGGTCTTCAGTCAATAGGGTGCCCTACTGTTTGAAGACTGGTGACTTCGCTGCGTTTCCATAGGAGTTAAGCCTTTTTTTTTTACATTTTTCTCAGGTAAGCTTGCTCTTTCCAAATTTTACAGAACAAACGCACCACCTGTGTGCAAAGCTGCAGAACATCGTAGAGCGATTGCTTAAAAATACTAATTTTTCGGTCGATTTAAAGCGTTTGGCCGCTACCTGATACATCCGGTACTATATCCAAAGGTCTTTAAAAACACAAGCGAAATGAAATAGCGTCTGGGTTAACGCAAACCTAGTGATTCTATGTTTTTTTTTTATATTTGTGACATAAAAGTTGCGAACGAAATTCTTGTACTTTCAACCACTCTGACGTCATATAAGTTCTATGCCGTTGGTCAGGATCGTGGGGGTGTCGCAGCGGTGGTTGTACGAGCCAAATGTACGAGCTTTCCATTTTAATTTTGCCCGGGAATTCTGGCACCAAGCGCAATGGTTGCGACATTCGTGAGCGTGACACTTTGGCTCCTGTGAGGTCGTTTGTGAAAAATTCGGGATTACTTTTAAGGCATGGGTGCGATAGGATCCTGAACGCACCAGTCACAAACGAGTTCTAAACGCATCGTACCCCACAGTTCAGCCAGCCAAAGGGCGTCATAAATTGGTAGAAAGCGACACCGGGGTCATCACACTGGAAGCAGTTGTTCGCGTATCAACGTCTGACAAACGTCAGGTCTTTGTAATTAGCAAGCACTTGTTTCCTCCTATTACACCTACAAATAAAGAGACGATGCAATTGTGGCTTTTTAATTTGGAACGCCAATTGCATTGTACGTGCACGGAATGCACAATCGAGTAATGTTTTTGTTTTCCCGAGTTCCAATCTGCCGGAAATCCTTACAGGTTGTTGGGCCTTTGAGAATATTACTCTTCGCGCTTTTCTTAGCCTCTGTTTGTTCAGAATACCTGTACAATCGTAGTTACCAAATGGATGTGACCGTCCCAAAACGATGTTCCATTTATCATGGAACCGTACAATTAGAGCGTTGAAGAGCGAAAGGTCTGATAGATTGCCAAAAGGTTTTCGCAAGAACAGGAACGTAGGCGTGGTACAAAAGATTAAGGTTATAACCATCATTAACAAAAATTTGGCAACATGGTAATCTAGATTCTTCAGTCCCTTTCTTTTATGTGGTATCCCTTACAGGAATGTCATATATGACCCAGATATATTTGATATAGGGCCGTATATGGGCATATAAGTAGACATATACGGTCATATATTGCCATACAAGGGCTGAAATCAGGGCAGATATGGTAAGGTGACACCATATATGACGACATATATTGCCAGATAAAGTCATATATGGTGCCAGTGGCTGCCCTATATAACAGTATAGGATGCCTGATACTCCTGTATATGGCACTACATGGTGCCAGTCAACATGTAGATGCAGGTAGCACTCCGCGTCGGCCGGTATCGGGACTACGCCGGCCCGCCCATGGTAACAGGATGGCAGCGGCTGGCCATGGGCACCGGGGAGCCACCGGCCCCGGCCGGCGTCGGGGTTTCGTCTTGCTCATTGGCCAGTCCAACTGTAGAAGTTACAGTGACTGACCGGCATCGGGTTTTTGCTGTCTTTGCTGGCTAGTCTTTCCTTGGAGGTTCCAGTAACTGGCCGGCATCGGTATTATGCTGTCTTTGATGGCCGGTATTTACGGAAATTCAGTAACTGGCCGGCACCGGTATTTTACTGTCTTTGATGGCCAGTATTTACATGGAAGTTCAGTAACTGGCCGGCATCGGTATTTTCCTGTCTTTGATGGGAAGTATTTACATGGAAGTTCAGTGACTGGCCGGCATTGGCGCTTTGCTGTTTCCAGGCTGGCGAGCCCCGGGAACGTCCGTTTACTGACCGGCATCGTTCTATTTTTTTTTTTTTGCCTTTTTGACTATGCAGTACGTCATTGAGATTCCGACGAACTGCGGCGATTCATATGTAGCGAGTGGAAATGTTTGCGTTGATCAATCCTTCGTAAATGACTGCCGACGCTGGCGTATTTGATCCCACCATGGCAAGGCTCACGTGTTTTATCGCGAAAACGCGAAAAAAAAACACAATCCCGTGAGGAAAATTTGCAGTCCAGGATTTGAGAATCTGACCCCCTACGCCACGAAAATGAAATTGTACAACGCCGAACGACACTTTTTTCAGGAAGTTAGTATAATTAGATGTACTATACTTAAGGTCTGGCGTTATACGCACGTGTTTGGCTCTGATAAAAAATAAAAACGGTATAGCGGAGCCTCGAATGAAAAAAGAAAAAAGACGTGGCATGATTGAGCACGCGCTTTGAAGCTACAAAACAATAATAAACATTACTTTCCAGGAACTAGAAAAGTAAGAGATGTGTTTATTGCTTATGACGCTACGAGAGGTACATAAATCTCCTGAGAGATCATTTTAATGGTGATTTTAATCTAGTGTGAAAATAGGCTATTTCAGGCAGGAATTCACTGTTTTATGTGGTAGTTACCATATAAAACGATCACCTAAGAGAAATATTTTAAATGTTCACATAGGCCACGGTATCTGTCTCTTTAATAGCTTATGTTATACGACATACCGTACCAAAGGAACGCGAATATAAAAACTTTTTTCTTTACTCAAAAAAGCGAGAAACACCAATGCGTTCTGGATGTACACACTGCTGGGTTTGTGAATGTGACCCCTTGACACTACGAAAAATAAATGTCACAATGCCGAACGATAGCATTTCTGAAAGCTAGTTTGATTATCCGCGCTGTACTTGAATCTCAGGAATAAAAAAGTGTTTAGGCCTAAGAATAAGTAAAACTGCGGAGCGCAACCTGTATAAGTAAGACCTGGCGGCACGCGGGGAATAGCGCTGATCTACAAGAACAAAATTAAATACTACTTTCCGGAAGTCAGAAAATTAAGAGACGTGCTTATGAGCTATGAGCTCAACTAAATTACTGCCTTAAAATGGCGGTATTTTTGTTTCAATAGTGGGTGAATATGGACCGCTTTCATGACAAACTTTGGCCTCATCACTGTGGCAGTTTTATCACTTACATTTTCCCATTTTTCTCTAAATGTACCCATTATTATTAATTGTATTTCTTCGTTGAAAGGACTTGCGCTGTTTGCCTACTACACTGACCCACCTATTAGCACGGAGGGAGCCAATCATCCCGGCAAAACAAGAGGGCCAGGGTTTCTGAATTGCATCAATTCAAATGTGGGCTCGCACTTTTTATTTTCACCTTCTGCGTGATTGTTACCCCGAAGAACGTTGCCGACGGCAGCATACACATAGAAAATATATAAAATATAAAAAAACTAATACACAAAGGTGAGGAAAAAATTTTAAATAATAAAAACAGATTTAAAATGGTGAGAGAAAAATATTTAAGATAATAAAAAGTAATACAAAAAGATGAGAAAAAAATATTTAAAATAAAAACTAATACAAAGAGGTGAGAAAAAAATATTTAAAGTAATACAAAATAATATAAAATGATACAAAATAAAACAAAACAAAATAGAAAAAAGGTGATAAAAAATATTAAAAATAATAAGAACGAATACGAAAAGCTGAGAAAAAAACATTTAAAATTAAAAAACAGTGTAAGAAAGCAAACAGCGCTTACCGCGATTCGAACCAACGACCACAAGCTCAGAAAACCAGAGCGTCAACACACTATGCTACCGCAGGAAGATGACCTTTGCTCCCTTTCCAGAAGGTTGCATGTCAGCTGAATTTTCTTTTCATCATTGCAGGCTTAGTTTCGTATTTAATATTTTGCAGCATGTTCAGGACTTATTCATAATATTCTCGCGAAATTGACATGCGAAATAATTTATTATTGCTGTGTCTTTTATGAGTTTTATAATGCAGTTTGCTGATCGTTTTATTTCAAACGTGTTGAAGATACGAATACAACGTCATCGAAGCAACGGCCTCTCTTTCGCACGTTTTGCCGGCCGTGTACGTTTGAATGCCTGTGATCACGGCCGGCTAACGGTCCAATTACCCGATGAGTGGTGATGCGTGGAGTTTGCCTTAGTTTCAAGTGTGTCCGACAAAGACGGAAGCGACTGTGGGACGTGGAACTACGTCAAATCTGCTCAACAGCCAAGATCATGGCACGGGATCGAAGTAAGTTTGTGTTTTGTTCGTTTGGGCTAGATTATTTCCTGCGTTCAAATGGCTTGTTATTGTCTGTAGATCGCTCGCTTTTACCAGTATTACTAATTGTGCGCGAATGGTGTTGTGCGAGGCTGTTTTTCTTTTTTCCCCGATGCAGAGGCTGTCTACTCGCTTAAGGTCGATCACTTGCGGCGGAACTCTTTGGGATACGGATTGGGGGTGGGGGGGGGGGGGGGGGGGGACTCTTTGGCAGACGGATTGGGGGTGGGGGGGGGGGGTTGATTTCCTCCCTCCGCCGTATTGTTTACTGGTAAGCTAGAATGTCTGGAAGAGCGCGGTGCCCCTCCATCGCCGATGCCACTCTCCGTACTTGCCTGCTGAGAGCTGGACCCGACAAAAACAGCGATTGATTGATCGAGCAAGTCCGTAGCTTTCGCCACCCCAGTCGTCTGCAGACGCCTTCATTTTCGCAGTTCGTACCCAGAAAAAAATTGCCAAAAATTGGTGCCGCGATGAATTCACCCCGTGGTGATTAATGCATAGCATACCACTTCCGATCGCAAGAATTTGTGCCCCGAAATAATTTTTGACGCTGGCATTTATTCCTCGCGAAATGTCGAGCTCTAAAGATCATTTGCTGTACATGTGTTTCATATGACCCAACGTACGTGTAACGAATTTGACACCTCCAGAAACACTCAGGCTGCTTTATATGGTGAAGCATCTATTCTCTTCCTACTGCTTTTTTTTTTTGGCTTTGAAGTATTAATTACAAGCTTCTAGGGAAATGTACATGCATGTCCTCAATTAAGGTAGTGTCTCACCAGTTTTTGGTATCTATATTAGTCGAATACACAAAAGCTATACGTTCAGCGCGTGTGCTTGTCTTTCTGAGTATCTGGTGTGTGATTGTTTCCCTGCACTGTCACCGTAGGATATGCAAAAATGAATAATGACATTGGCATATTTGTCGTGCCAAAGCCTGTCACAATTTTTTTCGAACTCTGATCTCCACGAGATCACAATACCATTGTTTCTGTTGTAGTGGCACGGCAGAGTCTATGCTTGTTTTGCTCCAGTCTTTGTAAGGGGGACGCTGTAATTCGATTCTACTAAATTATGGTGTACTAGATAGCACTATACTTGCAGAGTTAGTCTTCGGTTTTTGTAGTTCCATCGAAATATATTTTAGCTTTTAAGTTACTTGTTATTTAGCATGTAAATTTCCAAGCCTATCTAGATTGAAGGCAGCAAATATCTTGCCAGCACTCATGCTACGTGTTTGAAGTACATTGCGTTAACATAATTGACCCAACCTTTGATTTTTATTTGTCAGTGCCTCAAGGGAAGCAAAAAGAAGGAGTGGATCCCCGCCCCTGCCCGTTTCGATCTGGATGAGCATCGTACCGGCGTGCGGTTGTGTGTCACTACTGCGTGGTGCGCGTTAAAGACCCCAGGCCAGCGGTTGTACCGCGCTGGCTAAATTACTCTACAGCTGAGACAGCAGACGCCCACTGAGGCAAGCTAACTTCCGACTGTATAAACATACACGCAATTTTTTCTTTCTTTTTCTTTTTTTTTGAGGAGTGGGATTATGTAGAGAAGCTAGTGGGTTTTTCTATGGGTACGAAGCTGTCCGAAGTAAGGTCAGAATGGAAAAAGCACCAAGTTCCGCCTGGTCCCCAAACAGCCACAATAATGAACACGGAATTCAGAAGAATAGTAATACGAAGGACTTACGCAGGCAGCCACACTTTTTGAGTCCGCAATGACATTTGATTATGATCACAAATATTCCTGTTTTGCTCAAGGTCGCCTAGTTTACACACCATATTGGTGATCTTTAGCGCAGCAGGAATATTTTTATCAGAATTAAGCGTCATTGTTAACTAAACAAATGTGGCTGTCTGTGTAAGTCCTTCGTGTTTCTATTCTCTTTACTTCTGTGTTCATTATTTCATTTTTTTCTCATGATTTAGTCCTTTGTGTTCTCGTTTCTTATGTGTTCATTATTTTTTTTATGAGGTTTTAGTTAAAGATATGATGCCCTCGTCATTTCCTAGTCCGGGTAGCAGTGGTAACCTCGTCGTGTTGAAGGAGCAGTAAGGACCGTTTCATCTTGTATTGCTTCCGGCGAAGAACGGTGTCTGTGTACGTGTGTGACGTGTTAATCACAAGGGATGATTTGGCGATTGAACGGAAAAACAAGGCCAGCGAGGAGCGACTGGGGGCTTTGAACATATTACACGGTGCAAGGAAGGACTTCAACGACGAGGCTAGCAAGGAAGCCCTTGTCAAAACTGCTGTGCTCGACCGGAGAGTTGAATCAGGACTGTGACTCTGTGAGTAGGAATCAATGACTTTGAAACTTTCGTATAGTTTACAACTTAATTGTTGCCTTCCGTTTGTTTTATTTTAATAGGTGTCTTTGTACTATTACATTTTTAGTCTATTTTAATATTTGTCCGTGCTATATTGCAGTTTTGTTTCTTATCATTGTTTCTTGAATGGGGGAAGTACTTGTTTAGAGTTTTGGTGCTTTTATAAATAAAACTTCTTTTGCAAACCATATTCTCGGTCTGCTCCCTCGACAACCAATCCCGCCAAAGGGCTGTTTACTTTCCGACGTCGAATGATATGTTACAATGTTTCCAAGCTAGCGATCGCCTGCATTCTATATTTGTAGCATATATATTTGTCAGAATGACAGATTCCGAACCAGAGCAATAAGGAATGGTCAGTGGCCTATTCTGTAGATATATCTACGTAAGCACAAGTTTGGCAGTGTGGGATAGCAGCAAAATGTATATTATGTGGATATTCATAGAAATGCATTATATGATCCCATGTCTGGACCTGGAAAGTATGGTACCTGCCCCATGGCAATAATTTTCATGTGATGCTAGGAGGAGCATTACGTGAAAATTTCTTTATATGGGGTGGGTACCCTATCTGCCAGACCCAAACACGGGATCATATAAAGTAGTCTATATATGGTACATAAGGAATTGGGCAGATATGGGTATATAAGGAATTGGGCAGATATGGGTATATAAGGAATTGGGCAGATATAGGTATATAAGGAATTGGGCAGATATGGCTATATCCATCCAGATATGGCCTGATTGTGCATATCTGGCCATATCTGCCCAATTCCTTATATATCCATATCTGTATTTTTTAATATAAGTCCAGATATGACATTTCTGTAAGGGATGGCACTCTAATAGCATTTTGAGGTCTAGCGAAGTAGCATATCTTCTCATGAGCTGCATATTAAGAAATGCATATGAAAGGATAAATAGTGTTAACGAAACACGATTGGAAGATGCCCCCCTCCCCTTCCCCGTATTTTCTAAATCTCTTCCGTTGGAACTATTCACATGAGTGCAGGCTTGCTTTACGTGGTGTGCTTTTATTGCATTACGTTTCCAACGTCTAGTCATTGCAAAAGGGTTTTCTTATTTTTGTTGAGTTAATTGTCTTTTGTTTGTGAAAGGCAACGTTGCTGGGAGATCTACGTACGATTTTTTTATAACAAAAATACCGTGACCTGTGACCACCGTTTTGTTTCTTCCTCTGTACCGAGAAGTTTGTTGCGAGTATGGAACGGTCGGATAACAGGAGCGGTTACGTTCCAGGTGTCGTGTATCCGGTTTTGATTGAAAGCAGAAGCGGCAACTCAAGAGGCGCTGTTCAACTTTCTAAAGACTACGTCATAGACTTGGAAGAATCCAGTGTTTTAGGGGACAGTCTGTATTTTTCCGAGGCTAAGTATGGAGAGGTGAATCACGAATTGGTAAGAAAAGATTACCTTTCACAAAAAAGCATGCTTCTGCCTCATTGTTTGAAATTCACTTAATTTACTTAGAAAATAAACATTCCAGGTATTTTCTCGCTCAGAAGCTTTATGATGTGCCCGCTAGTGCCTTTGGAAGTTTTCGTACATTTCAAGATGCCGTTCATGCAGAATTGTCTCCGCTAATTATAACGTAAAAAACGGACATTTGTTTAAATGACGTGCCGCCTCCTACGATTTCTTTTTTGCATTTTTTGAGAAACTTTTACTTCCTCGATAATTTACACAACCATTCTTACCGATATTCGTTCTGCGTCTCGTTGAAATTCATTAAATGTTATCATTTACTGTGTTTTTGTAAAATGCATTAGCTTGCAAAAAAAAAGCATGAGCAATTCCACTCTGAGAAGGTGGATGACCAGTGAAGCTGTTTAGCACACGACACAGGCGTGTCAAAGAATTTTGAACAAAGGTACGACCAGATTTATGGTCTTGATAACGGTGCGACAGTACACATAGCTGACACGAGTAGCACAGCCCCAAATATTTGAAAAACCTTTATTATCTACGTGGGAGTCTACTGATCTTGAAAATGGAAGCTATTGATAACTAATCTACTGAAAATGCATAACCAAGTGATGAGACACAAGCTTTTGCATAAAATGAAGCGAGTGTGCCCCAAATTGAGGGCCTGAGTTTTTGTTGACGTACACAAACAATCCACGAAACCCTAGCAATAGATAGCTTGGCTATAAATATAACTGTTTAGCATTTCAGCTGCTACTAATATGAATATTCCTTCAAATTTATTTTACTCATAATATGTTCTTTCAGATGGATACTACAGGCATACGTGAAAGTGTTTATGAAAATTCGGAACACAAGGCGTCCTTTACGATTACTGAAACAGACGTGGGAATTGAAATGGTACGTACAATTTTTTTTTAAAGTATATGTTCTTATAGGAACAATAAATCCGATTATACAAATGTAGAGGAGATTATGCAATCGTTATTTATAAATCCTGTATTTGCTAACTGCATAGATTTTCGCGAACATTTTATAAACCTGGAGTGCTTTTTTAAGTTTCATAAAAATGAAGGTGTATTAAGCATATTGGAAGTTCACATCGCCACAGCGTCTAAAGAACATGATTTATGAGAACTTTAAAATATACATTTAGAATACTTTCTCCATAAATTGCTTCCAATTCAATTGAATTTTTAATAAGGATAAAAATTTTGTTTAGCGATTCACAAACGGTCTGCAACGGGCTATGCTTGCAATATTCAGAAATCTTTCACTTTTTTAACAGGAAGGATACATAAACTTTACACATGGAATTCAGCCATTGAGAATACCTGAAAAATCCGGCCGAGTCCCTCACAGAATATATCCGCTACCGACGCCTGAAGAGGCGATCCACTTGGAAAGTAAGTTACAGAATCAAACACTATACACTAGATATTTGTTGAAAATTCAATCATTAATGGCTAGATTTCCTGAAGCAAAAATGATTAGAAATTTTAAACGTACGACCGAATTCCTTTCTTCAGCGTTCGCTTCACGTGCAGTGTGAATACTGGTATGCTCTCAGTTACTTGCCATTTATTCTCTCGGTGAATTAATTCACCTCCCGTTTTTTCTCTATCGACACATTATGTTTAAAGCGTGGCGAAATGAGCGCATTAATTGATTATCATGGGAAAGAGAAAAGGAGAAGTTCTTGAAAAGGCGACGGCCCCTCAGTATTTTTAGAGAGCAGCTCTGAGGGGCCCGTTTCCAGCCTGAGCGGAATATACTGACAATTATAACGTCTCATATTTTTATTTAGTTATGGTTGCTTTTTAGGTAACACATGCAAAAATATCACTCCGTCGTCTTTTCTTTAAAGCAAAAAGAGTTATCTACTTTATTTCGGCATGGTTCAGTTTTGAGGTGATGGTATTTTGATAAACACATATGCACTGATATCGGATATTTTAACAATTTGAGAAATTATCTTGAAGATATATTAACGACTAAAAACCGCAAAAACGGGACAGCGAAAAAGAAAGATACAAACAAAAACTAATTGACAGCAAAACACGAAGTGTTCCTCTATAATTTTGCTGAAGAAGAATCCCTTACAGAAATGTCATATCTGGACTTATATTAAAAAATACAGATATGGATATATAAGGAATTGGGCACATATGGCCAGATATGCACAATCAGGCCATATCTGGATAAATATAGCCATATCTGCCCAATTCCTTATATACCCATATCTGCCGAATTCCTTATATATCCATATCTGCCCAATTCCTTATATACCTTATATAAACTCCTTTATATGATCCCGTGTTTGGGTCTGGTGGATAGGGTACCCACCCCATATAAAGCAATTTTCATGTGATGCTCCTTCTGGCATCACATGAAAATTATTGCCATGGGACAGTTACCATACTTTCCAGGTCCAGACATGGGATCATATAACGCATTTCTATGAGTATCCACAAAATAAACATCGTACTGCTATCCCACACTGCCCCAAACGTGTGTTCACGTAGATATATCTACAGAATAGTCCACTGACCAATCTTTATTGGCCTGGTTCGGAATTTGTCATTCAACAAATATGTATGCTACAAAGATAGAATGTAGGCGATCGCTAGTTAGAAAACATTGTAACATATCATTCGACGTCGGAAAGTCACAGCCCTTTGGCGGGATTGGTTGTCGAGAGAGCAGACCGAGAGTATGGTTTGCAAAAGAAGTTTTATACAAGAAAGCGTGAAAACTCCAAACAAGCACTTCCCTGTTCAAGAAAAAAATTATAAGGAACAAAACTGTAATATCACACGGACAACCATTAAAATAAACTAAAAATGTATCAGCACACAGACACCTATTAAAATAAAACAAGCGGAATGCAACAATTAAGCTGTAAACTATACGGAAGCTCCAAAGTCGTTGATTCTTACTCACAGAGTCACAGTCCTGATTCAACTCTCCGGTCGAGCACAGCAGTTTTGACAAGGGCTTGCTTGCTAGCCTCGTCGTTGAAGTCCTTCCTTGCACCGTGTGATGTTCAAAGCCCCCAGTCGCTCCTCGCTGGCCTTGTTTTTCCGTTCGGTGGTCGAATATTCCCGTGTGATTAACACATCACACACGCACACAGACACCGTTGTTCGGCGCGGAAGCTATACAAGATGAAAAGTTCGTTACTGCTCCTTGAACACGACGAGGTCACCACTGTTTCCCGGACTAGGAAATGACGAGGGCATCATATATTTAACTAAAATCTCATAAAAATAAAAAATAAAATAATGAACACATAAGAACCAAAAACAAAAGGACTAAATCATGAAAAAAATGAAATAATGAACACTGAAGTAAAAAGAATAAAAACACGAAGGACTTACACAGACAGCTACATTTGTTCAATTAACAACGACGTTTAATTCTGAGAAAAAATATTCTTGCTGCACTAAAGATCACCAATATGGTGTGTAAACTAGGCCACCTTGAGTAAAGCAGGAATATTTGTGATCATAATCAAATGTCATTGCGAACTCAGAAAGTGTGGCTGCTTGCGTAAGTCCTTCGTATTACTATTCTTCTGAATTCCGTGTTCCTTATTGTGGCTGTTTGGGACCAGGCGGAACTTCGTGGTGCTTTTTTCATTCTGACCTTACTTCCGACAGCTTCGTACCCATAGAAAAACCCACTAGCTTCTCTACATAATCCCACTCCTCCTGAAAAAAAAAAAATTGTGTGTATGTTTATACAGTCGGAAGTTAGCTTGCCTCAGTGGGCGTCTGCTGTCTCAGATGTAGAGTAATTTAGCCAGCGCGGTACAACCGCTAGCCTGGGGTCTTTAACGCGCACCACGCAGTAGTGATACACAACCGCACGCCGGTACGATGTTCATCCAGATCGAAACGGGCAGGGGCGGGGATCCACCCCTCCTTGCTTCCCTTGAGGCACTGACAAATAAAAATCAAAGGTTGGTCAATTATGTTAACGCAATATACTTCAAAGACGTAGCATGAGTGCTGGCAAGATATTTGCTGCCTTCAATGTAGATAAGCTTGTAAATTTACATGCTAAATAACAAGTAACTTAAAAGCTGAAATATATTTCGATGTAACTACAAAAAAAGAAGACTAGCTCTGCAAATATAGCGCTATCTAGTACACCATAATTGAGTAGAATCGGATTACAGCGTCCCCCTTATAAAGACTGGAGCAAAACAAGTATAGACTCTGCCGTGCCACTACAACAGAAACATTGGTATTGTGATCTTGTGGAGATCAGAGTTCGGAAAAAAAGTGTTTCTGGCGGTGTGAAATTCGTTACACGTGCGTTGGATCATACGAAACACGCGTACAGCAAATGATCTTTAGAGCTCGACATTTCGCGAGGAATAAATGCCAGCATCAAAAATTATTTCGCAGGCACAAATTTTTGCGTTTGGAAGTGGTATGCTCTGCATTAATCACCATGGGGTAAATTCATCGCGACACCAATTTTTGGCAATCTTTTTTTCTGGGTACGAACTGCGAAAATGAAGGCGTCTGCAGACGACTGGGGCGGCGAAAGCTACGAACTTGCTCGATCAATTAATCGCTGTTTTTGTCGGGTCCAGCTCTCAGCACGCAAGTACGGAGAGTGGCTTCGGCGATGGAGGGGCACCGCGCTCTTCCAAACATTGTAGCTTACCAGTAAACAATACGGCGGAGGGAGGAAATCAACCCCCACCCTCCTCTTCCGCCTTTGCCGCCCCCCACACCTTTCAATCCGTCTCCCAAAGAGTTCCGCCGCGACTGATCGACCTTAAGCGAGTAGACGGCCTCTGCATCGGGGAAGAATGAAAAACAGCCTCGCATAACACCATTCGCGCACAATTAGTAATACTGGTAAACGCAAGCGACCTGCAGACAATAACAAGCCTTTTGAACGCAGGAAATAATCTAGCCCCAAACGAACAAAACACGAACTTACTTCGATCCCGTTCCATGATCTTGGCTGTTGAGCAGATTTGACGTAGTTCCACGTCCCACAGTCGCTTCCGTCTTCGTCGGACACATTTGAAACTAAGGCCAACTCCACGCATCACCACTAATCGGGTAATTGGACCGTTAGCCGGCCGTGAACACAGGCATTCAAACGCACACGGCCAGGCGAACGCAGCTCCCGGCGTTCGGAGAAATACCGTAGAGGCCAGCACCGTCGTGCGTATGATTATGGGAACAACACCCCTACAAACGCCGTGGCGTCGGTGGCGCTGTGGCGTTTTGTTGTCGCGTGGGGAGCAACGGTCATTGTCTCGTCAGTTTTGAATGCGCCGGACTCGAAGGAGCGCTGCTGGTTGTACGGTGACGGCAAAGACGGGTCGGCAGGGAGGAACGGTCATTGTTTCGTCGGTTTTGGATGCGCTGGACTCGCCGGTGTTGAGCTTTTTGTACGGTGACGGCGGTGACAGCAAAACCCGACGGCTCGGCAGGGAGCAACGGTCACTGACTCGTCAGGTTCGGATGCGACTGGTTTTACGGTGACGGCAGTGTCGGTCGGCTAGTTTTGGTTTGTGTGAAGAAAGTCGCGGTGTCGCGTCTGATCACAGACGAAGTGTGAATCTTGCCTGGAAAGTACTGCTCTGCGAGATGGTGCGGCAATTCTAATAAGACGCCAAATGTTTCTCTGATGCTGTTCGCAACAGATCACAGGTATGGTTTCAGTTCGGACGTTTTTCACTTTGCTACTGCGAACTCTGGTGAACATAAATTCTTAGTATACGTTATTAATATTAACTTAAGGCACGAGAGGTGGGCATCGTACACCAATCTGCTAAAAGATCACAAGAGAATAAAACAGCGCTATCTCTGTTTAGCTCATTTTGCGGCGGACGCATTTATAAACAAGAAGTGCTTAAAAAACAACGCCGTGCCTTAACTTTACCGTTTATACTTTTGGCATTTGGCTGAGCAGGACTAGAGCTTGGGATAAGACTGATTTGAGCTTTTCTTCCTTGGCGTTTTTTTTTTTCTTTGATAAGACATGTTTGAGTAGAATGGTCCTTTTTTTCAACGGCAGCAAAAAAAAAAAAAGAAAGCTCATTTTTGGTTAGCAAAAAGTGTCGTCCTTGTATGTAACTTTTAATCAAGTTTGCAGTTTTAACATTTGCAAACAAATGCACCGCCTTATTAACCTCTTCATGTTTTTTTTAAGATTTATTTGAAAGGGTGGAATATTGTCCTATATAAATCAGTGTAATAATTTCTGTGTTTCGATGTTTACGAAAAAATAAAAAAAATGAAATACACGTGAAAAAAACCTGCTTCTGTTTTTTTATGCACAAAAAAGAATTGCATATATATATATATATATCTATATATATATATATATATATATATATATATATATATATATATATATATATATATAGATTGGGATACCAAAAAAAAGTGGAGAAAGGGAAGCGGTCGAGCGCAAAGGCGCCGCAAACCGCCAGGACCACTCGTTCGCCACAAAACACTGGCCACCAGGTGGCGCGTCTAAACGCCTCTAGTACTGAGTTGCGGTGAGCGGACGTGTTTCCTGGTTCTCCTCGAGCATCCGAAGCTAAGTGCCAGTTTTTCTTCTTTTCTCTCTCTTTTCTTGAGAGTTGATTGGAAGTGACTATGCGGTAGCAGTATTAGGTTTGAACAGCAGCAGTTAACGTTAGTTTCGCAAAGTAGGCTCTGTTTGAATTTTTGGCGGGAAGGGACGGTTTGTTCCCGGTCTAGACATGGGTCTAGATTTGGGTCGGCATGACAAGGGGGGGGACGAGTTGGTGCAGCGCGAGGGGTGTGGGAGGTGGTGTTACCTGGAGGAGACGGGTTTCGGGAGCCTGGAGGTGGCGGCGGAGGTGAGTTTCGAGTGTCGGCTTTGTGTGAAGCTTCAGCAGGTAACTGGGGAATGGGAGGGTAGAGTTCGGGAGATTGAGGCCCAGCTTAAGGCAGAAGGAGAGAAGCGGGTGGGTCTCGAGGCCCAGGTAGAGGAGCTGACTAGGCAGCTTAATCATGAGAGGGAGCAGCGGGTCGGCCTCGAGAGGCAGGCGGAAGAGCTGGGGGAAGTATAGAAGGCGGGTTTAGAGGAGCGTAAGAGGGAGTGTGACAGTAGGGTAGAGCGCCTGGAAGGGGTAATTCGAGCGAGTGAGAGTAGCGAGGGAAGAAAGGAGGAAGTGTCAGTTCTAGCGGGACGAACCACCAGTCTGCAGGCTGGGGTCCCTGGTGGTCGGGAGTCCGGCCTGTTGGCAGGCGGGCTCGACGACGCTGGAGAGCTGATTGAACCTCAGCTCAATGGCGCCTTCGAGCAGCAGGCCTCGGGCAGTCAGGTGACAGGAGATAAGTCGCAGGACAAAGGCGCGCAGGCACCAGGGGGATCTAGGGTACTGGTAGTGGGGAGCTCTAACGTAGCACGGGTTAGGAGGGGTGTACATAACAGGGTGAAGGGAGACCAGAGGGTAACCGTAGAGGTCCAGCCAGGGAAGTGTATGGTGGATGCTATGACCGCAGCACGTGAGGGGGTGTGGGATGACCGGGAGGGAAGGAACCTAGTAATAGTTCACGCGGGGCTTAATGATGTGCTGAAGGGTAGGAGCCAGAACCTCGGAAAGCAGCTAAACGTGGGAATACGTAAGCTGAGGGACGTGTCTGAGAATGTGCATGTGGTTGTGTGCACCATTCCAGAAGTTCGGGGGCAGTCCGGGTTAACGGAGAGGAGGGTTGTCGAAGCCAACGGAGTAATTAAGGGTATGAGTCGACAGCTTCGGTACGACGTAATGGAAGTAAACAGAGAGGTGTACGAGGCTGGCTCCCGCCCTTTTGCAGATGGCATTCACTACACTGAGGCCACGGGTTACAGGGTGGGGGATAGGAAGGGCCGCACGGTGACTGCTTTTTTGGGGGGATCGAGGGCCCTGGGGGCACTGAAGTAATTGAAAACCAACGAAGTCAGGAGAGGCACCCAGGGTTAAAAAGAGGAGAAAACGTAAGAACAGGTATAAAAAAAGAGCACAATCGGACATTGGATATATTAACATGCAGGGTGGTAGAAATAGGTTAAAATGGGAAGAGGTAGAGGAGCAATTAAGAAAGGAGGATTTAATGGTGTATGGGTTTGTCGAAACACATCTCAGAGACAGGGAGCAGCCACCTTGCAACCCTGACTATGTGTGGGAAGAATGCAACAGAATGGAGGGAACGAGGAAGGGAGGTGGAATTGGAGCATTTATTAAGAAGAATATGAACTTTCAAAGGATCAGAAAGGAGTGCGCCGAACATTTGTGGCTGAAAGGAAAAGTCGCTGGGGAAGCAACAGTCCTTGGAGTGGTTTACTTATGGACAGGGACAGGTGCTAAAGAGGAAAACAGAAAAATGATTGATTGCATATCAAGAGACATTAGTGAACTAGGGGAAGGCTCCGAAATAATTATTATGGGAGACGTGAATGCCCATATTGAGGGTATGGATGGGTATACGGACTCAACTGGAAGCATATTACTAGAACTGGTGGAAAAACATGACTTAGTTTTATGTAATACCAGTCAGAAGTGTGACGGGCACATAACTTGGGAAACTGGCAATCTGCATTCAACTATAGATTACGTACTCATGTCACGCAAAATATATGGTAAGTTACAAGTAATGAAAATAGATGAAGAAGGTTCCAAAAGTCTTGGTAGTGATCACAAACGTATTAAGCTGAATTTGGCCAGAGAAGTAAATGCTGAAACTAGACAACATAATTCAAAGCAAACTTTCTGCAGCGACAAAGAGTTGGAAATAGCTGTTGAAAGAATAGAGGCAGCAGTTTCAGGGCAACGGCATACAGATTGGACCTATGAGAGCCTAACTAGGCTTTTTGCTCTAGAACTAGACAAAGTTAAGAGTAAATGAAAGGGGAAGCAAGGACATAGACCAAAAAGCTGGTGGGACAAAGAAGTGAAGCAAGCGATACAAAAACGTCAGGAAGCCACTAGAGAACACAGGTATTCCAAGCGTAGTGGGGAGTCCGAGACGGAAGTAAAAAGAAAATGGGACAATTTTATAACCTGTCGCCGAGAGGCATCCAGTTTGATCAATGCGAAAATTCAGAGAAAGGGTGAGGAATGGATGAGTAATGTAAGTAAGAAAGATAGAAACGCTGCCAAGAAGTTTTGGGAGCACTTGAACTCACTCGGTGAAACAACGCAAGCTAGACAGAGGTTCATACTCTCGCATCAGGGAGATCAATTAGAGGGAGATGATGCGATACAATATATAGGAGCAGTGATGGAGGAGAAATTTCGGGAACGGTTACATGTGGAAGATAGGAGAACCGAAGGAAGTAGCAGTCCAGTTTGTGACATCGCGGATTTTGGACAAAGAGAATGGGAAAAGGCGGAACGAAGAGTCCCTAGTGGCACGTCGACAGGCACAGACGGTATCCCTATCAAGCTGGTGAAGAATTTGGGTCCTAAATCTAAGGCAAAACTAAGGGAGGTAGTGAGTACCATGATAACAAAAGGAAATATTCCAAATGAATGGAGGCTTAGTAGGATGAGTATGATATATAAGGGAAAGGGAGATAAGTCTGATATTAGGAATTATCGTCCTATAACCGTGACACCGGTTATTTACAGGTTGGTAATGCAGATTATAAAGAACAGACTGGAGGAATGGGTAGATTGCGAGGGCATACTGGGCGAATTACAGAACGGGTTTCGAAAACAAAGAAGGTTGGAGGACAATTTATTTTCTCTAACACAGTGTATAGAAATAGCGCAAAAAGAAAACAGACAGCTCTGGCTGGCATTTCTGGATATCAAGGGTGCCTATGACAATGTGAACCAAAGAAACCTGTGGGACATAATGGAGAACTTAAACCTAGATGAAGGACTAACAGCACTATTAAGGAACATTTACAAAGATAACAAGGTGATTATAACATGGGAAGGAAAGGCGACAGGGAAAATAGAGATAAGACGAGGCCTTAGGCAGGGGTGCCCGTTATCGCCTTTGCTGTTTATGTTGTATCTGAGAGGATTGGAGGATAGACTAGAGAAGAGTGGGCTTGGGTTCAACCTTTCTTACAGTAAGCTAGGCCAAAAAATTCAGCAATCCTTACCGGGATTGATGTATGCGGATGATATTGTACTAATGGCTAACAACAGGACAGAGTTGCAGGAATTAATGAGCATCTGTGGTAGGGAAGGAGAGGAATTAGGTTTAGAATTCAGTAGCGAAAAATCGGCAGTCATGATTTTTAACGAGGATGAAGTTGAGAGGCTGAAGATACAGAATATTACAGTTGACAGAGCTAGTAAATACAAGTATCTCGTAGTATGGATATGTGATGGTGCAGAATATCTCAGAGACCATGAAAAGTATATAATAGGTAAGGGCAACAGAAATGCAGCTGTAATGAAAAATAGAGCACTTTGGAATTACAACAGGTATGAGGTGGTGAGAGAGATTTGGAAAGGGGTCATGGTGCCTGGCTTGACTTTTGGAAACGCAGTGCTATGCATGAAATCCGAAGTGCATGCGAGACTAGAAATAAAACAGCGCGGAGTAGGTAGACTGGCTTTGGGGGCACATTGCAAAACGCCAAACCAGGGAGTACAAGGAGACATGGGATGGGCATCATTTGAGAGCAGGGAAGCGGTGAGCAAGGTAGAATTTGAGGATAGGTTGAGGCAAATGAACGGGGAGCAATGGGCACGAAAGGTTTTCAGCTATTTATACATGAGGAGTGTAGACACAAAGTGGAGACAGCGCACTAGGAAATTAAGAGGAAAGTTTTTGGGCTATAACGAAGATACGGAAGAGCAAGTCTCAGTTAAGAAGAAAGTTAAGGCCACAGAAAGAGATTGGTGGCTAGAGGGAATGCAGACAAAGACGGCTCTGGAAAGCTATAGATTAAACAAAAGAGTTATTGCCAAAGAAAGCATTTATGACAATTCTAGGGGAAGCTCATTGCTGTTTGAGGCAAGAACGGGTGTTCTGCGAACCAGAACATACAGAGTGAAGTACCAGGAAATTGATACAGTGTGCCCTGCTTGTGGAGAGGAGGACGAGACGGCTGAACACTTGATACTCTACTGTAAAGGGCTTCACCCTATGCCTACCGAAGACAACATAGATTTAATAAAGTCATTGGGTTTTAGAGACAGCGAAGGGAGAGTGGATTTCAAGACTGTAGAGATTACCAAGCAAAGATTAAGTGAATGGTGGCAGAAATCGAGACAAAACTAGGTATTTTCTTATCCACTGATGGCAAGGGGGTTTCATAGCCTCACTTTCTCTGCACTGCGGAGTGAATATAGATTTCACATTTAAATATTCTAAGCTTAAATGGTAAAACAAAATGGCTAGGTGGCGTAAGCTACCGCCCGATCCAAAGGGCTCAGCCGTATTCATCCATCCATCCATCCTTCAAAGGAGCCAGCTGTATAAGTCTATCCGCCCATACTCTGCATTCCTCCGACTACTCGCGCCCCTAGCAGCAGGCGTGGTGCATATATTAAGTTGGCCCCTACAAAACTCTTTCCTTCCGTCCACCTTCTACCGTGGCGCACCATCTCTTCTTCTCTCTCCTCTTTTCTTCCTCCTCGCTCCCTTGCTCCTCGAGCGCGTTTCAATGGCCAAGGCTACAGCTGCGTGAGCCTGACATGGCCGGCAAAACGTGCGAAACATAGGCCGTTGCTTCGATAAGATTGTATTCGTATCTTCAATATGTTTGAAATAAAACGATTAGCAAACCGCATTATAAAACTCATTAAATACACACCAATAATAAATTATTGCGCACATAAATTTCGCTACAATATTATGAATAAGTCCTGAACATGTTGCAAAATAATAAATACGAAACTAAGCCTGCAATGGTGAAACCGTGAACAACAATTTAGCCGCCATTTAACCTTCTAACAAAAGAGCAAAGGACGTCCGGGCGGCGGTAGCGTAATGTGTTAACGTTCTGGTCTGTTTAGCTTGTGGTCGCTGGTTCGAATCGCGGTAGCGGTGTTTGCTTTCTTACACTTTTTTTTTTTTATTTTGAATGTTTTTTTTTTTTTACTTTTTTGTATTCGTTTTGATTCCTTTAAATATTTTTTTCACTTTCTTGTATTCGTTTTTATTTCTTAATTTTTTTATCACCTTTCTGCTTTATTTTGTTTTATTTTGTTTTATTTTGTTTTATTCTGTATTATTTTGTATTATTTTGTTTTATTTTGTTTTATTTTGTATTTTTGTATTATTTCATATTATTTCGTATTATTTTAAATATTTTTTCTCACCTCTTTGTATTAGTTTTTATTTTAAATATTTTTCTCATCTTTTTGTATTACTTTTTATTATTTTAAATATTTTTCTCTCACCTTTTTTAATTCGTTTTTATTATTTTAAAAGTTTTCTCACTTCGTGTATTAGTTTTTATCAGTTTAAATATTTTCTATGTTTATGCTGTCGTCGGCACCGTTCTTCAGGGTAACAATCACGCAGAAGGTGAAAATAAAAAGTGCGAGCCCACATTTGAATTGATGCAATTCAGAAACCCTGGCCCTCTTTTTTGCCGGGATGATTCGCTCCCTCCGTGCTAATAGGTGGGTCAGTGTAGTAGGCAAACAGCGCAAGTCCTTTCAACGAAGAAATAAAATTAATAAGAATGGGTACATTTAGAGCAAAATGGGAAAATGTAAGTGGTAAAACTGCCGCAGTGATGAAGCCAAAGTTTGTCACGGAAGCGGTCATCTTCACCCACTATTGAAACAAAAATACCGCCATTTTAAGGCAGTAATTTAGTTGAGCTCATAGCTCATAAGCACATCTCTTAATTTTCTGACTTGTGGAAAGTAGTATTTAATTTTGTCCTGGTAGATCAGCGCTATCCCTCGCGTGCCGCCAGGTCTTACTTATACAGGTTGCGCTCCGCAGTTTTACTTATTGTATAGGCCTAAACACTTTTTTATTTCTGAAATTCAAGTACAGCGCGGATAATTAAACTAGCTTTCAGAAATGCTATCGTTCGGCATTGTGACATTTATTTTTCGTAGTGTCATTCACAAACCCAGCAGTGTGTACATCCATTGGTGTTTCTCGCTTTTTTGAGTAAAGAAAAAAAGTTTTTATATTCGCGTTCCTCTGGTACGGTACGTCGTATAACATAAGCTATTAAAGAAACAGATATCGTTTGGCTATGTCAACATTTAAAATATTTCTCTAGATGATCGTAACTACCACAGAAAACAGTCGATTCCTGCCTGAAATAGCATATTTTCACACTAGATTAAAATCACCAATAGAATCATCTCTCATGAGATTTATGCACCTCTCGTAGCGTCATAAACAATAAACACATCTCTTACTTTTCTAGTTTCTGGAAAGTAATGTTTATTATTGTTTTTGTAGCTCAAAGCGCGTGCTCAATCATGCCAAGTCTTTTTTCTTTTTTCATTCGAGGCTCCGCTATAACCGTTTTTATTTTTTTATCAGAGCCAAACACGTGCGTATAACGCCAGACATTAAGTATAGTACATCAAATTAAACTAACTTCCTGAAAAAAGTATCGTTCGGCGTTGTAAAATTTAATTTTCGTGGCGTAAGGGGTCAGGTTCTCAAATCCTGGACTGGAAATATTCCTCACGGCATTGTTTTTTTGTTGTTTTTTTCACGTTTTCGCGATAAAACACGTCAGCCTTTTCAAATACGCCAGCGTCTGCAGTCATTTACGAAAGACTGATCAACGCAAACATTTCCACTCGCTACATATGAATCGCCGCAGTTCGTCAGAATCTCAATGATGTGACTGCATAGTTCTCTAAAAAAAGGCAAAAAAAAAAATAGAACGATGCCGGTTAGTAAATGGAAGTTCCCGGGGCTCGCCAGCCTGCGAACAGCAAAGCGCCGATGCCGGCCAGTCACTGAACTTCCATGTAAATACTGCCCATCGAAAACAGCAAAATACCGATGCCGGCCAGTTACTGGAACCTCCATGGAAAGACTACTCAGCAAAGACAGCAAACACCCGATGCCGGCCAGTTCTACGGCTGGACTGGCCAGTGAGCACGACGAAACCCCGACGCCGGCCGGGGCCGGTTGCTCCCCGGTGCCCATTGCCGGGTGCTGCCATCCTGTTACCATGGGCGGGCCGGCGTAGTCCCGATACCGGCCGACGCGGAGTGCTACCTGCATCTACATGTTGACTGGCACCATATAGTGCCATATACAGGAGTATCAGGCATCCTATACTGTTATATATGGCAGCCACTGGCACCATATATGGCTTTATCTGGCAATATATGTCGTCATATATGGTGTCACCTTACCATATCTGCCCTGATTTCAGCCCTTGTATGGCAATATATGACAGTATATGTCTACTTATATGCCCATATACGGCCCTATATCAAATATATCTGGGTCATATATGACATTTCTGTAAGGGGTGTCATGAAGCGCTTTGGCACGAACGTTTTCTCTCCGTTGAGCATGACAGAGATGACGTCCTTCTGGTTGGGACTTTGGCGCGAACATTGTAGCTCGTCTTTCGTGAAGTACTTTAGGGCAGCAGACAGGTTCTCAGGGCTCACCTTGCACCTCGTGTAAGGATCCGGCTCATACCACACGCCATGCTTTTCCTTCAGTTTTCGGGATTTACTCATGAGGTACATTGAGGCCTGTGGAATCATCTTTTGACCTCATTCTTCGTCAGTGTTGACGGCAGGAGTGTAAGCAGTTGACAACATTCCCGGAGAGAGGTGGCGGTTCAAAGGCCTGCCGAAAGTTGTCCACCCACTCAGTGCATGTGGAGCATGTTGGTTCGGACGACCCCGATGGTGCGTCCCTGTCGTACGCAATACGTAGCCTTGAGCGTATATTCTTGACAGCAACCTGCTCCAGTTCTGTCTGCTTTCTCTTGACATAGGCAGGCCTGTCCCGACTTCTTACGACGCTTGGTTGTCTCAGCGGCGACACATCTGTAGGTAGTATGCTGCGATTTAGATCTTCAATTGCTTCTTCAGCTGGCACAAATATGTCAGGGCACTGCTCTGAGCTTCGCATCGAGATCTCCTTAGTGATGTGCATGAAGCAATGGTAGCACAGGCAGTCCGTCGCACTCACTTTGGTGGAACAGTCAGGCGGAAGAATTTGCTTCAACGAGTTTAGGTCCAACTCGCCAACACTTCGAAAATTCCGCTGCTTTGGTATAGTCTTTTTGTGTTTGCAAAAGTAATCTGCACAAAACACTCGTTCGGAGCTCCAGGACGTCTTCATAATGTATATATAAATAATAGAAATTAAACCCCAACTGATGGCATATAATTGACAAGTGAAAGAACTACTGGGTGCACAAGTGACAAGTCCGAGGCTGAGGAGCTCACTCACTGCAAACGTACATTTAAAAAGAGAGGTCACAACTGAGGCTGTCGGCAAAGCTTGATCCACGTCAAAGGAAGAAAGAGGGAAAGTCTCCAGACAAAAAATTGTGGTCAGCGGCCTTCGAAAAAGACTTTCCGGAATCGCACTGTCGTCCCTCCACGCGCTGATATGAAAGCACCCGAGCTTCTACCACGTGGTTCATGACACAGCCTGAGCCATGTCGGCGACCGCTTCGCGAAGGGTTGGCGGTGGGGCTACGTTGATGGTCACTCGGATTAGCCCTTGCTGTACTGAGCTACCGCCTGCAGTGCCTTATCGCCGGCTGGTGTCAACAACGAGAACACACACACCCTGTCTACACCAAAACTACAAGCGTTCACCGCACACGCGTCACCGCCGCTTTTAAGCTTTTGTGAAATTGCTTTCTTTTGCCGCGGAGAACCGCCTTATCTTAACTACGCGCCTGAAATCCTTCCAGGCGGGCGTACACAATATCAAGCGTTTCGAGAAATGCCCGTGGAGTAGAACTATGGGAAAATTCGGAGCCCGCGATGTCGATATCGTCGCCGTTGTGTTAGTACGCCGTCGCGTACTGCAGTCCCCCGTTGGGGGAGGGGGGGGCGGTCTTAATACGATAACATGGCGACAGCGTTTACACTCTATGTATTTACGCGAGGCTCGAGTATTTGGGGATAATGCTGCCGGTTGGTGTGCTCCTTTGTGCCTGATATTATCGCCCGTGACGCCAGCGAGTGAGATGGCGACAGGCATGACTGCTCAGTAAACAGGCGTCGGCGGCCATGTTTTGCTGGTTGAAGCGAACCCCCTTGTCCTTGACATCGAGCGGGGAAATGCAAAAAAAAGATTGTATCGGCCGTTTTGCCAGAACTAGCGACAAGTGTCGTCTGCGGTTTCCGGCAACTATTTTGCCATAATCGTGAGCTTAGCGAGGAAATGAATTTTGCTAGCCACAGAACACTACCACGCAGAAAGGGAATGCTTGAACATGTTTTTGTTCTGGATATATATCAGGGATATATATGAGAAAGAGAGAGAGAGAGAGATGAAGGTAGAGCGAAAGAGGGAATAGCATTTAGTGTCGCAGGAGAATAAAGTAAACAAAGTTCCTAGTGGCCGATGGCTGCATGATCTTTTCTCGGATCACTAGTCCGTAATATGATCCCTCTTTGTACACAGTACTTTCTCCTTAATTTAAGTGTGTGAACGATTTCTTTAGTTATCATTGGCCTCATCTGAATAAAATATATAAAAGATGTGTGTTGGTTTCATGAAACTGGAACTCCGAGTCAGTTCTTGTATAAAACACTGCTAAGTGTAGGCTTTGAAAAAGGACCCTACTTTGGGGAGTTGTATCTTCTTTCTCAATGAAATGATGCAACATGTTTTTAATGGAAATGAATGCCGAAATAGAGTAAAACAGGTTGCCTAAATTTAAAAAAAAATCGAGGGTGGTGTTCTTTTTTTATTCGCATCGGAATTTTTCTTTGTTTGATTTTTTTTCCATGTTTGACTAAATATATTCTAATTATTGTATCACACAGATACCTTACTTATTTTTTTAAATATTAGCTATATATTAGTAGAATAATATCTGCAAATTATATCATAATGATTAAATTATTTCATGAGATACAGATTTCCAAATTTTGCCATTTGTCGTTCGAGCAGGCATGTTTGTCAATTTTTAGAAAAATAAATAAATTTTAAATAAATATGATTACTTTATATTATAAGCAAGCTATACCCATAGTTTGCGCCTAAAACGTATTAAAGTTCTGCTAATGTTATCGCTTCAGTTATTCACTCTCAAACGGGCCCCCTCCATCAGTGCGCGTTAATGCAACTGTCCACCACTTCATGCATTACGATTTTTCCTGTCCCCAAGTATTTTTTCTAGTCAAAACTAAGTTTGGATTCGTTCATACCAGACACTAGACAATAACATATAAAAACATCAGTTGATTTGAAAATGTCGACTAGCCATCCTTTGGTCGATCTTATCTGAAATCACCCACAACCTACACGCTCATAACAATAGATTTAACCTACATCTGCTTTCTTACAACCAGGTAAGTCTCGCCTGAGCTGGGTATTCGAAGACCCATGGTTTCACAAGGGGCGCATCTGGTTCACACAGACATACAGGGTGTTTATGTTTTATTCTTCACAGAACTTTACATATTTAAAAAAAAAGATGTGGCAGATATGTGAATGCCGTCTTTCGTTATGTCTGTAGGGCTCGGTAGAGAATAAACGAGTGAAAAACCGTTGGAATGTTTAAGAATTAACCAAAATCGGTTATTTAACTTGTTCGATAACGGCTTAATTGGCCACCGTGCAATTGCAGTTTTAAAAGGAGTCATTATTAAATGCAAACATAATTTCGACAATTCGCAAAACGGCAACGAGGTTCGCGAAATATATCGTAAAAGTTTGCCTTTCTTCGCTTCATTCAGAAACCGCGTTATGAAAATAATACGTAGAATAGTGGCTTAGTCTTCTTGATGTGTGGCCGGCGAGTTTACCAAAGACACGCTGTCGAGTTAGTGACGAGGGGATAGAAACAACGGTGTCATTCTTCAACGCATCAACATCAGCACAACCTCATTCGCGCTGTCAGCGCGCGGTTTTTTAATTAAGCGAAGGAAGGCAAACTTTTAGCGATGAATATCTCAGTACAGAACGAGCGGGTTGGTATAGATAATTAAGCTTGAGGAAGAAAGCGAGAAGGGACCGACAAACACAACAAAAACAAGCGCTGTGTTGCCTTCGCTCAAAGCTGTTTTTTTTTTTTTTTTTTTGCGAACTTTCTAAGGTGTGTTGGCCTTTAATAATGGCTGCCTTTAAAGCTGCAATTGCAACATGGCTCATTAAACCGTTCATTAACCCTTTGCCTACCGCGAACATTAAAAAAAAAAAAAAAAGATTGGGAAATACCAATTTTTTTTATGTGCCCTATTAGCGATGTGCGCGGCCAAAAGTGTCGCTGTGGTCAGCTTTCCACGATTGGCCAAACCATGGGCATATGAGCGCTGTCAGATTGTCAACTTTGACGGTGTTAGTTTCGGAATGGGATAGCTCCTAGCTTCTACTGTGCTTTTTAAACACACCATCGAACTTGACGTCGCACCGGCGAGGCAAATCCCCGTCGTGACGTCACGGAGGGAAATCATAAGAGGGCGCCACCAAAACATCTCGGCGCTAATACTCTGTTTCACCTTGTGTTGTACCGCAGCGAAGGCTACAAGCCCGAGCTCCTTGCTCTGGGACAGATCTCGGCGGCACAAGCTCACGTGCATTAAGGGCAGCTGGCATCGCTATGAGCTCGCGCTTCTAGCCTTCGCTGCGGTACAACATAAGGTGAAACGGAGTGTACAAAATCGTGGTACCGACAAGTGCACCGCTCAAAGAAAAAAAAAAAAAAAAAGGAGGGTTGCCTGATTTTTTCCGGATAACTCGACTACAGCGCCGCCACGAACTGTCAATACACGCGCCGTCACGAGCTCCCGTTGCCGAGCCGCTCCGGTCCCAACACTAGCCAAGTATTCTAGTACACTGTAGCACTGAGCTACAGTGTACTAGAATACTTGGCTAGTGTTGGGACCGGAGCGGCTCGGCAACGGGAGCTCGAGCCGCTCCGGTCCCAACACTAGCCAAGTATTCTAGTACACTGTAGCACTGAGCTACAGTGTACTAGAATACTTGGCTAGTGTTGGGACCGGAGCGGCTCGGCAACGGGAGCTCGTGACGGCGCGTGTATTGACAGTTCGTGGCGGTGCTGTAGTCGAGTTATCCGGAAAAAAATCAGGCAACCCTCCTTTTCTTCTTTCAGCGGTGCACGTGTCGGTACCCCGATCTTATACACACCGTTTCACCTTATGTTGTACCGCAGCGAAGGCTAGAAGCGCGAGCTCATAGCGTAGCAGCAGCCTTTGGTGCACGAAAGCTTGTGCCGCCGAGGTGTGCCCCAGAGCAAGGAGCTCGCGCTTGTAGCCTTTCCTGCGGTACAACACAAGGTGAAACAAAGTATAGGGCACACACACAAAAAAAAAAAAAAAAAAAAAATCGGTATTTTCAAATCTTTTTTTTTTAATTTTTGCGGTAGGCAAATGGTTAATGAACGGTTTAATGGGCCATGTTGCAATTGCTGCTTTGAAGGGAGCCATTACTAAAGGCCAACCCAATTTAGAAAGTTCGCGAACAAACAACGAGCTTTGAGCGAAAGCAACAAGGTGCTCATTTTTGTTTTGTTTGTCCGTGCCTTCTCGTTTTCTTCCTCAAGCTTAATTATCTCTACCAACCCGCTCGTTCTCTCCTGAGGCATTCACCGCTGAAATTTTGCCTTTAACCGCCCGCTGAAAGCGCGAATGACGATGTGCCGATATTGATGCGTAGAAGAATGACACAGTTGTTTCTGTCCCCTCGTCACTAACTCGACAGCGTGTCTTCGATGAACTCGCCGGCGCAACACATCAAGATGACTAAGTCACTATTCTACGTATTATTTTCATAACTCAGTTTCTGAATCAAGCGAAGAAAGGCAAACTTTTACGATACATTTCGCGAACCTCGTTGCCTTTTTGCGAATTGTCGAAATTATGTGTGCCTTTAATAATGGCTCCTTTTAAAACTGCAATTGCACCATGGCCAATTAAGCCGTTAATAAACGAGTTAACTAATCGATTTTGGTTAAAGATTAAACATTGCAACGGTTATTCACCCGTTCATTGTCCAGCGAGCCCTACAGAAATAACGAAAGACGGCATCCACATATCTGCCATATCCTTTTTTTTTTTTGTAAAGTATGTAAAGTTCTGTAAATTATAAAACAAAAACACCTTGTATGTCTGCGTGAACCAGATACGCCCCCTGTGGAACCATGGGTCTTTCTCTTCGAATGCCCAGCTCAGGCGAGACTTACCTGGCTGTCAGAAAGCAGCTGTCGGTTAAATATATTGTTATGAGCGTATAGGTTTCAGATGGTTTACCCTCAAGAGGATAATGCGCTGCATTTATTTATTTATTCGTATACCTACATCACCCAAATCTGGGCATTATTGTAGGGGAGTAAGGCAATACAAAACAATGGCGAACGATACATATAGAGATACACAAGAACTATTGCGATGCAGAAATAGTGGATATGACATCTTAGGAGAAAAATACAACATACAACACTTTGTACAACATATGAAAACAAAGTGTAGTGACTGGCAATATTAAAAGAGCAAAGTGAAAAATTATTCCAACAGGAAGTTTTTTAGGGCGGTAGGAAAGGAGAAAGGAGCGGCAGAGATGACCTCAGTTGGTAAATTGTTCCATTCGTGTATTGTTCGTGGAAAAAACGAGTGCTTAAAAACGTTAATTCTGCATCTATATTCTCGTACTTTTAAGTGATGATCTGTACGCGGCGACACATAACTGCGCTCCTTAATATAACGTTCTTTCTCGATGCCGGTCCTACCGTTAATATGTTGAAAAATAAAGTGAGCCTAAGGTACCTTTGTCTGTCTTCCAAAAGAGGCCATCCCAGGTTGCGGCGTATTTCAGATGATCTTATACAGAAATCATAATTGCCGGTGACAAACCGAGCTGCCCGTTTATGAATACGTTTGAATTGTTCAATAGTGCGACGGGTATGCAAATCCCCATGTGGCACACGCATATTCCAAAATGGGACATACATTCGATATGTACAATGTTTTTGTAAGGTTAGTAGGTGCCTGACTAAAATTGCGTCTCAGAAAGTTTAATGTGCGGCTGTCCTTAGAGGACAAATAATCGACATAAGCATTCCATGACAAGTTACTAGAATAAAACTCCAAGATACTTATATTCAGGTACAACCGTTAAACATGTGACACCAAGGAAATATTCTGTGGCCAGCGTTTGTCTTTTGTTAGAAAATCTGATTACGTTACGTTCGTTTAAATTCAAGGCCATATTCCATGTTTGACACCATGACATCACAGAATCAAGATCGGCTTGCAGTATCTGGGAGTCATCCTCACACGTCATATCACGGTATATACAACAATCATCAGCATACAGTCGGACGTGGCTAGAAAGATGACCAGCAAGATCATTTATGAACACTAAAAAAAGAAGGGGGCCCAACACCGATCCTTAAGGAACACCTGATAAAACACTAACATTTGACGAGCTCACACCGTCTATATCTACGCATTGCTTCCTTCCAGCAAGATAACCCTCAAGCAGTCTTGGGTAGTAACGCGTTACTAGTAACGCGTTACTGTAATTTCGTTACTTTTTCGGTAACCTGTTACTGTAACGAGTTACTTTTTTAAAATGTAACTTGTAACTGTAGTTCTATTACTTTTATCTGGGGTAACGATGAAAGTAACGACGTTACTTTTGTCGTTACTTTCCAGTGTTTTATGAATAATATATCACTGAATGAGGGCACAATTTAGATCTTCCTTGCACTTTTCAAATCGTCTATTCCGACATTTCAAGTGTCAAGTTGGCCTTGCACAAACTTGTGAATACGTTCTTTTCTAGCGAGTGACGACCTGAATATAGCCACGTGTAGATTTCGTGAAAAAAAATCCAGTTATCTTTACTCACGCGCTTTTACTTTGTGACTGAACACTTACATCTTAGTGTCTTGAACCACTATCCATGTTGTGTTTTTTTCTTTTTTCTGTGAAAACGCTTTTTAATCGGGTGAATCAACCGTGAAACAACAATACACGCGGAGGGCACTGTGCATGCTTCGCATTTTGATTATCGCCAGTACTCCACACTGCGCGTGTTTCGTACTTTTATTTGTGCCACTACTCTGGCGTGGAAATTTTCAGACACTTAAAGGGCTACTCCACCGATTTTTTCATTGTCTCCGATTTGCTTGAAATTTTGCTAAACTAACCAACAAACATCGCGAAAATAGTATCCCAAATATTAGGTCAAAATATTGTTTTTTCGCGAAGTTATTGAATTTACAGTTTTGGTCCTCACCGTGTTTTTCAAGCTCGAAGTCTCTACTGGCAACAATGAAAAAGTGACGTCAGTGGAAGGCAGGGGTTCACTCTTTGGGCTGTAGATTTTGTTTTAAATTGATTCGAAGCAGTTTCATAGTGTCAAATGAATGCTTGGGAAGCTCGCTGCAGTACCCGCGCTCCAGCACGGAACAAATGATTGGCATATTCTATTTTTTGGCTGCTTGCTCGACTGGCAAGCCTGCCTGCCACTGACGTCACGGCCCTGAAAAGCGCGCGTATATTTGAATGTTGGTTTTTGCATCATTTTCATTTGCCGATTTCGGAATAACTATTATGAATTTCGCGATTCTAAATAGCATACCGGAGAGAGTAAAGGCCGGGGAGTCAGAAAATATAGTTAGTTGAGGTAGCTCAAAAAATCGGTAGAGTACCCCTTTAAGGCCGGTTCTCACATGCAGCGAAGCGCTGACGCAGCGCTCCTCACGTGCCATCAGCTACTTATCGTATGCCGTGAGCAACAGTTTTGACGGTGCGATACAAAGCTGGTGAACGCTGCCGTCAGCACGCGCTTAGCGCGAGGTTAGCGCTATGCTTGTAGCGCTCCGCTGCATGTGTGAACGGGCCCTAACTTTGAGAAGCAACTTCTGCTAAGTTACAATATGAAGTACAGAGCGTACCATCTAATTTTATGCAATCAAACTTGGTGACGGGCGTTTTCTATTTTTTCCAATTTTTTATGTTATAGAAAAGTTACTGAAAAGTAACGTCGTTACTTTTTAAAAGTAACTCTAACTGTAACGAGTTATTCTTTTGTTGCGGTAACTGTAACGGTAACTTCACTACTTTTTTCGGAAAGTAACTGTAACTGTAACGAATTACTTTTTAAAAGTAACTTACCCAAGACTGCCCTCAAGCCAGGTTAAAAATGAATCCGAAATGTTTACAGCTGCCAGCTTTTGTAATAACAAAGTATGAGATATCGAGTCAAAGGCCTTCCAAAAGTCCAAAAAGACACAACCGACTTGGAAACCATTGTTATTTGAAAAAGAGAGGTCATGTGTGAATTCTACTAATTGCGTATTGCAAGAAAATCCCGCTCTAAAACCATGCTGCATAGGAGAAAATAATGCATTATTTTGTAGATGATTGATTAAAATTGAGTAAATGATGTGCTCTAGCATTTTACAAGAAACACTTGTTAAAGAAATAGGCCTATAGTTGCATGTGCTGGTTTTATCTCCACTTTTATGTACTGGAACCCCGTTGGCGCTATTCCAGTCAAGAGGAAGTTCGCTCTGTTCAAAAGACTTTTTAAACAACAGGGTTAGATAAGGGGAAATAGAAACAGCACAGTTTTTCAAAATAAAGTTGGAAATACAATCTGGGCCTGGGGCACTGCTTACTTTGATCCTTTGCAATAAGGACACAATGCCACTTTCCGGGAAGTCCATGTTATCCATTTCTGTAACGACGTTTGATGTCGGTATTCTATCTACCGCGTGGGCCGGCTGAGTCAAAACTGATTGAAAATAAAGATTAAAGGTTTCAGCTTTGCTCTTTAGGTTCGTTTTGGAATTGACACCATCTATGACGTCGGGGATAGTGATGTTAGGAGCTTCCTTGTTTTTGACGTATTTCCAGACCTCTTTAGGATTTCTTCTCAGTTTGGCGGGTAGAGTGTCTAGATATTTATTTTGCGCCGTACGCATTTCTTTTGTTATGATTTTGCCTAACTCCTTCATTTTTTAATATAATCTAGGTTCATGTGAACGACAATACCTACTAAACAAACGATTCTTATGGTTTATCAAAGTTCGAATATCCCTATTCATCCACGGCCTATCGTTCCTTCTTTTTTCTGATATGATGCGTGATGGAATCTATGTCTGTGTCGAAGACAAAATTTTTGTTTTAAGTGAATTCCAGGCAGAATTCATATCCAAGTTTGAGCTATGCGATTGGAATTCAGGAAAAAATGAATCCAGTTCACGGGGTAGCGTTACGTAGTCGCCTCTTTCATAAAAAAAACACCTTGCTTGGTAGTGCACTGCACCGTTGTATAGCATTACAGGACATTCTTGTAACGACAACATCAGGATCGCTTATTTCCGGTATCCCATTGACGGAGGAAACAAGATTGGGGTCATTGGAAAAAAAACAAATCTAACATATTAGTGCTGTTAGGACCCAGTCTTGTCGGAGTTTGAACTAACTGAGATAAGGAGTGGGCAATGACCATTTCACGGAAAGCAGAATTAATGACAGATGTAGTCTGAATGATTGGCTGGAAAGAGACCCAGTTCATATTCGGGAGGTTAAAGTCACCGGCAAGGGGACTGAGTATGATGCTTCCAGACTTAAAATATACCGCTCAATTAAAACGAGGGTTGGCAAGAGTTTGAGCCAGGTGGCCTGTAAATAGAGCCTATAGCCACAGAGGAGCCATTACCAAGCATGACTTTACACCAAATAGTTTCACATGATTCACTGTCAACAGTAATAGGGACACTATTCAGACTGGTGTGAACAAGCACAAAAACACCACCAGCATGTGTGCTGCGGTCTTCTCGATATGTAGTGTAATTAGAGGGGAACATTTCACTATCTGCTATGGTATTACCCAGCCAAGACTCAGTTCCAAAAACTGTATGAAGCTGTGTTGTTTCCAAAAGTGAAGCGAATTCCAGAGTTTTATTTTAGAGCGCAGCTCTTAGGGGCCCGTTTCCGGCTTGAGCGGCGTCGCCGTCGGCGTCGGCGTCGGCGTCGGCGTAACCGCGCGGTGCATCATGGGAAATGTCCCATAATGCACCGCGCGAGCCCCCCACCAAGGTCACGTGACCTCGTGGGGGGTCACGTGACCCCCGAAGTCACGTGACTCCCCTGAGGTCACGTGGCCCCCTCCTCGAGGTCACGTGACCCCCGCCGATGTCGCGTGACCCCCCGATGACGTCATCGTCACTGATGACGTCACCGGCATCCACATCGTCATCGTCATCATCACTGATGACGTCACCGGCATCCACATCGTCATCATCACTGATGACGTCACCGGCATCCACATCGTCATCGTCATCATCACTGATGACGTCACCGGCATCCGCATCGTCATCGTCATCATCACTGATGACGTCACCGGCATCCACATCGTCATCGTCATCATCACTGATGACGTCACCGGCATCCACATCGTCATCGTCATCATCACTGATGACGTCACCGGCATCCACATCGTCATCGTCATCATCACTGATGACGTCACCGACATCCGCATTGTCATCGTCATCATCACTGATGACGTCATCAGTGACGTCACTGATGTCGTCACCGGCATCCGCATCGTCATCGTCATCATCACTGATGACGTCATCAGCGACGTCACTGATGACGTCACCGACATTCGCATCGTCATCGTCATCATCACTGGTGAAGTCATCAGTGACGTCACTAATGACGTCATCGGTACCCGCATCGTCATCGTCACTGATGACGTCATCAGTGACGTCAGTGATGACATCATCGGCATTGGGGGTCACGTGACCCCCAAGGTAACGTGACCCCCCCTGGTTAGTTTAACCCCCCCCCCAGTGCCCTTCCCTCCTCCTCCTCAAGAGCTGCGCTCTAATTCGGCGTTACAGGGAGTTGTAAGCGGCTTTTTATTTTTTTAGACTTCGACAGTTAACTACAATACATACTAAGTCCCTGCAAGCTGACGCCCTGCTTTGGGTTGCTGTATTCAGTGGTTGCTAGCTGTCTAGTCTAGTGACGGCATCTGTTTCGCTATTATACATGAAAAGTTGCCCATTCATTCTAAGCTTATTAAAACTTTATTTGTAATTTCCTCCATGTTAACGGGCGAACTGGATGAGTTTTTGCCTTTGTAGGCGCACCTTGTTCGAATAGTCTTCACTGATTGCAAACTGGGAGCCCTTTAGTCTAGCGGTGACTGTAAGTACACGTTGGTTGTTTTTGAATGACAGAAAATTTACTATCAGAGGTCGATCCTTTGCTTCCGTGTAGCGTCCTAATCTATGCGCTCTCTCGATAGCTTCGGATGCGATCGGTACTTGCAGGTTTTCAGTGAAAAAAGAGTAATCCACTCTCGGATTCCGCCCATGTTTCATTTTGATTATCTACGATATCAAAAAAGATTAGGTTATTTCTTCGCGACCTATTGTCTAGGTCACCCTGGTAATCCCGCAAATTTGTACACGCTGTAGAAAGTTTACCTGAATAGTTTACAATCCGAGCTACTTCGGCTTTTAATGGAAGGACAGACGCAACGTTGTCTTCAACTTGCTTAATGTTGTTCGATAGCTCTGTCACTTTCTTTTCAAGAATCTGCTGTTCAGACCGGATAAGTTAAATTTCGTTAAGAATCTCCGACTTTTTCCGCTGAATCACTGGTATTGTCATAATAACCTCAAACATGTGCTGTTCTTGCTGCTCCGAGAAGGGTCTAGGATTTCGTTCTATATAACCGGCAAGAAGCAGCAAGTTTCGAAAAAGTTGCGTACAGCGTAAAAAAAAGAGAGTCATCCGACGCATAATCATGCATACAGGCGAGGTGGGTTCTGACGCCAACTTTTTGAACGCTCTGCCATTGAAGGAGAGATCAGAGTAACCAACCTGAAGAAGGACAAAACGTAAGTTTCTGGCAGGCATGTCGGCGCCAGATCCCACATTGGCGAGGTGAGGCAGCTGCTTATGTTAGTTTATGCCGTGTTGAAGTGCCCACGGTTGCCAGTCCATGCAATTGCCGAGAAGCGACGGTAGCGCTGTCTTATCCAGCGGCAGGCAGCTATCCCAGGGGAGCGGGAAAGCCGAGCAAACTTGATGTTCATGGCCGATGTCGTCTCAGGGAGGCAGGAAAGTCGGGCAAACTTGTTCATCGAAGTCGGTGCCATTTGTGACAACACCAACGTCCGTCGCAGCTTCGTGAAAAGAAGCCACCATCCACACAACCTGAAGAAGGACGAAACGCAAGTTTCTGGCGGCCATGTCGGCGCCAGATCCCACATTGGCGAGGTGAGGCAGCTGCTTATGTAGGTTTATGCCGTGTCCAAGTTCCCACGGTTGCCAGTCCATGCAATTGCCGAGAAGTGACGGTAGCGCTGTCTTATGCAGCGGCAGGCAGCTATCCGAGGGGGGCGGGAAAGCCGAGCAAACTTGATGTTCATGGCCGATGTCGTCCCAGGGAGGCAGGAAAGTCGGGCGAACTTGTTCATCGAAGTCAATGCCATCTGTGACAACACCAACGTCCGTCGCAGCGTCGTGAAAAGAAGCCACCATCCACACCACCTGAAGCCGGATGAAACGTAAGTTTCTGGCGGCCATGTCGGCGCCAGATCCCACATTGGCGATGTGAGACAGTGCTTATGTAGGTTTATGCCGTGTCCAAGTGCCCACGCTTGCCAGTTCATGCAATTGCCGAGAAGTGACGGTAGCGCTGTCTTATCCAGCGGCAGGCAGCTATCCCAGGGGGGCAGGAAAGCCGAAGCCGAGCAAACTTGATGTTCATGGCCGATGTCGTCCCAGGGAGGCAGGAAAGTCGGGCAAACTTGCTCATCGAAGTCGATGCCATCTGTGACAACACCAACGTTCGTCGCAACGTCGTGAAAAGAAGCCACCATCCACACCACCTGAAGAAGGACGAAACGTAAGTTTCTGGCGGCCATGTCGGCGCCATATCCATGGATGCGCTGCACATTGTAATCACTATTTGAATGTCCTGCTGTAAACTATTACAACTTTCTCCTTGCCTGATCTACGTGTGCTCATTAATTCTGCTCAAAATTATGTGAAACAGTTGCTTGTCTCCTTTGAATCTTACAAAGCATTACTTGTTCAGCCCACGTTGTCTCAGTTTTTGTACTTAAGTTCAATGTTAAAACGCGTGATAAAAATTGTCACGGCTCATAAGCCATTTCTTACAAGCGAACGTCGGGTGGTCCTCGGATGGTACTGGCAGCCATGAAGAAATAAAAGATTATCACCCCTCTGCGACCGTGGCTTGGGTGGTTCGCCGCGTTAATGAACACAAGAACGAGTAACAAGTGAAGCGAGCTGAATGAGGTCAAGAAAAGGAAGACGGGAAGAAAAGAAGACAGAGAAGTTAACTTGGAATATTAAAACATAAAAAAATCATGGACTTTAGTGTGTGCCGTTTCGTTCTATCATAAAATAAGATAGCAAAAAGAATCGGCTTCCGAGTTTTAGATATCCTTTTCAAATATCCAATGTTCAGCCTTTTCGACCGAGGAAATGGGCATTTTATTTAAAACGCTCACCATCCGACAAACCGAAAGTCGCAGCTACTTCTACGATGAAACAATCCGCTTCTTTAAAGTCGGAATTGTTTTTATGTAAAGGAAGGGTAATGTAGCTTGTACCGTCAAATACATTGAAGCATCATGTTGCTAACGATCGTGCCGCAGCGTAATTGATGCCGCGGTATTACCGCTGGCAGGTCGTAGCTGTATCAGAAATCCAATGTGCACTCCATTAAAGCGGCAGCAAAGATTCATATTTTTGCGCGTGCAGCCGCGCACTCGCACACCTTCTGGATAACGTGCCGGTGTCGACACCTGTCGCTATCAATACCACGCGCTTCAGGCGAGCCCCTCCGGTCCCAACACTACCCAAGTATTCTAGTACACTGTAACTGAGCTAGATTTCAGACGCCATGAATTTTCCAGAAGAGGCGCGCGGCACGGGCTTCGAGCATTTCCACAACAATGAATGGCGCCACTTTTCCTAAGATACACTGTTAGCAAATCCCGTGTATTTGGCGAATATTTGGGGTGAAAAACACGCCATTTACACAAATTACCACAAATTTACACGATGAGTAACGGATAATTCGTTCAAAAATCATGCGAGGTTGTAAAAAACGTGTTTTGGTTCGGTCATACACGCATAACTGTGTAGCCGACCTCGAAAACACGCATCGCCCCCGGCGACGACCGCGGCATTGCCGGCTATCGAAGCACCGGAATGCTTGGGGACACACTTAGAGAGGACCGTCGAGACAAATGCCGCGGAAAGAAACATGTCTCGCAGACAGATATGCACCAAAAGCAATTGCGCCATGTCGCAGGACGTTGGCGAAACCAACACTTACCGGGCTCGCCGCCATCTTCTGGTCGATGGCAATGCGGCTCGCTTCATGTCGCCCATGTTTGTATTTAGTTTAGGGGTCCTGATAACAGTTTCTTAGACACCACAAATAAAGTCGTGGGTCTGATTATACGTTCCAAACAGTTAAAATGAATATAAAAAGCGTGTCGATGTGATCACGTGACATTGCAGTTGGTTTCGTTTTTGCTTCAACCTTCAACTGCAAGCGATCTGGCCACGGCGCAAGCGCAGCGCCGATGTACGCTGGAAGCAAGCGCCGGTTGGCTTTCGTTGTTTTTGTTTGACCGGAGAAAATCTGGCATGTACGCATGGCGCCGCTACTGTTTTGCTTTGACGGGACGCGAGAAGCTTCGCATAGAGCTTCGGAGTTTGCGAGCACATAGTGAAGACGTGACCGGAGAAGTGCCCCTGTGATGTTCCTGGAAGACGGAAAGTAGCATTCGTAATCGTCGTGTGTGCTTTGAAAGCGAAGGGAGTCACAGGGTCCACGAGTTCGCAACCACAAGCCAAGGTTCACGACAGCGCGGCGTTGACTTCGGCGATCTCGTTCTGTTTGGTGCAACCCGGCGATGCGAGAAAGAGCTGAAACATTCGTCGTGTGTGGTGCGGTGCTTTGTATTCCGGGTCTGTTTGAACCACGCTTTTAACACGGAGCGCAAATTGTTTGTTAGGTGGTGGAGGTTCAACGGGTACAGTCCCGTCGTCGTCAGCTGATCCGGTCCAGCTGGTCCGGGAGGACGCAGCGAGCGTTTTTAAAGGTAAATCTTCCCTCGTTCCGTTTCGAACTGTGGAAGTATCCCGACACATACCGTGAGTAAGAAGCAGCGGGCGTTTTCAAAAAAATTACGTTGTTTTAATTGAATAATGGACTCCGGATTGTTGTCTTAAATCTGCCGTTTTTTATGCTTCGTGTTGGACTGCGTTTGCATAGCGACGCACACCGCTCGAGTTTGTTGCGGCAATCATGCGGCGTGAATAAATAAGGGCAAGGTTTCCTGCCTGCCCACAGATGCATGTACTGAGACCATTTTTTATGTTGTGAACGTAGTGCTCTTTCTTTATCTTGGAAGACGCGTTGGTGCATTTATTATGGTACAATCACTTGAGAGATGAGAAATTAGAGAGCGAGGAAGCTTTCTCAACTTTGTCTCTTTCTCTCTGGCACTGCCCTGTTTCAGTTTCAGTAGGCATATCTACTAGCAGGTACAAACTGCTCTAAAGCAGGTAAAAAACGGGAAGCTTAGGACGGTGCGGACTCCGTGTTTCGCGCTTTTCGCAAGGTGACAGGGTAAATGCTTTTGTGAGATACGCGGAATATGCAAGCGATTTTGTTACGCCCGTCGTTTGCGTCTCTCCAGCAAAACGAATAAGATGATCTACTACAAAGGCGCAATCACAAGCCAAGATTTAAGATAGCAGTCGTTTGCTTCGGTGATCCGTGTAGCCGTATTTTACCCTGCTCTCTGCAACACCGTGTCATGACGAAGAGCTGGAATGGTCAGGGTTTGTGCTACCCTCCCGGTTGACAGAAACCCGCGTCGCCCGCATCGGCACCGAGTGCGCTTGAGCTGTTGATGCTCCAGCCTGTCATCCGCGGCTTGTCGCCAGCTCATCCTGCTGCTCAACGGTGAAGAAGCGACGAGAGTAACCTCGGAAGTGAATGTAAATCCTCGTTCATTCAGTTATCCGGTGTCAAAGTGTGGAAGATGTCCAACGTGTACTGAGGGCGGGAACTACGAGCGTTTTGCCTTGCTTTTATAACCGAAACCAGAACAACGAGATAACTGCCTTGCGTACTCTAAAATGACGGAAGCAATAAGTTTCAACAGGTCGAGTACGTCACCGGGGATGTAGGCGAGACGGTGCACACTGTTTAAACGCTTGCACTATCCACGAGTGGTACCAGGAAAGCGACGTCAACAGAGAAGGAGCTCGCGATTCAGCATAATACACTGCTACGGGCCCGTGTATCTTCAAAGTTCGGGGTGGTGGCAGTATAAAAAAAAGACGCATCAGCGCCCCACACCAGTGTTCATGAATAACACCGGTCACAAACTCCCAAGCCCCGCACCGCTCTTCTCGAGACCGACACGACATACGACAACAAACTGCATCAAAACGCCCCAAAGTGAAGGCGTCTGCTCCCGTACTGCAACTGGATGCTGCAACTAGCGGAAGTGAAGTGTTGGGCGGATGTCCGGATGTCCTTCACAAAAATATATAAAAAAATGCTTTGCGCAAGGATCATTTTCATTTATTATTGTATACGTAATGACAAAATCCCAATAATTTGTTTTGCTATCTGATTCATGCTAGTCGGACTGCTGATAACACTGGTCAAGCAAGAAAATAACAAAAATTGGAACTTTTTCATGACCGGTTTAAGATTTATTGTTAACATATCATTATTTATTGCAACGGACTAGCATTACAGATTTTGCCTCCATACTTTTTAAATGCAAACAGTTCTAACACACGGCTGTCCATTGCGCCGTGTTTTGTGTATTCTTCTATAAATCTGTAATAGTCAGTGACCAAGGAGTTCACCCGCACATGTCAAGCTTATATGCGCCGCGGGGAGAAATGGATATCGAGTAGGAAGTGTCGGGCGTTGTGTGGGGCGTTGTGTGGGGCGTTGTGTCGGTTGTTGTGTTTGTGTATATGTCGGTGCCGTGTAGCTGTGTGCTGTGTTGCCTGCGTTGTATGTAGGGTTGCTGTGTGGCCGTGGTCGTTCCCAGTGTTAACAGACTCGTCTTTTTTTTAAAAACAGGCTGCTAAAAATCTCGATAGGTGGCGCAAGTTACCGCCCGATTCTAAATAGTTTGCTCAAGTTATTTATCCATGTGAGTTCGGCATTCGTTTTTTTTCTTTTTTTTTGTCTAGCGGCTCGTTGAAGCTATTGACGCCGCCGACCGCCGACAACACACGTACGTACCTTTGCGAGTAGCTACGTCCGCCGCTTGGAGACTCTACTGTGTATAAAAGACATCGAACGAGAACTAACGCGCCCTGTGTGCTTTCAATTCGGCTGAAAGGCGCGCGGCTCGCTGGGCTCGTCTCTCGCCTGTTCTCGGCCGCTGGCCGCCATGCTTCATAAGGAACACGCTCGAAACGGTTTTGCGGAAGGCAGACACGGTGTAGCGTGTTAAGTTTACACAGCAACTCATGTGTAGACGAAAAATACAGATGGCCTCCTGTAAAACGAACACGTTTTGACGTGTCCGCTATAGGACAACGGTTTACACGTCTGGGCGTGTTATTTCTGCTAACAGTGTAGAGGGGCTTTATGTACACCCCCCCCCCCCCCCAACGCAGAATACATGAGCTGAAACAACCTATACAACCTGTTTGTGTGTCTAGAAGGTCCTCGCAAGATCTAACCTATCACTGTGTCAAATAGTCCCAAGTATGGAACCTTAACTTAGCATTTCATTCCTAGTTTGGAGCAGAGCTCTTTCAAAAAGTGGCACTTGTGCCCAGTGTTCTACATGTTCCTCAAGAAAAGGAACCAAAGCTCGTTCCTCGTACCTTCTGATTTTTGGAATACGTTCCCGTTACAAGTTACATTTATGAAAAAGGAACTCGTTCCCGTTACAGTTTAAAAATAGAACATATCGTTACATATCCGTTACATTTGTATTTTGCTAATTACTATGTTTAGTTAAATCAAGTAAAGTTTTTTTTTATCTATCCCATTAGTAGTCAACATACGAGTTTGTATGTCGTCATGGAAGGGCAACAGGAGAAGAAAACAAGCGGAAGCAGGGTTTCATTTGTTGATATAGTCAAGTAAAAAATATCGGGTTTTAACCATATTTATGTTTTTATTTGACGATTCAGAGGAGCCGAATGTACTTTTGCCCAAAATTGTACGAGCGTTTTACAACAACCTCACCCGTTGGAATTCAACAAAATAACTTGTTCGAACTTAGCAACAGTCGCTTCTCGATGTCGCTGTCCGCAAGACGAGCAAGTGGACTGGGAGGAGACTGTAAGACTTTTGGAAGGTCAGTTTTAAAAACTACAAACACTTCTTTGTAAGGTTGGCTTTGTTGTTCATTTTGAGGGTGGGGGATAAGAAAAGAAATAAAGGTTATTTTTTGTGTATCGTTTAAGTGACCAATGTTCGGGATACAATGGTGCGTTCGATGTTCTGCAATCTCTGATCTTGTTGTAACTGTAGGTCTCGTTATGGAAGTTCACAAGTGGCTGTAGTCGGACTTAGATTTCTGGGTGTATGAGGATTCGAGGAACCAAAGAAAGCCAGCTGAGTTTGAAACAACCCTCTTTCTTTTTTTTTTTCTCTGACTAAAAGCCTTGCTTTTTGTACCGTAGTTTCGAGCACTCAAAAAAGCATAAATGTCCACCATCTCTCCTACACCCGAAACTGTTAACAAGCGAGGACCACACAAAATAATCTATGAGATTAGTAGCCAAAAAAGTAACTAGATCCTGCACTTCGTAAAAATATAGTTTTTGTACCTGTAAAATTTCCCTGTTGGAAATAAAATAAGTATTTCCCCACTGAACGAAAAAAAGGGACGCCTTTAATCTTTCCGTTCCAGTAAAATGTCACGCATTCGCGTTCCACTTCCAGCCATGCAAAATGCAACGGCGGCGTTCCTTCGTTCCTCCTAAAAGGAACGCGTTCCAGGAACGCAGTTCCGTACAACACTGCTTGTGCCAAAGAAGTGTGATACACTGTTTAACGCATATTGTCCGCGATAGCATGTATCACGCAATTTCATATAAGGTAAAGGAAAAAAAAAACATTAAACAATTGTTGCACGCCCTGCTGCACACTGCCTGACGTCAGGAATACCAAGCGGTACAACTGAGATACTGAACGTCTCACTTTAGTTGTACACGACGAAGAGGCCTAACTCGCAACAAAGTCAAGAATCGGACCAGTTAAAATACAATTTAAACATTATGAGTTGAAGCAGACCTTCATGCTTTTTAACGTAAATACCTGTCCGCCTTTGAGAGAGCTATAGGGTTTGAAATAGTAATGGTTTCTATATATACTTCGGAGCTTGTGGGGACCGTAGGAAAACAGAAATATTGGATCGGGCGTTTCTAGCTCATATTGTCTACGTGGGCACATTAAGAAGCAGGATGAATATCCAACCGCGTTGAAGAACGAAGTTTCAGGGGTAACCCTTACAAGATAAAGCACGCGCTCTCTCGTAAAAGACGTTTTTACATGGAAAATAAAAGGGGTACAAACAACGCACAAAATACAGCCGAGCTGGTGAACACTCAACTTCTTGGACACCCGATACTAGGAACAAAGGACGAATAACACACACACAAAAAAAGGTCTCTGTGTGTTGTCCACTTTTTGGTTCCTACTGTCGGGTGGTCAAGATGAGCAGAGGGTGATTTAGGCAGTTTAATGAAAGAAGGGTTCCCTTACAAAAATGAACAATGAGTTTCAATTGAGCTTCTAATGTGTTTTTATAGAGTCAAATGAAACTCATAAGAAACTCATCGTTAAATGAGTTTTATCGTTACCCAATCAATATCAATCCTTTTGAGTTTACTCATTACAAATTCAAGTGAGGTTTATCGTTACCCAATCAATAGCGATTATTTTGTGTTTACTCATTACACATTGAAATGAGTGTTATCAAAAAAAAAATATATATATTAATAAATCTACTCCCTACTGCATTGCATCCGAAGCAAATAGCGCGTCGGTGCTAGTTCTTATACAGATTTATTTCCTGTGCTTAAAATAATAACTGTATTCACACACTTTTACTTTTAAAGGCTTATTCAAACGATGTATGTCTTCAACGCGCCACAGTTTAGCGAAACCAAGATTTCGCGAAATCGGCCTGTTCACACGTGGAGTTTGACGCGCGAAACCTGTGACGCATTGACTCACGAGAATTTCGCCAAACCTTGTCTGCACCGGGAATATTAAGCGTCTCGCATTAAAATGATATGAAGTACGCACAGTGTGAAGAGACAGCCTGTTTTATTAATGCCACTCAATGAATTTCGTCAGATTCAGCTCAACGGGCTTACTAGTCCTGCCAAACCCGGGAAAAACCGCGAGATGATCTCGAAGCATTTCGGACATCTTTGCACCGCTAATAAAGAACGTTATCCCCAGTCATCATGTTTATATACAGTGCTTGCACCCGCCGTGACTGTTGACGAATCTGCACCGCGCCCCCAATCCGTACTGTAGGCGCCGTTCACACACCTGCAACCGAGTAGGACCAAAACTCGTCGCCCGTATGCACCGCTTCGCCGCTTGGCTTGTCGCTCGACATGTTTGTTTTGTTTTCTTTCGGCTTCGGCTCGGATACGGAATCGGCCAAAAATTAGACTCCTCCAAAAGCTCGCTCCTCCTCGAAGGTCACACGTCATACCGAAGTCGAGCGGCCATTGGCAGCGTCCGCGTTTCTCCTTCGGGAGATTGACGGGCGTCGGTGAGGTTTCAGCGAAAAATTGCTCCAGAAGCGAGAAACACGCGCCACTTTTTTCGAAGGCGCGCCACTTTTTCGGTTGCGTTCAGACGGGGAATCTGTTTCCCGAAACCTAGTTTCGCGACACAAGGTTCGCCAACAAGATGCATCATGTGAACAGATCTATTTACGGCGCCCCTCTATCGCAATTTGGTCAGTTTCGGTTTCAGTATTGTAACATTTACTGGTTTCGGTTTCTTATCTTAAGGATCGCGTCTTCGACGCCCCATCGGTAGCGACACCAGTCCTTTGTTTTTTTCTTTTTCCGGCATGGTTTCGCCAGTTTTGCGACCGTTGGGTGTGTCGTGGGATGGAAATGTCTTTAGACATGGAAATGTGATAATTTAATCAAGTTTATATATCTGGGAAGTTTTCTCTTGTGATGATTATGTTCAAGAAGAGCGCGGAAGGCCGACGACGCGGCAGAACGAGCAACTCAACGCAGTTGGTAAGCATACTTCTTTGTTTGCATTGTACGCGTTGAACGAGAAGTGAACATTATGGAGTTTTAGAATAATCTCGTGGCTGCTGTGCATGCGCAGACCCAAAACAAGCTGCGGACTTGAGCTTTGGGGTCCGTTGTTTCTCGATAATAGCTTGGGTACCGCAAAAGGCGGCGTACCGCAAAAGGCGGCGCCCACGACATTCCTGTTGATCGCGCCTTCGACGCCGTCGCCCGCTCGCGAACTGCGTGAGTCGCACTCGGCGACCACGGTCGGTATGGTCGAAGCGTATTAAAAACGCCACGGATCGCTGGATTCACAGCTCAAAGCTATCGAGGCGCAAAGCTATCGAGGCGCGTGTACTTACGATCGCGGCAGACAGGTAAGCATGCCTGGGTAGTGGATCGTCTGGGTGCTTCTTAAGTACAACAGATGAGCTTGGCAGCGACAAAAACAAAACATGCGGCGTTGAGTGAAAAAAAAAAACTATAAGAATGTTACTCTGGACAAAAAAGCTTGTTTAATTTTCAAGATAAAACGTTCTAACTTTCAAATAAAAGCTGTCGCGACATCTTGGTGGTGTTTTAAGCGCGATATGCTTGCGTTTGGGGGGGTCCCCTTCATAGAAACGCTATTCTAAAACTCTTCGCCGCATTTTTTGCTATTTTGCCGTCCGTAACGCACAGTAAAATAGCGCCCGATATTCTAAAACTCCCTATTTTCTCATTAGGCTAGAATGTTTTTTTTTTTTTTTTAACTAGTTGGGTTTGCTTTATCTGTTCTAATGTTTGGATCTATGTGTAGCGTAATGAAAAGTTGCCACTCATTCTGTGTATGGTCCGAGAAAGTGTAACTCATGTCAACAGAGCACGTATTGAATTCCTAATGCTACTTTCAGTCCTTTGCTTTAGGAAATGTCTTATTGGTCTAGCAGTGTACTGATGTCTTTCAACCATAAATTGATTACATTGATAATACTTCATTACATTTCCGAAGTTAGACTTCCTTGGAATTCGGTTCATGCAGAGACAATATTCCTTTTCAGTCAAAATGGTTGAAGAGGATATCCATGTTTTGTATTGAAGTTATGGAAGTGGACTAAATTGTACTGTCAGGACAAACTTTGGTCCATTGGCTTCCTAGAATTGAACTGGGTTTACATTTGTCGGTTAGAACTTTTGATAAAGTAGTTGTTCCTTTCGCCTCTTTTTTTTTCTCTTTCATTTTGCAATTGTGATGTGATCAAGCCGAAGGCCGTAGTTATTCCCAAATGAAGCAGCAGCAGTGTGTTCCCAGCTTGCGTCACTGCGATTAATTTCAAGGCATGCCATGAAATGAATGCCCCTGTTCATACACCGTTGGAATTGGGACTCACTTCAAAACGCAGTTCGACACAGTGTTTAAGCGGTATAAGACGTGTGTTGAATGACCTATGCGGTTGCCACAGGTTCGTGATTGGTCAACCCGAAACGCTTGTCTTCCTCTTCCCATTGGTTTGAAGCTCGGCCGGCGTTATACTCTGTTTCATACTTAGCGTGCAACGCTGTCAAAGCTACTGGCCCGAGTGCGTGGCTTGATCTACGTTTTTGCTTGCGCGAGAAGGCGTGCAAATGATCAACAAGATCAAGCCCCACGCTCGCGCCAGTAGCTTTGACAGCGTTGCACCTTATGTATGAAAAGGAGTATAGTCTCATCCGAGCTCAAGCCTTTGACGCTCAGGTAAACATGTGCGAGGATTGTAATTGACCCTCCCCCCGAACCACCCTTAAACAAACCAAAATGACAAAAAAGACAAAATTTGTGACAGCGGTGTTCGAGAGAAACTGCAGACGTTTAATTACCTTGCCTGAAACTTTGCAAACATTTCAGTGTGGTTGCAGCTGTGTGGGCGAGGTAAAAAAATATGAAAACTGGACCCTGATGCGACGCCTTCAGGATGCCGAAAATAATTATGGTAAGTGAGAAATTAACCCACTAGTATAGTTCCTAAATATTCGGGCTGTTTGTCGATTAAAAATTTTAACCCAGTTAATTTGTCACAAATTTTCAGGCATAATATCTTGAAAATAATGGAAACTGCAGATGTTTTAAACTGGCTGAGGTAAATCAGCCTTGCGGTGCACCAAGGTTTACACTGAACATACTTTTGTGTATTTTCCACGAGGTGTAGCTCTTGCATTGAAGTTTTATGTTGTAGTGTCTTCAATGTTTGAACTTTCAGCGTGCCAGCTGGGTAGTGCGTAAAAGTTTTTTTTTGTTTTTTTTATAGCGCAAGCAATATCTTAATCCTGGTGGCAGAAAGTTTCGGCCAGCAGTTGACATGGTTGGACAACGGTGTGCATGCTTGCTTTCTCTGAAGCGGCCAATGAAGCGAAATAACAGCATGTGCGGATTGTCCATGCATTTAATTTTTTGTTTGTTGTTCGTTTCAGACTACATGTGCTCCCAGTACAAGGGGGTGGCCCTCCAGGCGCTGACGACCAGCATGTCATCTCTGCTGTGCTGTGGAGGGAAATTTAAAGGGTAAATATTGCAGCTGCAGTTTTTTCTATTCTGTCCCTGCCATACTCCCTGCGAATTTCTGTGTATACTTGGTCTTCTTGTTTTCATAGTACTGTAAACTTTTGTTATAGTCCGTCGCAACTATAGAATAGCACAAGCCCCTTTTGCTCGCCTTGATTGGCGGTGTCCTCTCGGCTCTCCTCCTCTCTAGTGTTTGCTTATTAAAAGGAGTGAAGGGCTTTGTGGGACGGGCTTCTGCTATTCAAGATTGGCAACAGAGTATAGCATGACCTCAGTTAATTTAACCATTTCTAAGAGTCCTACCGGGCACTCATGCATTTTTATGGGAAGGACTCTGCATCATATTTTGAGCCGAGAAAATGACCCCACAAACGGGAAAGCACAGGCCTTCTGCTACAAAATTAACCGAACCAAACTTTGTTTTCAAGATCAGACTGGAAAAAGTCGACTCCTGTCTTATAAACGGCGAGTAACAGAAATCCTGTGCTAGTCTCGCCACGTTGGGAAGCTAATGCTATGACCCCCATCTTGATTTATTTAATGCTTTTTATGACTGTTTTCACATCTGGTAATTTCACTGTTCTTTGGCCAAAAGTGAGTGGCAGGTCACCATAGGTTTCCAGAAGAAAGTGGTCGCATATGCAGAAATTTCTATACTCGGCGACAACTTTTCTTGGCAATTCAGTGGAAGGTAGAGGCCCGCGTCCCCTCTCCCATTTTGAGTGTGCGCGGGCTCTCCTCCTCTCCCCGGAAATGGGGGAGGAGGAGAGCCTGTGTACACTCAAAATGGGAGAGGGGACGCGGGACGTACCTTCCACTCCATTGCCAAGAAAAGTTGTCGCCGAGTATAGCAAGTTCGTAGTGCAGTGGCACTTCGTCGCAACCGAGAAAAAACTACGGTATTGTTGGTGCAAAACATTAAGCCTCACGACTAGCAGGAACTTAATCGTGGATATACTGCACCGTACGGCGTTTATTTGAGCTCTATACCACACAGAATATTACAGGGGCACTTAGGTATCCCTTTGTGGATTGAATGCGAAAGCATTGCCATTCCTAACGACACTTCCTTTTTTTTTCCTCTATTGTTAGGAATGGCAATGCTTTCGCATTCAATCCACGTAGGTATAACTAAGTGCCCCTCTAATATTTGTATTACGTTACATCATACGGCGTCACACATCATGGTACGTCATATCGTCACGTGAAGTGTGATGTCATCGAACGGAGGACATATTTTTATGACCATCTTTCGGGCACATCAACGCCGATGCCGTCAAACATGATGAAAAAACAGCCTCAGATAAACAGGGACAAAGAACGGGTAAAGACATGCCATCTTTTGCTGTAATGGGACAAGCTTCTTTTTGAGGGGAGAGTAACGTCGCATTCCGAAGCGGCTGAGATAGCACAGCAGCTAGCATGCCCGGCTCTCACACAACAGCACCGGGTTCAAATCTCAGCCGTGGAAGCACATTTATTCTTTGGTACAACTCGGATTTTCCGCTCCATGGACATATAATGCTTTGGCATTAAAAAGGCACATCCAGTCAGGAATGTGCCTTTTCGTGTGGTAGGGTCGCACAGCTGCTCACCACTTTGAAAATCACTACTGAAGTACGAGGGGGCGCTAGTGATCACCAAGTCAGGTTCACGCCATTCATAGGTGAAGGATCCTTTTGGGTGCACTGAAGATTTGTATGGCATTTGCTTTCGTTGATTCATTAGCGCATCTCGCCGCTGATCGCAGTCCTGCACCTTCTTAGCTCTAACGGGCAGGATGGACAGCTCGGCAGACTCGTCGGCTGAATCCTCCGTGTGTAGTTTAGCGTTGCCCTTATACTGCTTCAAGTAGGGATGCATGTGAACAGTGCGCGAAACACATGCCTCTTGCCCACGCTTCTATATTCATTGCTGGTCGCGGCGAAATAGCCAAGTGATGTGCGGCCATGTTTGCCCTAAAAAGTTTGTGAGACACTTTGGATAATGTCGTAATATTTTGTTGTAAGTCACACAAAAGTTGCGACAAATTTTGTTTTGTTAATACGGATTTCTTCTCGGGTTTCGTCATACGCAATTTTTTATCGTAAGTTTGCTTTTTGAACTCGGCCTCTGATGTCTCGATCCTCCCAATAATTGAAACTTAGTGTGGCGGATCCAGACCTTTGTTTTCTGGTGGGCGGAAAATTTTTAAGGATACTATTATCCCATTCTTTCTTGTGCAAGGGGGTCCACTCTTGTCCAATTGCCCTCCGAGAAGGGGGGGAGGTCCCGGTTTGTAATACTGATTCAGCGCTGAGGTAGTGCTGCGCTGTGAACAGGATGCCTTGCGCGGACAGTGAAGTTTAGATAAGCAGATCGACGTGTAACTGTGCATCTTTTTCTTTATAGGTTACCAGTACAAGGTCTCCCATGGACATGAAGGCAGTACAAGGTCTCCCATGGACACAAAGGCAGTACAAGGTCTCCCATGGACACGAAGGCAGTACAAGGTCCCCCATGGACACGAAGGCAGTGTACCATATACGCGAATTTTGCATTTTTAATAAACCAGTTATTACTCCTTCACACGGTTTTATGCCGGCATTTTCCGAACACTGCATGCGTATATAGGCATACATAAAAGTGACACTTGCACTCACTTTCCCCTTCCCTCAAAACAACGGTTAGGTCCGGACCACAAGTCATGCAACCTATTGCCGTCTTCCCTCTTAGAGCCGTCTATCTAGAAACCGCTGCTAGGAGTATAATTTCCGATACATTTCATTTGAAAGTCTACATACACTGCTTTGAGTCTCTGTTGAAAATCAAATGTTATTTTCTACTGCGTTGCAATTCGGGTTTTGGTGGGCCATCTTATTAGGTATATTCTGACTCGTCGGAATATACCTAATGAGATGGCACGTCAAAACCCCAAGTACAACGTGGTAGAAAAAAACATTTGATTTTCAACAGAGACTCAAAGCAGTGTATCTAGACTTTCAAATGAAACCTATTAGAAATTTTTATGAGGTGGCACGGCTGAACCTCAATTGAAACGCGGTGGCCAATAGTTTTCGTAAACTCCTTAGGGACTCGTTACAAAAAAATTGTTGTTTCTCAACACAGACTCAAAACGGTGTCAATAGACTTTCAAATTATATTCATATGAAATACATTAGAAACTTTATGCGGTAGCTTTGTCGAAACATCAATTGGAACGCGGTGGCCAATAGTTTTCGTAAACTCCTTACAGATTCGTTACAAAACTCATTTGCAATTCCATTGAGACTCAAAAAGGCACAATGAGTAGGCTTCATAAACTTTCAAAAGAAATTCATTAAAAATTTTTGTAAGGGTTCTCTTTCTGCACTGCTTTCCTACGGGCTTAGTTGAAGTGCGCCTTGTTTTTTTATGCCTAGCCAGACGTCGGGGTCTCTCTAATCCGGTCTCTCTTTGGCACGTCCAGCTCGGTCACACTATACATGTCACCGCTAGTGTTCAAATATACTGATGTGGGTGGTTTCATTTGAATTCGGCTACCCTTGTTGAGGTGGGTTTTTGGAATTATTTGTAAAAGATATATGTAAAATCCAAACCGCTGTAATGAACAAAACTCTCTTTAAGGACAAATAAAAAGATGTAGTTCGAGAGCAAAAAAAGAAAAAAAATACATATATGAATATATATATATATATATAGAGAGAGAGAGAGAGAGAGAAAGAGAGAGAGAAATACTGTTGCGTAGCAGGACGAAAAGTGCATAGGAAAGTAAATGTACTTCGAAGCTTTTCGTGGAGTTTTATTACATATAGGTCGACGTTTCGGCCTGAGCCAGACCTTTTTCGAGACTGGTACATGAGATGTCAGATTGACGCTCCTTGACTACCTCACGTGGTATTCCAAACATCTGGTTTCTCTCAAGAGTTGACGGTACACCCGACGCAGGCGTCCCCCCCCCCCTCCCCCCCCCCCGCCCCCACCCCCCGCGTAAACCTGACCCTGGTGAAAGACCTCGCACAATATCGGAAAATCTAACTGAAACAAAGCAATGGGAGAGGGAGGAGGACAACAGCCACAAAAACAGCAGGCGCCAAACTTTTGCCGGGAGGGGAAAAAAAAAACAGCTTTTGAGAAAAATGCCTCGAGCGGTGTCCGAGCGAGCAGAGCCGTATATTGGGAGAATTTGGCCAGTGGGTGTGGCGACGAAGGCGCCGGAGAGGAGAAAAGTAAAGGAAAGGTAGGAGAGCGCCAAAGGAGCGAGAGGGAAAGAAGGGAGCAGAGAGGAGACGACCGCCATTTTTTAGCAACGCTGTCGGAGACTGGTCGGAGAGGAGTACTGCTGAGGCTACGCGTCGTCTGCTACGGGCCGACTCCTTTTTCGCCTGAATAAAAGTTTGTGGCCATACGACAGAAAATATTCATTTATTAGCTTTTTAACCCACCGAGGAATAGCAGAATGTCATTTTCTTGCCAGAGACAGCGATATAAAAGGCAATAATCAAGATTTAAATGCCGATCCCACGCATTCTGCCGGGAGAATGATCGAAGATGGCGGCCCTCCCCACTCAGGTGGGACCAGCCGGGAGTTCACGCGCATGCGCTCATGCCTCTCGCTCTGCGCCGCGTGCTGATTGGCTCACTCGGGAGGAGAGCGTCACGGCGGCGAGATCATAGACTGACCAAACTCTCCCCATATACCGCTCTGCGAGCGAGGTACCAGCCGCCCCCTCTGTCCGCGAAAAAACACACATATACATATCCCTTTTTGACGTAATTAACTTCAAGACAGGGAAGACGAGGGGTGGTTCTGGACTCCCTCGCCGAAAGAGGGAAAATGAACAAAAAAGAAAAAGGTTGCAGCTTCTGAGAAAACTTGCCCCAAGCGGTGTACGAGCGGTGCACCCGAGCCGCCTCCTCATTGCGTAAAAAAACCACACACACACATACATATCCGTTTTTTTCACATAATAAACTTCAAGACGGGAAAGACGAGGGGAGGTTGTGGACTTTTAAACCGATATCACTATATATATATATGTTGTGGGGATTCCTATGGTCTCCCTTCCCCGATGGCTGTGATAACAGCCGCCGGTCGGAACGCTCGGCCGCCTTCGCCGTGAGCTCCGACCGGTACAGATTCGTCTGGCGTCTTATTAGGCTCGAGGAGGAGGAGGAAAGAAGGACAGAGAGGAGGAGTGGAGAGGAGGAAGGAAGGAAGGAGAGGAGAAATAGAGAGAGAGAAGAGGGAGGAGGAAACTGGGGAAGGGCCCCCCCAAAAAGTTTGTGGTGAAAAAAAAAAAAAGAGGGGCATGCGGCTGGGGACGTCCCCCGCCGATTTGTTGTGGATACTTTGTTGTGGGGAAGCAGACGATTTGAAATGCGTCATCGTTTCTCACGTCCTTAGGGCTTCCGACCTGTTCGTGAGGCGGAGGGTCGCCTGGCTTGGGGGGCCCTCCTCTCACTCTCTCCCGGGAGGACCGATTTCCGTTCCCCCGCGCGGATGCGGATGACTGCTGACAGGCGAGGAGGTTTCGCCTCTTGTTTTCCCGCTTTTGGGGAGAGGGACTCGTCCGGGTGACCGCGAAAGAGATCGGACGCGTGTGGGCGACTTCTCCGATGCTTCCCCGGTCTTGGCTGTCCGGAACCCCGCGTCTGGCAAGGTAAGGACCTTTTCTTACCTTGCCGGCGCGGGGGGCATTTTGGATGGGGACACGGTAGTTCGTTTAAAAGAGTATGCTAATAAATGCTCTTGGACTCTGTCCTTACTCTGGTACGTGTATCTTCTCTTCCGTCATATTCCAAAGAGTGAGACAAGCTAGACGATCATTGGCACCGACGAAGGTAATTAATCGAACCGACCCGCGGTAATGTAGCCCTAAACGTTGTCTGCATTGCCGCGGAAATGTGGGGACCGCGGGCTAATTGGTTTCACGGCTCCTTTGAGATCGGCGCCGAAGTTGAGAGTAACCCTTTGGTTACTCTATGGGTACCTGTGTTAGTTGGTAGCTAGCAAATCCCACAATGTGAAACGCTGCCAGGTGGAATGCATGAAAATCGTAATGGGATTTTGTCTCACGTTTAGATGGTCTTTGCAAAATATTAACTTTTTACTTAGTCATAACATGTTTACACTGTAAGTATTCAATTCGGGTTGTTTTTAGAGAAAAATTGTTGTCTTTTACCATTTTTGTTTATTTTCATATAAAATCGCAGCCATGCAACCAGGAGCAAGTTTAACTAATATTCAGATAGTCATATCAAACGAACGAAAAGTAGCTGTGTCATAAGAGATATATCGATACGTAGCTACTTATATAGGCTATCGATTCGTATTTGTTTCTGGTTTATCGAACTTAAGGAAAGCTTGAGTTCGCCCCAAACGTGTACAAAAATTAAAAATATGCAAATTTGGAGGCCAATGTTTAAAATAAAAGCCATTTTTTATTTTTTTCAACTTGTACTTCAGTGCCTTATAGCCGCAGGAATAGAGTATTTAAGTCTTCGGTGTAATATCTTTGTTATATTTTGGTGACAACAAGTTAAATGATAAAATTTTAAGCCCTTTACTTGTTTCAACTATGTTGACTTCACCGGAATATTTCTGGCGGTGGTCTAAGAAGCCAGTTTATCGTGATAATTTTGCACTTAAATATGCTCATTACAACTCCTGGAACATGTGAGGCACGTTACGGCGGGCAAAATGAAGCATTCATGTTAACAGTAATTCAACCTGCAGTCTGAGGGCGGCACGTGCTAGACATTATATTTCGAGATTTGGCGGGCGAGTGTCCTTACCGAATAAATCACTGAAACAGAGTGCGATTAAGTAAACTTGCATATGGGAAACGTATTCTTTTTTACGATGGCCTGCTTTCTGAAAACAATCCACCACCTTATTGCGAAAGCCGTTATAGATAGAAAGAACAATGATTAAAATTTTATTATATCTCTAATTTTGCCTTAAAATTTTAGGGTTCGAGGAAGCTTCTCGACATCCCCTTTACTAAAACAGAAACAGGAGCGAAGCTGGAAGTACAAACCTAAAGCTTCCGAAAGCAGCAGCCGACGTTTCATCAAGAAAGTTAGATATCTGGTTGTAATTTGTTTACGTAATTCAACAAATCACAAACAAAATATTTCTGACAGTCACGCAATGCTTTCCTCAAAAAGAGTGGTCTTCAGAATAAAAAAAAATTAAAAATTTAAATAGAGAGTTTTTTTTTTTTTTTGCATTAAACGGGGTATCAAAGTTCATCTTGTAAGTAACACTCTGCTGTTAATCGAACTGTCTCAAACGCTGCTCCCTTTTGTTCAGCGCGAGGGAGATCAATGATGGTCTCAGACTACGCCCTACGATAAGCTTTGTTGCCGTCGTGCCTCCGACCGAGGCTGTGTACCGGACCGGTTCGCCCTCTCCAACCATCCTCGTCTCACGATAGAACCTCACTGCGCAAACTTTGCCTGGCTCCGTTTAGTCAAGGTTGTCTAGAGGAGGAGACGAACAGAGCCGACATTTGACTTTATCATGCAGATCTCATGAATGCCCGGAACCTTATTCACGCATGGGTCGCAATGCATATGTCGTCATAACCGCTATGTATATTGACAGTTCCCTGCGAAACCGCTGTCTCGGGCACGCAAGCGCCACACCAAAGAGGAACCCTTTGTCGGAGTTTATCTCGTTTAAGTTTGTCTATCTCATTTTGTACGTTTCCCCTAAAGTTTGCTGTCTTGTTTTTTTATTTATTACTTCTGTTCTTTTTAAGGGGCCCCTGAAAAGAAAATAATTTTTTTCTTTTTAACAATCTGGTTCGGACACGCAGGTCAAAAAATAACTTTACCGAAAAACAAAAATTAGAGCGATATTGACGGCGCGAGACGCGATTTAGTCAGCAGTCACCTTCTTTCCATTTGTTTTCTCCCTCTGTATTTCGGGCTGGTGGAGGAAACGTGGATCGGCTCCGTCTTCACGACCGAGATGCTCATTTCGGTATGATCCGTGACGTCATAGACGTCGCCTGCAGAATGCCAAATAAATCTTTCGCCGTCAATATTGCTCTAAATTTTTTTGCCTAAAATTTATTTTTTGTCAGGCGTGTCCCAATTTAAGTGCTTATTATTTTAGGTTTTTCTCTTTTTAATGAAACGTTATACAGCGCGTTTCTTCTTCGTGATGCTTTCGCCTATTAAATTCACATAATCCTCGATACAAACTCAATAGAAAATCAAACATAGAAGAAGAGATAACAAGCACGCAATAGAACGCGGCAAGAAATAACACATGGGTTTGAACTTGGAAGTAGGTGTTCACTCGTATTTCGCACGTCCACGCTTCAGTCATGGCTGCAGTTTTTAGCGTTAAAAGGAAGGACTGTGCCGACTACTTCGAGAGACATTAGCGAGTGATTTACCGCAACCGATATTTTCGGCCCGTAACCGACCTCAACGTGGATGCATTGGAAAGAATCCTGACTCCGACCAAAGCTGCTACTGTTCTGCCGGCGGATATGCTCTGCCAGAACTGTTTTCCACGCACCGGTGAGCAACGTTAGCCTGTACGGTGAGTGACCCATCTTCAAGCTCTTCGGCAAGCTTCACTGAAGAACATAAAGTAGTAGATGACATTAACGAAGAAATATCTGAAGAAGGGCTTGAGACAACTCCCTTGCGGATGCCGTCTGTCTTTAAATCAAAGAGCCGTCACACTTATGCAACAAAAAAAAAGAAAACAGCGGGAAATTGAAGGGTCCTGCAGCAGACCGTAAAACGTTGTCTACGACGGAGAGCCCGGCAACGAGTGAATCAAAATCTGTCACTGAACCCTTTTGCCTTAAGTGGGACGATTGATGAGCAAACCTAAGAAAAGCCTTTGTCAAGGCGCCGTCTTATCAGGAGAGATGCCAGCTGCTCACGCTCGTGCCTGCAAGCGTAACTGTTAAAGGGAAGCTACGGAGCTTCTTGGAAAAAATGAGTTAGAAGTGAATTCTAGTGTATTTTTAGCCCATGAACCCGAATACCCAAACCATTTGCTGCGTAAGCATTGGTAAACGCGAGAAAAACGCGAAAGACAGTCGCTGTCCGTGACGTCATCGACGGCTCTTTTGGCTGCCCAAGGCTAGGGGGGTGGGGCTTCAGCCCTATTTTGAAATTGCTCTTGTGGCTCTCCGGCGCGTCGCATTGAAATATAATTTTGATATCTGTTATTCTAAAGGCCAAATGAACGCAATTCATGCGTTTTTTCTCAAATGTAGAAGTGCCCCATCTTCCCTTTAACGAGTTCAAACGTTTAATCGTGGAGGCATTGAGCTATTGCCTAAAAAGGGCCAAGTGACTTCGTGAACGTTTTGGCGTATAAGAGTGTCTCGAGCTAACCAAGGCGCTAAGATACACGAGGACATCGTGCAGTCAGCCACGCGGTTTTACAACGACAATGATTTCGAGTGTTCCCGGCAGAGCCCCAGCAAAAGGGCGTTGTAAACATTGTGAAGGGTGGGAAACAGCAAGCTTTTGTCACGCGCTAATGACCAGTTACAACCGAGAAGCCTACCAGCTGTTTAAGAAAGCTAACCCGGACTCCAAATTAGAACTGACCTAGTTTTATTCGCTGCGACCAAAATGGGTTAAGCTGAACTCCGGCCAAACCGTGTGTGGATGCGTGTTCTGCACAAAATTGATTTGTGCTTATCTTCCCTCAACAGTGAACGGGAGGAAAAAGACAACAGCTGAAAATATTCTCGTTTTGTGCCTTTGCCTTGACCCAACGCCCAATCGTTTACGGGGTGAACGTGAGAAAGGGGGGGGGGGGGGGGGGAGGGGAGGCCTAACATTGATCGACTCTCCTCACAAGAATTAAAATAGACCGATCTCATGATAACACTCTGTCTCACTAAAACTGTGCAGCAGAGTGGAAGCTAAGACGTGTCAACAGGCTCGCGCAGTCCGCACCAGAAAATAGTGCCAAGTTGTAGTTGGGTTTTCTCTCGATATTTTTAGGTGTCTGACAATTTAGGCGCGCAAAATTATTAAAAAAGTATATTTAAAATGGTCGTCAATATTTTTTTTAAAAATTGAATAACATGTTAATTGTCTCAAAATGTTTTTTCGTTAAAGACTATAGTTCTGCTGCTAAGCGGCCAATTTGCCGCCGACGTTGGAATCAGCGCGAGCCTTTCAGCGCGGGTTCAAAGAATACGTCGCCAAAACGCAAAATAATATTTATTGAAGTAGATATACCCCAAGATAAAGATCCGTCGACGGACCGTGTTGGGGGCGCCGCAAAACACGTATTTTGTTGTGTTCCTCACACTCTTAGAAAAAAGGGTCGGTATAGTCCTCCCTAAAGGGAGGAACGCTCTTGACACATATGTTCCTTCAGAAAGGGAGAAACTTTCATCCCTTATGCAGCGGAGCAAAAGTTCCTCCGTCGACTGCATCTCATTATGGCGGCCACGAATCGAGCAAATCGAGCTCGATAAGGCTTAACGAGAACACTAAGTCTATTGTACGAAGCGAGAGGAGCAGGAAATAAAAACGCAACACGAGCTTTCCGCGAACTGTATTTATTTCCGAAGTTTCTTTACCCCTGCAGGTAAAGAAACTTACGTTTCGAAAGCATGCAGTCACTCAGTCTTCTCATCGTCAGCACTGCGATGTTCAACGGAGACAACCGGCACCCAGTTCGCGCACTTTATGTCTTACCTTTGCTATTCCTCGAGCCACAATTCCTTCGTGAACCGTTGCGTCAACCGCGCATCACGGAGGAGTGAAAACCATACGCCCGCAAAACCAAAAGCCGCTCTCAAAAAAAAAAAAAAAGCAAATCCGAAGCAACCTCTTGGCTTATCTCAGCACGGTAACACGAAACTATGGCGTAGCCGCGTAGCATAAAAGGATGTTAAATCGCTTGCCACCAGATGGAAGGGTCAAGCGGAGTAATCGCGAGTAGCTATATAGTCTAGGTGGCGCTAGGCACCGCCCAATTTATGTTCTACAAAAGATATTTTTATTTTCTCTCGCCACCATCGTGCTTCAAGAACTTCTATTTTACACACATGGAGACACATTACGCATATTACATCAGCTGAACATACATTAAGCGCATACACATACATCGCACATGAAACATCAATACAACAGCAACTAACCCGATTACTGCTCCCAAGCTCTGCGTTTTCGTCTTTTATACTCGCCGTTTTGAACGTACGGAATTTCTCGGTGACTCCCTAAGCAATAAAAAAATATTCCCAGCAAGTTAATTTTTTTCCAGCAATGTCATACATCTGAGAATATTCTTAATGACTCAGGGAATGAATTTCTTCTTAAAGAGGGAACGCACGATCATGCCGTAATTATTTGAAACCCAGTAAATCGAGCCGTTCCAATGCGGTCCAAGCCATGAGTTTGTTTCCCCGCGCGGCACTTCGTAGCCAGTATTTCTATTGTAGTGTTTGTCTTTCTATTTGTGCTGTTCGCGCACGGCTGCAAATGCCGTCTTGAATTAATCTCTTTAGAGCGGATATTCACTCAGCTGGGAGTGATGCTTCTCGGGCAGAGAAATCGATTTTCGATCAACTTAAATGCAGTCAAAGTCGCGACTTGCTGCATGTCTTAAGTGTACGGAGCTACGCCGTGGCGAGCACGAAAACTTCTGGCGCTCCTTCCAGCGCGTCACTTGGAGGGCAGTTTCTCCAGGAACCCTAGTCTATTTAAACAGGAAAATAAAGGATAGCTTTTTTTTCGATTTTACCTGTTATTTTTTTTTAATGTTAAAATTCCTCTGTCAATATACGTACTTTCCGTCATAGTTTCGTAGTGTTCATTCTTTTCCCCAGAGCGCAATCGCTCTCGCGGACCGGCAGCCTCATTGGCCACTGTACGATAGGAGCTTACAGTTAAGACCAGCGTTCCAACATGACTATCCGCACGTCGATCGATTGCACCTAATCCCTCAAGTGGTCTTAGACTCTTTAATGTAAAGCTGCACGTCAACCTGCGACACCCCGCCCCCTCCGATCACGGCGCGACCAGCAGCCTCAATGACTGACAGCTTACGTCATCTCATCTTGTTACACCGCTGATACTCGAACACACGGTCCCATTGGCGATAATTCCAGTTTTCCGTATACAACGCACAACACTGCCGTCACGATGCTGCTGCTATGCTGCTGACACGCAGAAATACAGATCCCTGTTGATTGCCGGTTGGCACTCGGCATCGGAAAACAGAACCGAACTGAGCACGGAAGGCACCAAAGAAGGCACCCAGGCAGCCGGCAGCAAAACCTGCCTGTCTTGGACGCAGTTGCTGTGATTTCCATAAGGTCAAAAACGTCGACGCAGTTCCGCGTGGTTCCACTGCTGTAGTTCCGCTCCGCGTGGGTCCCGCAAATATAGCCCGCAAACCGTAGTCGGCCATCTTACCCAGTGTATGGAGCGCTGCTGAAACTGTTCCGGAACTACGCCGTTTCTAGCGGCTTCCTTAGCTCGTTTCATAAAATTAGTGGTAAAACATTCAATGCAACCGAAATGTTCTGCACGTTTGGTCTAGAAGACGGAATTACCGGCGGTTTTCGCTGCCGCTTAAGTTTAATCAACTCAACAAACTTTACTAAACAACGTGCGAGACGTGCTCGAAAAACGAAATCGAAAGAGGGTGAGTCAGGAGGGCGGAAGCTTTCTTGCGTCTGCCTGGAGAAGGAGGAGAACGTCTCGTTCCTCCCTTCTTCTCGTGTCCGCTTGGGGGCGCGAAAGGAAAGGAGGAAGACGCGTCGTTGCTACCTTTTTTCTCCATCTTTTTTTAGAGTGTACCTTGTGCATCTTGGCTTCAAAAACACATTTTTGGGGGGTGCGAAAGAAATTCTAAGACATATTTTTGTTTGTATTGTCCTATCACGCATCGACTTCCTCGACTAAATGCGGAGTCGACCCAGCCTGTTGAAAAGTATATTGCCTGCCAGGTAATTGTTTTGCATTTAATTAATATATCACCATTCAGTTACGTATCCCAAGTCATTAGTCACTGAGACGCGGTCTCTCTGTAAGTCAAAGCCATTTTAACCTTTCAGAAAGTTGCTTGTGAAATAACGACACTGTCGAGGTCCTGTACTCAGCTCGAACAATCGCTGGGCACAAGCGGGTCCTTTGGTTACAGGCAGCAAACATCCCGTTTGGAACGTCTGAGTACCTACTTCCCAATGTAGCTGAAGATTGGCCCAGGGCCCACTTGGAAACGTCTACACTTTGTATCTCTTTAGGCTGGACCACTTTTGGCACTACAAGCCATAGCAGCAAAAACAACGTGACACGCTCGACGTACCGTGACGTCCAACTGCAAGGTCACGCGGCTTGCTTTCGGCACTGAATTCGCAATATTGGCTTGAGGCATCCGCCGTGGTTAACTTTAATAAGGGGGGGAGGGGGGTGGGGGAGGTGCAACGAATTTAAGATGAAAAGAATTTTAATCTCGTCATTTTTTTTTTATTGTGTCCCGGATGATAGAGAAAACATCTACCTCAATAATAAAAGTCGTGATTCCGCTGCATAATCGCAACGCAAAAGTCAAACTTTTTCCCCCATCTGCAGCCGCCAGCGGCATCCGAAGGAACTACGGCGAGAAGAGACTTGGGAAGTAATCCGTTACAAGTAAAGGATTACTTGTAATCCCCTACTTCAAAGTAATTTTGTAATTGCCACGTTACGTTTTTTCGGAAGTAATGTGTAATGTAATTTGGTTATAAAACATTGGTAATGGATTACTTTAGTGACTCGTTACTTTTTTTTTTAAATATGAGGATGACACAGTAACTGAGCCATACGAGAAGAACATTCACTAGCATAAAGATCGCAAGTTCAACAAAATAAAAAAACATCAGGAAGGGGAGAATGGCCAAGAAGAAAACACGATTTTTGAATGACCGGTCACTACACTCTAAGAAAAAATGGAGGAAAAAGGTAGCAACGGCGTGTCTTCCTCCCTTCTACTGACGCGCCCCCAAGCGGACAGGAGAAACAGGGAGGAACGAAGCGTTTTTCTCCTTCTCCAGGCAGACGGGAGAAAGTTTTCGCCCTCCCGACTCATCTTCTTTCGGTTTCGTTTTTTTAGCCATATGTTCGAGCACGTCGCGCACGTTGTTTCATAAATGTTGTTGAGATGATTGAGGTTCAGGCGGCAGCGAAGGCGGCCTGTAATTCCGTCTTCTAGTTCAAACGTGCAGAACATTTCGGTTGCATTGATGTTTTTATCGCTAATTTTATCAAAGTAGCAAATGAAGTCGCTAGAAATAGCGAAGTTCCGGAGTAGTGCCAGCAGCGCTACGTACGTTGGGTAAAATGGCCGTCTCCGGATTGTGACAGAGGATTGCGGGACCCATTCCAAACTAAAGTAGCGGAACCACGCGAAACTGCGTTGACGTTTTCGACGTTATAAAAATCGCAGGAACTGCGTCCACGACAGGCAGGTTTTGCTGCCTGCTGCCTGGGTGCCTTCCGTGCTGAGTTCGGTTCTGTTTTCCGATGCCGAGTGCCAAACGGCGTTCAACGTGGTTCTGTATTTCTGCATATCAGTAACATAGCAGTAACATCGTAATGGAAGTGTTGTGCGTTGTGAACAGAAGACTGGAATTATCGCCGATGTGACCGTGTGTTCGCGTATCAGTGGTGTAAGAACAAGGTGATAGGACGTAAATTGTCGGGCATTGAGGCCGCTAGTCGGGCCGTGATCGGAGGGGGCGGAGTGTCGCAGGTTGACATTCCGCCTCACATTAAAAAGTTTAAGACCACTTGAGGGATTAGACACGTGCAATCAATCGACTTGCGGATAGTCATGTTTTAATGCTGGTCTGAACAATAAGATCCTATTTTACAGTGGCCAGTGTGACTGTCAGTTGCCTCCTCGCCGAGAGCGATTGCGCTCTGGGGAAAGGACTGAACAGCACAAAACTACGACGGAAACTACGCATATTTACAGTGTGGAATTTTAGTATTAAAAAAGAATAGGTAAAAGCGAAAGAAAAGCAACCCTTTATTTTGGTGTTTAAATATACGAATGTTCCGCGAGAAACTGCCCTTTAAGCGGCGCGCTGGGATCAGCGCTAGAAGTTTTCGGGCTCGCCACGGCGTAGCTCCGTACACTTAACACCTGCCGCAAGTCGCGCCTTTGACTGCATTCAAGTTGATCGAAAAGCGATTTCTCTCTCCTTGAAGCATCACTTCCAGCTGAGTGAATACCGCTCTACATAGATTAATTCAAAACGGTAATTGCAGCCAAATAGAAAAACACACGCCACAATAGAAAATCAGGCTACGACGTGTCGTACCGGGAAACAAACTAATGGCTTCGAACCGCGTTGGAGCGGCTTGATTTATTGGCTTTCAAATAATCACGGCATGATGGAGCGTTTACCTTTTAATACGGGATTGTTCCCCTGAGTCATTCGAAATACTGTCAGAGGTATGACATTGCTGGAAAACAATGAACATGCTGGGAATATTTTTTATTGCTTAGCGAGTCACCGAGAAATTTCGTACGTTCATAACGATTATTATAAAAGACAGCAACGCAGAGCTCAGGTGTAGTGTTCGGGTTAGTGTGCCGTGGTATTGATGTTTGTATGTGACATCTATGTGTATGCGCTCAGTGTATGTTCACCTGATGTATGTAGTATGCGTGATGTGTCTACATGTGTGTATAGCACAGGTCGCAGATCCCGACGCGTGGTGGGGACCCGAGGAACAAAAATATTTTTGTAGAACATGAATTGGGCAGTACCTAGCGCCATCTTGCCTAGCGACTAGCAATTACTCTGCTTGACCCTGCCATCTGATGGCAAGCGATTTAAAATTCTTTTGCGCTACGCGATCAACAGCGGCACGAGTTTGTTTTTTTGAGAGTGGCTTTTGGTTTCGCGGATTGGTTTTCCATTCCTCCGTGATGCGCTGGTGACGAAAAAATTGTGACTCGAGGAACAGCAAATGTCAGACGTAAAGGGCGCGAAGTAACTGGATATCGGTTGTCTCCGTTTAACATCGCAAAGCTGACGTCAAGAAGACTGAGTACATGCTTTCGTAATGGAACTTTCTGTACCTGCGGGGGGATCTGGCTTCGGATATAAACATAGCTCGCGGAAAGCTAGTGTTACGCTTTTATTTGCTGCTCCTCTCTTCACGTAAAAGGGACAGCGTCCTTGTTCAGCCCTACTGAGCTCAATTTGCTCGATTCAGGGCCACCATAATGAGATGCAGGCGAGGGAGGAACTATTTGCTCCCCTACTTCAGGGAGAAAAGTTTCTCATTTTTTAAAGGAACATAGGTTACAAGACCGTTCCTCCCCTTATGGAGAACTAAGGATACCCTTTTCGCTAAGAATGAACAACCACTAGAAAAACGGGCAAGGCATGTACAAATATACGCAAGACAAAGATCAAATAAGACAACGTCAAGTATATGGACTTTCCGTCACCTTTCATCGTGTTTTTCTTCTCCCGGCCAAGAGAAGGCTCTTCGTGTTTATTTGTTTTTGTCTTTTGCACCGTTTTACCCTTTCCAACTTCGAAGTCTGCACAGACATCAAACACGGCTCCGTACCCCTTCGTTTCGCGGGCTCACAACTGGCGTAACAGACAATGCAGCCTTGGGGAGGGGGGGGGGGGGGCGAATTCTTTTTGTTTTAATGTGTGCTACTGGATCCTAGCACGTTCTTGAGGCACGGCTGAAAAGTGTCGGGCGGGAGGCTAAGAGAATTGTCTTCGAGGGTACGGAAGACACTTCTTTTGGTTTACTTGTCTGGGCATGGAGGTCGAATGCACTCCTCACTTTACAGTCAACTGTTAACATAAAAGGCGGGGGGGGGGGGGGGTTAGGCCATCTAAGGAGTCCTGACAGAGAGAGAGAGAGAGAACGTCTAAATGTGATGTGATCCTTTATTGTTTTGTGAGACCAATGTCCACCGCTTCTCTTGCTCTCTATGCTCTCCCCTCCACTGGCCTCCACGAATATTGGTATGAGAGTGAGGACCGATGAACGCTCGATAACCGTAACCACCACTTTTTCTCTGACGGGTCGAGTTTTCGGTCATGGAGTGTCCGTCGTCTCCATGGCCATATCTTAATGAGATGTTCAAAATTTAGGACATCACGGAGAACGGAAAAATAGAGTTTCAGTGCATACTTTGCTCGCCAATAAAACACACATTGTCATCAGCAAGAACAACAAACCAACCTACGGAAACACATCAAGGTAAGCTGGCACACCTGCATACTAAATTGGCTATACATTGTATCGTTAGAACCAAGTTTTTCTTTACTTGTGAATGACAGGCAAAACACCCGAGTCAAAATAGAGCTTTCGTAGATCGCTTCCTTAGCTCCGAATCCCGTATCGGAGGTTCACGCTGGTACTGAACATGCGTACCAATTCTTTGCCTGCGAAATTCCGGGGATCATTTCTGTAGGCCATAAGCTAGCGGGATGGTGGTTGCAGCTTTCGGTGCCTTGTCAGCTTACAGGTGAGCGGAGTGCACCTACACTCATTATCTTAAATACAATGTTTTATTTTTACTAGCACTATACCATAATACTGGCGTATGAGAAATGAAAAGAAGTGTTGCAAACAGATTCCGAAAAATGTCAAATTTTTTCTATTGTTTTCTGGATAAGTGTTCGGAGGAAGTAAAGTGAAAGTAATTTGTAACGTGTCGAGTAAAGTAATCCGTTACTTTTCAGCGAAAGTGATTGGTAACAGTAATGCATTACATTTAAAGCTCGGTCATTTGTAATTGTAATCCATTACATTTTTCAAGTAACGAGTACAAGTATGGGCGAGAAACTTGCGTGACCTCGCTTGGCTCTAAGCTTCAGCATAACGCCCGGTAATGTCAGCAAACAGAGGAAGGGTTAGCGTCCTCCGAGAGAGCACACGGGAACCTACACGGCACTATGGTGCCTGGAACGCGTCTCCGACTAGTGTGTTTACCGCCTCCAAAAAAGTGGTTCCTCAATTTCCGCCTGATGACGTCATAGAAGTGTCATGCTGTCGCCTATCGCGATCCTGGCGGCGTCTCAACAGTTGTGGTGTATATGGCAGACGCCTGTTCTGCTGTAGGTCGCTCTCCACTGTGGCAGTTCACGGAAGTTGAAGCAGCCGGAAGTTGGGACACCTGGGACGCCGTGACGACAGCGATACTCGCGTTCACTCCTGCTTTTTGACAGCATTTCTACGGCCAACCGCCAGGATCGCTACAGGCAACAGCATGACAGTCAAGCTTCAGTGACGTCATTTGTTGCCGCTTTGGGACCACTTTTGATCTATGGGCGGGATAGGGCGCTAAACACACCATTTGAAGACGCGCTCCAGGCCCCATAACGGCACCCCGAATTACGTCACTAGGAGTGCGAACAGGTATGACCCTGAAGACTGTGAGTTAAGGGGTGTAGAAATGTCAATAGTCATCTTTTTTTCTTACACAACAACTAGGAGACGTTGGCGAAATCGGTTTTCTGTTCTTTACTTCAGAAGTGTCAGAGGGCAACTTACACGAGTTTTTGATTGAAGACCGGAAATCGTTGCAACCCCCCGCCCCCCCGTTTAAGCTAAGATGGTATTGCAATAATGCTTCCGGTTTTTGTGTTGCCCGCCACAGTTAACAATTTGTTGATCTAGTGATGCATTTAAATGTCAGCGCATTCATGATAGTATCGCCTAATGGATGCATAATAGCTATTACACTCTCCGTTTTGCAGAGAAATTAAAGGCGCCTTACTTCCCATTGAAGCTCCTTATGGAGCTTTATGGTATGAAGCACCTTATGGCTGCAACCACTGAGTGGATCTTGTTCTGTGATCTGCGCAGGCTCATTGCGGGAAGTCACTTCGAGAGCATCACCAGAGTTACCTGCCTGTTTTCATTAGTTACAAATTTTTCTGTTGTAGGTATGCATCCTTTGTCATTCCCCGGTACTCGGGAGTTTTCTTTTCATTGTCGCAGATTTGCCTCAAACTTTGTTAAGCAGAGGAATAGACGCTGTGACACAGTATCCCGCATATCTTGGTCAAGATCATTTATCTTTGCCAAAGTTACAGATTTTTTATGAAGGTTGGTCTTTCTTGTTTTTATTTACACATTTAATTGAAATTCTCCATGGGAAGCAATAAAACGTTAAGCCTGCGGCGAGTACAAGTTCACTGCTCGAACTTGTTCTCAACTGATGGAAGAAAAAATGGTTGTGAAAAATGGTTGCGTTGAACCTCCTTCCGGCAGTTCCTCTGCAGCGCGATAAAATATATACATAAGAGTCAGGGCTTAAAGTCTGGGGGGTCTCAGGGGGTCTCAGACCCCGCACTGATTTTAACGGGTAGTCTGAGATCTTTCTCCGAAGCCCCAGCGTTAGGCTAATCAAAATTATATATTGCAATAAATTAGCTTGTTTTTTACGGATGTGACATGAATTAGCGATTTGAGGGTTGCAAATAAAGTGTGGACAGAATCAATAGTTGGTTTTATTTTTTTCTTCATGTACTACATCTCGTCAGAACACACTGGTTCCTCTTACCACCACCTTTTTGTAGGCACCCCCCTCAACTTACGGGAGACTTTAGGCACTCCATAAGACATACCCTGTTTTTTAGACTGCTTGCTCATTATGTAGCTTTGCCTGCATGCTATAGATTTGTGCTACTGGAGAGAGAAGGCAAAATCGAATGTTAAGTTTCCATTGCTTTCTTTAGCAGTTGTAGAATAATAGCAACAGTTACTGAATAATGTAAACGACTTTGTTTTCGCGGGCTCAAGTTTTCACAAATCGGGCCAAAGCAGAAATCTTAAAATTAGTCCCAGGTTCTAATTTTCGCGAATCGAGTATAGCTTCCGTAGCGTTCACGTATTGCGCGAATGTTTCGCGGGACGTATTTTGCGCGAATTGTAGGCGATTTGGGAAATTCGCGAAAATTAGGTCCTCCCGAAAATTTAGGGGTTTACGGTATTTAGAGATTTTCCTAAAAAGCAAGCCGGAAAGAATATTTAGTTGGATTGGGTAGCTGAAAATAATGACTGAGTACCCTTTAGTCAGTAAAATCGATACTGTGTGCCACTGTTAATGCCAAGTCGATATCGGCGCTTTTTGGGGATTTTTCTGTAAGCAGCACCAATTTTTCTCAGTTAGCCTATTAATGCGCCAACTTAACTCTTTCGATGCAGACACCTGCCCACTGCTGGCACACTCTACCCTCATGCCCTGTGAGTGCATAAACTGGAGTTTTATTCCCAGTCGACACTGGTTGAGCGTGAGGTTAGGAAAAATTTCCATTGCAGTAGTATTTTGTTTTGTATTCTTACAATTGAATGCTAATAGTCGACCGAAATATGTCAGGTTTGGGGCGAAGGAGGGTTCAATGAACAAGTTTAATCATTTAACTTAATTAGGTACCCGTCATTTCAAGGCCTATTGCCTCGCCCTCGGGAGTGACTATGGCTGTGGCAGTAAAGGAGCAGTTCTTTTTGTGAGTACAAGTACAAAGTATAAAAATAAAATTATATATGTGCTGATCCCAACCGAATATGCTAGCCTTTGTAATGTATCTCTTCCAAGTACTTTACTTTTATTTGTGTTTATTTTCAGCTACTTGGGGACCTCAAGATCGGGAGATCCTATTGGCCACAAGCTCGGACTCAATCTTCTTGTGTCGTTTGGCCAGATCCATGGGGGAGGTAATCCTACACTCTAAGAAAAAAGGGAGCGCGACTTAGTCCCTCGGGGGACTAAATGCGCTGCCACCACCATTAGTCCCCTAGGGGAGCAACTGTAACGGGAGCAACTGTTGCGCCCCGTCAGTTAGTCCCTCGCACTAGCACCGTTGGGACTAACTGTTGCACCCTTTCAGTTACACCTCGAGGACCAACTGTTAGGCCCTTGCACTTGGTCCTTTCGGACCAACTGTTACACCGTTTCAATTGAACCTCGAAGACGAACTGTTAGACCCTTGCGCTTGGACCCCTGGGACTAACTGCTACACCGGTTCAAATGAACCCCGAGGACTAACTGTTAGGCCCTTGCACTTGGACCCCTGGGTCTAAACGTTGCGCCCTTGGATTTAGGCTTCTGGGACTAAAGGTTTATTTTTTTCATTTGGTCCCGTGCCACAAATCTCCCGAAACGAAATTGTGGAGTTCAGGTTAAAAGTAGCTTTATTGCCTCGTAGATACACATCGCATTCAAGGATGACTGAAGTCAAAGTTCCAGGGCGGTAGAATCCACGATAAGGCCAGATTCCGAAGAGCGCACTTGCGTCGACGATGGCTTGGACACTGGGACGTCTGCCCAAGTCGGTCGTGGTCCCAGCACCGCTTATTGGGGCTCCGGCAGCTTCTTTCCTGTTTGCGAGGAATTTGGATTATTAGTAACAGGGCAGCATTAATACCGAATCGCTTGACAAATATATGAGATATAAGTTATAACACACGCATAATAAATTAACAAATAGGCTGCATAAGTGATACAATGGTTCACATCCAACACGCAGTCTGTTGACAGCAGACCAGCGCAATATTAGATTTTAGTAGACCGTTCGCTGCGAATTACAGACCCAGCGCGTTCGTGCTCAAACTATGCTTCAAAGTGACGGCATGATCTCCCGCCATCAACGCGAAAGTCTAGTGTACAATCGAATAAATGTCTCCATTAATGCCGGTTCTCACACGCAGCGAAGCGCTGATGTAGCGCTGCTCACGTGTCATGAGCTACTTTTCGTCTGCCGTGAGCATGAGTTTTGTCGGTGCGATACAAAGCTTTTGACCGATCCCGTCAGCACGCGCTTAGCGCAAGGTCAGCGTTATGCCTGTAGCACTCCGCTGCATGTGGACAGGCGTTTATGGTCAAGCGATCCTGCCAGGGTCTGCGAAACACACACACACACAAAAATAAGCCATCGGTAGAACTGGCGTTTCGCTCGATACGATAGAATATGAGGTCTCTGTGCCGCATAACAAAATCAGCAACCGGGGTGCCAAAAAGAATAGAGCATGGCGCGCGCTTTGCAAGCTAGAGAACGCGCTCAAAAGAAAACACTTTCTGAAGCCACAGTTAATAAATACACCATAAACAGAAGCACTTCGACATACCTTAATCGAGTTCCCTTGGCTTGCGACGTCAGAAGAGATCAAGTGCAGTGCTTCAGTACCGCGAATCCAAACCCGATCCCGGCATGATCGGAGACGACACAAGGCGACCAGCCTCCGACGAAGGCTGTATTTCGACTTTCAACTTACTAAAAACAGGTTCTTTTCAAACAAAGACACTTCCCGTTTTCCCGACGGACCCCATCTGACCAACGCCCAACCCTCCGCGTGTACAAGGAGCGAAGAATGCGGGGTAGGGGATTGGGGGGAGGGGGCAGTGCGCGCAGAAGATAATCTCTTTTCCCACTCCCACTGCACACGACACAAGGACACCGAAGAGCTCCAAGGACGGGAGACGGTCGCCACTTTCAACACGCCGGTCGAGTGACCTCAAGCAGACACTTTTTTTTTCTTTCTTTTCTCTTTCTCTCTTAAGCATTTTCAGCTTTCTCAAGTGGCTTTTTTTTTTTTTTTTAGTTTGCATTTGTTTTGTATTACTAGGGTGCTGCCAGGTGTGACGTTCCGGGCGTGGTTCGTTCTTCGTAGTTCATCTGGATTGTTTTGGAAACAGCGACGACGATGGCATGAAGGCGTCTGGATACTGCCCCTGAATGTGCTCTTTAAGTGGAACGTGCCGTGCATCAAGTGTGTCGTTGCGGATTTTAGTTCGACATTGGACTACCCAGAAAGGTTTGTCACACAGAGACGGAGGCGCGTTCCCACCGGCGATGCGATCTAGCCGCGCGATAACTTCCATCGCAAAAGCGACCATCGCGGGCAAAAAGCGACGCGATTGGAGCAGTCGCTTCTCGACTCAACTTTTTTGCGATGCGATCTAGTCGCGGAGCGGCTGAGCAAATCAACGGCGTTCGGAGCGAGAGTTTTCGACAAACGACTCGCCAACGAAGGCGTTGGACCCGCTTATCGCACACGCCGGTGTGACCATCTAATTTTTTTTGCGATGCGATCTAGTGGCATCGCGCGACTGCTTATATCGCCGGTGGGAATGCTCAGTTTTAGGGATTGAAATGACCATTTATTCTGACTGCGAGACTCCGGTGTTAAAAGCGTGGCTTCTACAAACTGTTAAGTTTCATTTTTAAAAGAAAAAAAGTGTTAGTATTTGGAGGTGTTGCGTTTGGATGAATGCACATTTTTTGCGCGAAGGCAAATTACGTAAATGGGACTTCTGGAATGTCAACAGATCGTTTTTGAGGAGATAGTTGGAAGAAGTCGAGTCAACACATTCGTTCACTCGCTTTCACACAACGCGTGAAGCTCTACCATGCAATGTCTTAACGTTCCTGGCACATTAAACCAATTCGCCAGTTTCGTCCGAGTTTCGTCAACACTTTCAGCCGTGCTGGGCTGAGTCTCGCCGATCCCCAAGACAAGCGAAATAGCATCCGTCCTCCTGGCGAACATTCCGTTTGCATTCGGGGACTAAATCATACAGATGCACCCTGTCTGAGGGGGACTAATGGATGCTTTTGCTCGCGCACGCCTATCGGTTGGTCCCAGTCGAGCGCAGTTAGTCCCCAGCTTTTGCGCACGGTACCTAGCTTGAGCCAGATGGTCCTTTCGAGGAGCAACTGGGAGCTCAGAGGACCAAATGCTGCCGTTAGTCCCTTGAGGTCAACTTTTTTCTTAGAGTGTAGCAACAAGAACATCGCAGTATCTCCCTGCCTGTGACTTTTGGTTAGCGTCGGGACAGGGGAGTCCACCTGCTACCAGGTGTTAGGTACGGCACTCAAAATAAGCATTATTCTTACCTATCCCTTAAGTGAAACAGCAAAAGCACTACTAAGTACAAAATGCAAAAGACATATTCAAATCTTGGGTTGGATGCAGTTCCAATTACAAAAAGGAGTCTGCAGACGGGATTAACATGTAAACTTAAAGCCCGCGGATACAGGTTCGTCGGTGTCACAGAAATGACTTCTCACAGATGGCTTCGCACGTGCTATACCCAAATTCTTCAAATGATCATTGTGTTACATTGTATGGCGCACCGTGCAATCACGAGGACGCCAATCAAACGACTCTGCCGTCTCAGCCGCGAGGCAGCTATGCAGTTGCCTCGCCTCAGACATGATCACATGGTCGTGTCGCCGCGGCGTCGATCGGGATCTCGAATTCGGCTCCTGACGAGCCGCTTTCTCTCCTAGCCACTGGATGGCGCTGCAGGCGCCCTATGGCGGGCGAGGAGAAGCCTCCTCGCCATCGATCGAGATATACTCGGTAGACAGGGGGCAAAGGGTCTCTTAGAACTTCGGAAAGCTACCGAGCCCAAACAAGTGTAGGGCCACCGGATCTAAGGTAATCGCGGGGCACGAGGCCTGGGGGCCCTCTTTGTATTTAGCTTGGGGCTTAACGTGCGTTTGTAAATATTCGTATAATGCCGCATTTATTTGTACTTTAGATTGGGTGTTTTGTAGCGTTGTGTTTCATTGTACCAATAAACGGGGAGCGGAATGCCGCTCCCGTGAAAGAACCAGGTTGGACTCGGGTTGTTGATTCGCGTCACACAAATTAATTTAACAGAACCAGCGACAATGACACCGAGACCCAGAAGATTGGCGCCCTAGACAGCGACAAAATCCATCTCATGGGTGTATCATGACATAAATTGAGGCTCGTACGGTGATTGACCGAAATGAGCGCAGTCCGGTCCTCCTCTTTTTCGATTGTAAGTTCTTTCAAATATTTCGCGTCATTTTTTTATTTAGTAGCAACGAAAATTTTATGTTTTGATAGAACTAATTTTTACTAGAAAAATAACATAATATTTCAGTCCACGGGCGCGCAGAGGGAAAAGACTGAAGAGCCGAGAGGCGTGTAACTTGAAAAGCGTTTGGTTTGGTATCAACATAAGATCGTGTTGTTGTTGTTTTTGTTTTCTGTTGAGAAAAACAAAACTGGGGAATCATTGTGTTTTGTCCCGTTTTTCGCGCAATTCTTGGTTCCAGGCGTGAAGGGAGCTGCAGAAACTGTTCTAGGCTTACGCCTGCAGTTTGCGGTACTCTTTCGCGTTCATATCGAAAAGCTTCTGTCAGACCTCCTCTCGCACGCCGCGATCTTTCCTGCACTTCCATGCAGCTTTTCATCCGTGACCCTTTTGCGCCTGTGGTGTACTGAAACATCGGTACACGTCCCTACGCGAGCCCAAGACTGCGTTGCTTTCACACTGAGCCTCCTCAAGCAGGACCACACTTGTGCCATGTCTTGGGTTAGCAAAGCTGATTGAACTATGCGTTCAGTCTCTCACAATGTTGTGTCTCACTTGGTGCGCTACAGTGACACGCAACGATTAGTAATCTTCGTAATGTGACAGCGCCGCTCACAACGCGATTGGCAAAAAACGGTGACGACAAAAAAGTAGGTTCCGAAAAACAGCGGCATTTGAATGCGTTTGAATTCGCTTTATTCATGAAGTTCTAAATTTCTGAGATACGTAGTTTTATGCTACAAAAAGTAAAACCGGGTTTATTTTCTAGAACTAAGCTTGAATTTTAAATTTACCTATGACTCCTTCAAATCCGATAGCATTTCTTTGATTTACTTCTTGCTCAAAATACTTTTTTTATCATGATGAAAACGCAATTGGGTTGCAATGGCGACGAAATATGCTGACACGTGAGAGAAGATACGCAATAACCATAAACAAAAGTTTTATATGTGCATGCTGTTGTGTATTGAGTGACAACTGATAAATAAAATGGATTTGCCTCGATTGACCTGATGCAAGTTGCTACAGTGCTCTCGCTCTTCATTGATTTGTAGCACGGCAGATATCACACTCTTAGAAAAAAGGGTATGGATAGTCCTCCCTTAGGGGAGGAACGGTCTTGTAACCTATGTTCCTTTAGAAAGGGAGAAACCTTCGTCCCTGAAGCAAGGGAGCAAAGTTCCTCCGTCGCTTGCATCTCAATATGGCGGCCCGGAATCGAGCAAATCGAGCCCAATATGGCTTGACGAGGACGCTACGTCTCTTGTACGGGACGAGAGCAGCAGCAAATAAAAGCGTAACACGAGCTTTCCGCAAACTGTGTTTATTTCCGAAGCCAGACTCCCCCCACAGGTACAGAAACTTGCGTTTCGAAAACAGTTACTCAGTCTTCTCGTCGACAGCACTGCGATGTTGAACGGAGACAGCCGATACCCAGTTACTTCGCGCACTTTGCGTCTTACCTTTGGTGTTCCTCGAGTCACAATTCCTTCGTCAACCGCATATCACAGAGAAGGGCAAACTCAATCCGCGAAACCAAAAGCCACTCTCAAAAGAACAAACTCGAAGCCGCTGTTTATCGCGTGGCGTGAAAAGTTAAATCGCTAGCCACCAGATGGTGGGGTCAAGCAGGGTAATTGCAAGCGATACAACGGAACACCACACTAACCCGAACACTACACCCGTTCTCTGCGTTTCCGTCTTTTATACTGGTCGTTTTGAACGTACGGAACTTTTCGGTGACTCCCTAAGCGATACAAAATATTCCCAGCATGTTAATTTTTTCCCAGCAATCTCATACCTCTGAGAGTATTTTGAATGGCTCAGGGGATTAATCTCTTATTAAAAAGTACGGGTACCCATCTCTCCCCCCAATTTCCCCTGCTCCCGTTCTACCACCGTCGATAAGGACCCTTCTCGAGTCGGGGCCCTACCTCTGCAGGATGTACATGCCCCTGCCTATGGCCCATCCTCCGTATTTACTCGCGTATAGGTCGACCTGTTTTTCAAAAATCGCCTCATCAAAACTGGGGGGTCGACCAATACGCGAATCCCGGTATTATATTTTTCAACTTTTTTTTTTTTTCGGGGGTCCCGAAGTTAGGGGGTCGACCTATACGACGTATCGACCAATATGCGAGTAAATACAATCTCTTATTAAAAGGTAAACGCTCGATCATGCCGTAATTATTTGAAAGCCAATAAATCAAGCCGCTCCAATGCGGTTCGAAGCCATGCGTTTGTTTCCCCACACGGCACGCCGTAGCCTGTATTTATATTGGTTTTTCTATTTGTGATGTTTGCGCAAAGCTGCAATTGCCGTCTTGCATTAATCTCTGTAGAGCGGATATTCACTCAGCTGGAAGTGATACTTCACGGCCTAAGAAATCGCTTTTCGATCAACTTGGATGCAGTCAAAGCCGCGACTTGCGGCAGGTGTTAAGTGTACGGAGCTACGCCGTGGCGAGCCCGAAAACTTCTAGCGCTCATCCCAGCGCGCCACTTGGAGGGTAGTTTCTCCAGGAACCGTAGTATATTTAAACAGCAAAATAAAGGGTAGCTTTTTTTTTTTCGATTTTACCTACTATTGTTTTTTAATGCCGAAATTTCATACTGTAAATATACGTTCTTTCCGTCACGATTTCGTACTGTTCAGTCCTTGCCCCAGAGCGCAATCGCTCTCGGGGTCGAGACAATTCCCACAGTCACATTGGCCACTGTACGACAGCGATAGGAGCTTCTACAGTTCAGACCAGCGTTCCAACATGACCATCCGCACGTTGATCGATTGCACGTTATCCCTCAAGTGGTATTAAACTTTTTAATGTAAAGCGGAATGTCAACCTGCGACACCCCGCCCCCTCCGATCACGGCCCGACCAACGGCATCATGCAATGCCTGACAGTTTACGATCTCATCTTGTTACACCACTGATACGCGAACACACGGTCACATCGGCGATAATTCCAGTCTTCTGTTCACAACCCACAACACTGCCTTCACGATGTTGCAGCTATGTTGCTGACACGCACAAATACAGAACCACGTCGAACGCCGGTTGCACTCGGCATCGGAAAACAGAACCGAACTCAGGACGGAAGGCACCCAGGCAGCCGGCAGCAAGACCTGCCTGTCTTGGACGCAGTTCCTGCGGTTTCCATAACATCGAAAACGTCGACACAGTTCCGCGTGGTTTCGCTACTGTAGTTCCGCGCCGCGCGAGTCCCGCAATCCGGAGACGGCCATCCCCCAGTGTACGTGGTGCTGCTGGCACTGCTCCGGAACTTCGCTGTTTCTAGCGGCTTTGTTTGCTCGTTTGATAAAATTAGTGGTAAAAACGTCAATGCAACCGAAATGTTCTGCACGTTTGGACTAGAAGACGGAATTACAGGCGGCCTTCGCTGCCACTGAATTTTAATCAACTCAACATTAATTTATTAAACAACGTGCGCGACGTGCTCGAAAAACGAAACCGAAAGAAGATGAGTCTTGAGGGCGAAAGCTTTCTCCCGTCTGCCTGGAGAAGGAGGAAAACGTCTCGTTCCTCCCTTCTTCTCGTTTCCGCTTGGGGGCGCGTCAGTAGAAGGGAGGAAGACGCGCCGTTGCTAATTTTTTCCTCCATTTTTTCTTAGAGTGCAGGACCTGGACTAATGACTCCCGCGAAGAATCTTTTAAATTCTAATAAAATTAAAGCAAAACGACCCGTTAGGTCTAGTCCCTGTATTTTGCGTTTCGTGTTATTTTTGCAGCTAAAGCTAAATAAAGTTCATAGAAAGTTTTAATAGGCATTTTATTGTAAAAAGATATTGTGAATACATATATTTATTGTGACTATTTTCTCATATAACACTCAATGCGAAAGGCAAAAGGAACGTTCTTATTTATACTCCTTCAGAGACGTGGATATTTGAGACTGCAATTTTCCACCTTGTAACAGTTTAAGAGAGCTCACGGTTAATATTTGTGCATTTTCCGAACCAGCACCGCTGAAAAAGAGGGAACAATCTTCATCCCAGATTTCTCAAATTTGTCGTGGCGAGACACCAAGGAATATTAGCCAGCCGTCAATTTATGCTTGGTACGCGATTCTAAGCACCACGCAGAGGTTTTAATGAAGGACCTCTCAATTACATGTACTGGTCTGGTTTCGGTTTTTGTTGCAAAATATACGTTAAAAATAAGCATTCAACAAATATCTGACAATGTTAGCAAGAAGATATATCTGAATACATTTAGTTGTATAATAGTTGTGTATGTATACATGTGCAAACAACTTAAGACAACACAATCATACACGTATACGAGCTATATACTGACATAGAAAAGGCGCCTCCTGCGTCAATATCGCTTTTACGTAGGTTTGAGCGGTTTGTAATTTGTGACGAACTCTCCTTATTTGTTTTCCGTCCGGTTATAATGTGTGTGCGAGCAACACGTTGCATGCTGAATGGATTTGGTTGCTTTGAACGAGTCATCAGATAGCACAGTTTCCATTAATTTGAGTTTCACGTCAAAGAGTGGTTGGTAATTAACCTCAGACTAAGAATGCTTGAAATGGGTAAGCGGCGCTGGGTCAATCTGCTGTCTTTTTTATCTTGTACGCAGTTCGACAGACTGCTCTTGCTGGCGATCCTCTCTGTTCAATGTGAAATCGGAGATAGACAGAACTGGGCAGTGTCGCGATACACATGTATCCCGATAGAACCTTAGAGAAATTTTCGAGTATATGTATCTTTCTTTCAAGCTACATGTGAAATATTAATTTTTATCTCAGTTCTAAAATATATATATATATATATATATATATATCGATGATTGCAAAGCTGTGAGAGGCTTCGTTATCTTGTTACATTCGATGCCGAAGTTTAACTGTCCGATTTTTACCATAAATTGAAAAACCATCTTTTTTGTGAACCCGCCCCATAACCCTTTACAAGAAAAGGCATAAAGTATATCTAAAATGGTTTGAAGAAACGTAGATCTTAAAAATTGCACAGTAGGCTCCTCTCATGAAATCCTTCACTCTTTCCACAATGCCAGAGGGAACTCCAGGGAAGAGGAAAGTGGGAAAAAGGGAACCGCTAATCACCGAGAGTATGGGGAGCTAATATTCCTCTGATGGTGCAACAAACAGAAGTTCAGCTTTTTTTTTTTTGTCCAATCTATCCACTCTGGGTGACCTAGGTTTACTTGGTAGGTCGCTGGGGCGACATGATATTTTTGCACTTTTAATGGTGGCAGACTGTATTAGTGTAGCAATCACGGCCTTTTTGAAAACAAATCTAGAAATCCTAAAGGAACAGGCTGTGTATCACTGAAGATTGATTGGAGCCGGATATTACTTGCACCTCTAAAGAGTCGTGCTGACTAAAAATATATATAACATTAATTGTCTCCCTAGTTTTTACTACGAGAATATATACTGATAAGCGGTTCTTGTAACGCACATAGAGTCGCAGTGAGCTGAAAGATCGCAGGATGTGGACCATTATGATCTTGATTCTGAGAGCGTGATCGGGGCTTCGACGTTCTTATCCACTGTTGCCGAGATCTTATTGGCTACCGAGCAATGGTAAGATGTTCAGTACCCGGCACTTAATGCGTTTCATAAATTGTTGGTGCTCTAGCTCCCCTAACTGACAGGTTCCCTTCTCTGCACTCATCAGAAACACTCATGCCCCCCAATCTGCTTGAAAACTAAAAAAAGAAAAGTATTTTGGGATGTCCTACCTCTCCATTATTCCCGCATGGGTAGCCAAATGGAGCGAAGTGGTTTTCTCTCTTTATTTGGTCGTTTTTTCCGCTCTTCACCTTGTTACTGCACGTTATGACGCAGTTCTTCATACTCTGAAAATAATGGAAAGATAGTTAACTCCAAATATTTGCTGCGGGACAAATATTTGATTACGTTTTCAATATTATTTAGAAATTAAATTGTGTAGAACATGCGTGCACATAACCACAGACACTACAACAAATGTCAAAGGGCCTCCGAAAGCGATGGCTTTTTCAATTGAAATAGATGGTCAGCGAATAAGGAGGTGTTGACATATTTTATGCCTATGGGCCTGTAAGATTCATAACTGGGTGAAAACATTAAACTTTATTCGTACTTGTATCCTTTTTTATGAACGATATTGTGTTGAGCAGTAGGTTCTATTTCCGGTACATTTTTGGCGATTTTACGTCCGTTTATGTCTAGTTTTCGTATTCAACGGTCTAGACCTTATATATGTAATACCTAAGAGGCGTTTGAGGTAATGTGAATCAACAAATTTAAAACAAGTCTTTGTTCTCTTTTACAAAGACAAAAAATTAAAGCCGCTTACAACTCCCTGTAACGCCGAATTCGAGCGCAGCTCTTGAGGAGGAGGAGGGAAGGGCACTGGGGGGGGTTAAACTAACCAGGGGGGGGTCACGTTACCTTGGGGGTCACGTGACCCCCAATGCCGATGATGTCATCACTGACGTCACTGATGACGTCATCAGTGACGATGACGATGCGGGTACCGATGACGTCATTAGTGACGTCACTGATGACTTCACCAGTGATGATGACGATGACGATGCGAATGTCGGTGACGTCATCAGTGACGTCGCTGATGACGTCATCAGTGATGATGACAATGCGGATGCCGGTGACGACATCAGTGACGTCACTGATGACGTCATCAGTGATGATGACGATGACAATGCGGATGTCGGTGACGTCATCAGTGATGATGACGATGTGGATGCCGGTGACGTCATCAGTGACGATGACGATGTGGATGCCGGTGACGTCATCAGTGATAATGACGATGACGATGTAGATGCCGGTGACGTCATCAGTGATGATGACGATGACGATGCGGATGCCGGTGACGTCATCAGTGATGACGATGACGATGTGGATGCCGGTGACGTCATCAGTGATGATGACGATGACGATGTGGATGCCGGTGACGTCATCAGTGATGATGACGATGACGATGTGGATGCCGGTGACGTCATCAGTGACGATGACGTCATCGGGGGGTCACGCGACATCGGCGGGGGTCACGTGACCTCGAGGAGGGGGCCACGTGACCTCAGGGGAGTCACGTGACTTCGGGGGGTCACGTGACCCCCACGAGGTCACGTGACCTTGGTGGGGGGCTCGCGCGGTGCATTATGGGACATTTCCCATGATGCACCGCGCGGTTACGCCGACGCCGACGCCGACGCCGACGGCGACGCCGCTCAAGCCGGAAACGGGCCCCTAAGAGCTGCGCTCTAAATATTGAGATGGTACTTTTCCAACAACAAAGAGCGTAGCTCTCTGCGAGCCTGAGCTGTGACGTATGTTCATGACACAGCACGGACATAATCGGCATTACATGAAAGGTAGCTTTTCTGATTGGAAACGTGTTGTTTAGTGCACGACTCAAGGGTTGCCTAAAAAGATAAAGAATGTCGTGCACGACAAAAAAAAAACGAAGTGCGCAGGTTTTTATAAAGCGTGAAGTTTGCTGCGCGCGCCTACATTTTCAGTGAGGGCATCAACCATCCAAACAGCACGCCTTTCCTCCTCGTCTTCCACTATATTCCAATATCGTTCGGAAGACTGGCGATTGCCAACAACAGTGGGGTCTTGACGACAGCCAGCAGAGCGTGTGACTCCGGATCCACGTTATGAGCACCCTTAAAACGTCTCTTCAAAAACCCAAGTCGCGAATAGCATTCCCCCAGCGTAAAAAAAAAGAAAAAAACAGCGTTTGCAAGCGGACTGGAACGGAAGGAAACCATTCATTTGCAGCGACAGCAAATGCTGTGCCTGCACAAAACGTGTCCTGTTTGGAGAGACCTTTAGCATGCTGCGCGCATATTGGAGAGTTAGGGGAGCGGATTTCAAAGAGAGGAAAGGTATACAAAGAAGAAGGGGTGTGATGCTCACGACTGAAAAGTATTGCTCTGGGTAAATTCTTTCACAAAGCCTCTCCGCGATGATGAAACGGCCCGCATCCTCCTTGGTGACGTTAAAAAAGTCATAGTCGGATTGTGTTTTCCAGCATTGCTCTCCACCTAGCCTGCAAATAAAAAAGAATCGATCCTTATATGTCTGAAAATAACAATATATCGAAATCTGGGTGTGTGAAATGGAAGAAATACGGATGTTTTTATGATAATGCAATTAATCCTAAGGTGCAAGCGAGCTGCACTAGAATGATGAAAATATTCCCTGGAGAAGAGGAACAACGGGGTCAAAGGTCAAACACCAATCTCCAAACACAGCTAGGTGACTGCTGCACGACAGAAAACATCCGTCTGGTCCCTGTATCGAATCAGGGACATCTCTATTTCTAGTGGAGCTCTCTACCAACTGAACTAATCAGGAATTAGGTGTCAGTAGAGCAAACGGGTTTTATGAGCTGCCGCCGGTCGAACACCAACAACCCTAGTGAAAGAGCGATTTGTACGAGAAATTTTTTGTATCCAATAAATACATATGAATCATGCAAGATATATAAAACATAAAAGACCCACATAAAAACCGTAAAAAGAACTAGTTAAGACATATAAGAGCATATGAGAAACTTTCACAAGTTTTTTTTTAATATTTCTTATATTGTTCTGATATGTTCTTATATGTCTTATATATGTGGTTTTTGAAGGGAGAAATTTCTCATACAAATAAGACTTTTCATAACGGAAGGATAAATGGCCTGCATATTAAGGTTATTATGATAATGAAAATAATGCAAAGGTGCAAGCGAGCTCGAAAAACATGATAAAAAAAATCGCTGTAGAAAAAGAACAAGCGGACAAGGGACAAATACAAATCTCAACACAGCACGGAGAAATTAACTGTTTTTAGAGACTTGTGTTAGTCCTTTTCCCCCCTTGTTCTTCTTCTCCAGGGAATATTTTCGTAACAGATGTTTTCCTGATTCATGAAATTAGATTAATAATAAAACATTTAATTTTTTATGAACACACACGAAGGAAGAGAGAAAATTATCCTTTCACTAGCATAAGGCAGCCGATATACTAATGCCTCTTTAATTGGAGTGATTATCCAAAATGCGTGCCAAGGGCCCGTCACGCTGAGGCAACACAACAGCAACAGCAACACGACATGTTGTCCAACTACCGTGCGACTTGTTGCTTCCTTCCCATGTTGTTCGACAACCCAGCAATCACATCGCGGCAACAGTAGCACAGAATGGGTGACAACGAAAAAGTTACCTTGGTATGACGGCTTTCCTTAACAAAAAACAGAAGCTACTTGTGCTGGACAACGTGTGCTGCTCTGATGACTGGCTGGGCGAATTTCGGGCCGACAACAAGACAACACAGATAGCTTTAAGTGGAGAGCTAGTTTCCTATCAACGTCGTTTTCTTACGAGCTTACTGAAATAAAGGCTTGAAAAACGTTATCCAACAATAATTAAGGCTGTCGTGCATCTAAAATAATTTTACGAATGTTTTGCTGGATAATTATGGCAAGTGCTTGTTGAAATGATTACAGCTGCGGTCGTGATCGTTAAGACTGGTGTTGAAATTGGAACTACCGAGAGACCAGCTCACATTAGTGCTAGCGAAATAAAATGGCATGTCTAAATTCGACTGCTGATAAAGTGTTGTTAAAATAACGCAAGAAAACAAAGTTTAAAAAAACTAAAAGCATTAAAAGGACCGCTATGATAATGGTTCTCGATTTCATTCCATTTTTTTTTTACTTCATGATGGCGGATCCCAAACCGCCGCTCGCGCACTGGGCTCCAGAAGAGTGTGCGTTGTCGTCGTCGTCCGGTCTCAGTTCTTATCACATAATATCCCAGAAAATCACATGCTCCATCAGCTTACTAGCTGTTGTTGTCATAGAGATTGGTCTATAATTCGTCAACTCATTCGTCTGACCGGTCTTAAAAAAAACTTGTTTGTTTCTAATTTGCAGGAATTTTACCAATACGTAAGGATTGTTGGAATAGTAAACACAGAAGAGGGAGGAAGCTTTTTATTTGCTGAGCCTGAGCACTTTTTTTTAAATAATATAAAGTACTGGAGCTGAACTTGGTCGAAAATGTTCTATTCGTTCCTGTATACCAGTCGCACACATAGTAATTGGAGCCATATGACTTAGTATACTATCTTCAGGTAAAATACCTAACAAGGAAAAGGTTTCGCCAGAAAACATTCCACTAATCAGAAAACATTTCACTAAAGAAATTGCCAAATCGTTCACAGACGTCATTAGCATCCAGCTTGTTTCCCGAAGAATCAGGAAAGTGAAAGGGATTGGAAGTGTGCTTGGGGTAAACTGCATTCCAAATTATTCGAGTCAGTTTTTATAAGGCCGCCGTAGGTCTTCAATAAAGACCAAATTTTTCGCTTTCTTTAGTTTATTTACACACATTTGGTTGATTTCTTCGTACTTTACAAATGCAACCGAAGAACAAAATAATTTAGCCTGCCTGCTTGCACTAGAAAACAACAACTACCAGGCACCCGAATTGATTATAAAATACCCAGGACGTTTTGGAAATGAAGCGATCACGTAGCAGGCGAAAGCAAGTATACAGCGTGCTACATCGAGTCGGTTCCCAGGACACCGCTGGTCAAGTCGGTTTAATAAATTTGGAGCCCGGCGTTCGTCTGCCCGCGCACCCTGAGCCTCGAGCGCTCAGTGCCCACGCTCCTCGAGTGGCCACGAGCTGATAAGCGCCAGTCTGTCAGACAGTACATAACACCTCCTCCAACTAGTTGTGGTACCCGTAGCGTTGCGGAGGTCGTCGTATTCTGGTGGCCCGTGGTGTACCCGAAGCGGGATTAGAGCCGGCCGTCGAAGACGCTGACACTGGTTCCTGAGGAGAAGACGTTGGCTTGTCGCCAGCTCCTGGATCTGATCTTGTTGGCTGGGACTGCCTGTCAGAGCTGTGTGATGGTGGCAGCGTTGCAGCCGAGCTGTCAATCTCGATGTCCCAGACCGGAGGCCGCGTGTCCGGTTTTCTCGCAGCTCGATGTTTGTCCATCGCTTTCGTATATGGTTGCGATGACGGCGCACCAATTCTTGATCAATGTGGACCATTCATGAGCTTATGCCCATTCGACGTTTGACAACTCCAATAATACAACCTTAACTGCTTGGAAACTTCTTCTTCCAAACTGCCTGTCCCACGCTCAGCTCATCTGGGTCCGAGGAACCGGTCGTTATTTCAGGTTCTTCAGAAAGGGTAAGGGAATCGGCCGCCCTCACAGGTTTTTCAAACACTTTAGCCTTTCCTTTTTTTTAGCTTTTTTAGCCGTTCCGAAGCTGATGGAAGCTCCCTTCTATACATCAGTCAAGCTGGCGTTTTGCCCGTGGCGACGTGAATGGTGCTGTGTTGTTTAAAGAAAAACCTTTCAAGCGCACACCTTCGTTCTTCCTTCCCTCCCTTGGCGAGAGCGATTTTTAGCTCCTGAACTATGCGTTCCGCCTGTCCATTAGTGGCAGGATGGTACGGTGCACTTGTAATTGCCAGGATGCCGTTGTTCCGGTAAAACCTTCTAATTTTTATCGGACACCAGCGCTGCGCCATTGTCCGACACAACTTTCCTTGGCAGGCCGAATGTTGCAAATATGGCCCATAGCTCCCCAGTGACTTCGGTCGAGGTCACATTGAGGACAACCCGCACTTCGAGCCATTTTGTAAACGCGTCCACCACAACCAGGAAGACCTGACCATTGACCGGACCTGCAAAGTTCACGTGAAGTGTGTCCCATGACTCTGATGGCTTAGTCCAGACAGGGATAGGCTCTTTGGGCAAACACTTTCGGTGCATCTGACAGGTGCTGCATTCTGCAACTGCTGTCTCGATATCAGTGTCTATTCAGGGCCACCAAACGTAGCTCCGAGCGCATGCTTTCATTGGCACAATCTCGCGATGTCCACAGTGCATCAGGGCCACTGTGTCTTTCCTTAGCTGTGTAGGAATCACGATTCGTGCTCCCCAACTTACACATCACCTGTGGTTCAACAGCTCTGCCTCTTTGATTCTGTACGCCGAGTACTCCGGTGTTTGTAACCGATCAAGTGCACCCTCTAGGATGGCTCGGTATACATTCGCAAGGACGCTGTCGGCTGCGGTCAACCTCGCCACTTGTTCGGCGGACAATGGTGGACGGACAAAGCTTCAAACATCAGTATATCTTCTGGAACCTCCGGCTCATTTCCAGTGGTTGACAGCGGAAGTTAACTAAGAGCGTCCGCATTCTGATGGCGTTTTCCTGGTCGGTATCATAGCTCGTAGTTATAAGCTGCCAGTCTGACACACCACCATGTCATCCTCGGTGACAGGACTTGTGGAACAGGCTTCTCAGCTCCGAGGATGCCTAGCAGAGGCTGGAGGTTTGTGTAGATGATCACACTCTGTCCTGCGACGTACTGATGGAAATGGTTGACCTCAAACACAATGGCCAGGCCTTCTCGGTCAAGCTGAGAATAGTTTCGCTCAGAGGTTCCTAGCGTCCTGGACGCAAAGGCGATCGGAGCCTCTTGGCCGTCTGAGTCCAACTGTGCCAGCACGGCACCCACACCCTATGGTGAAGCATCGCATGACAACAGCAATGGTTTCCTTTCATCATAGTGTGCCAGCACAGTGTACCGCACTACCAGTTGCTTCATTTTCTGGAAAGCCTTACGGTGTCTGTCCTTCCATCGCCATTCTGCCTTCCGCTCCAGTAAGCTATAAAGCTCTTTCGCTATCGTCCCCCGCAGGGGACACCTGTGAAAGCAGGTGTTTGGAGAGTGGCGTCTCCACGGACTCTGAGTTCCGCAGGGTAGCCCGCACCTTAGGTGCTAGGTGCATGGTGAGTAGCGTCACCACGGGCCCCAGCCACGTGGGCCACCATACCCGCACGCAGGGGGCACCTACTTTTGTAGGTGCTTGGTGAGTGGCGTCACTACAAACCCCGAGCCATGTGGGTTCGCGCACCCACGTGTGGCTGTGCGTGGCGTACCCGTGTCCGGGGAAAAGGGAACCCTGGTGGTTGAGCTGAGCCCGGGGTATGTTTGGACCCTCCTTCGGGGGCCCCCGGGCGAGGCAATACACCGCTACGAGTCTTGCTTCTCGTAGACGGGTGTCCTGGCTTGGCCCGACCAGGATGATTCAGTCAGTCGCCTCTTCTACCCTCTTCTTCCTTCTTTCACTTTTCCTCGCACCTCTTTCTCTCTTCTTCTGCACTCTCTTCCTTTCTTTTTCACCTGGCGGCAAGGGCTAACCTTGAGTGGGAACAGGTTCTGTCCCTGCAACCACACAATGGTATAGTGCGCGGGCAGCACTGGTAGAGTCAGCCAAGCCTTTCTTGATATGGCACATTACCTACCCCCTTGTTGGGCTCCGTGGTGGGCGGTGCACCCGGGCACTGAATTCACTTTCCATCTATATGGGTTCTCAAACTAAAAGACCTCCTGATCGGACCCTGAAAAGGGTCTGCACCGAAGACCATTTTAATTTGAAATGTCCCTTGTTTCCGAAAAGATTCTGAGATTTCTAGTTTACATTCTGAAAGTGAAAAACCACTGGGCTAACTGTCCCCCTTCCTTGTAGCTAAGGTACTAGAAGGCGTTGTTGGTCAGAACTTTCATGCGAAGAAAATGGCATCCGGAGACCTCCTTGTAGAGATCAGTACAAAACAGCAGAGTGATGCCCTCCTGGCTCTCAACTCGGTTTCGGACTACAAAGTCACTGTTTCTTCACTCCGAGAACTGAACACTGTCCAAGGAGTTATTTCCGAGGACGACCTGCTAGGCACATCAGACGCAGAGCTAGTGGAGACCCTCTCTATTCAAGCAGTTGTCGCTGCGTGATGAATCAATATTCGTCCTGATGGCAATGAACGAAAAACAAAGCACATCATCCTAGCCTTTGACAGCACCACTCTCCCTGCGACTGTAAAGGCAGGCTACCCACAGTGCAGAGTCCGGCCTGACGTGCCGAACCCCCAACGGTGCTTCAAGTGCCAGCGGTTCGGCCATGGGTCACGTAGCTCTCGGGGAGCCGACACATGTGCTAAGTGCTGAAGCAAAGAACATGTTGCCGACAACTGTGACAATGAGCCAAAATGTGTGAACTGCGAAGGTAACCACTCTTCATATTTGCGTTCCTGCCCTCTCTGGATACAAGAAAAAGAAATACTGACGCTGAAAGCCAAAAAAACCCACCATACATAGAAGCAAAGAAACGATTTTCTTTCTTATCGAAGGGTGGATATGCCGAGGTCGTGCGCACGGGACCGGCACGACCAGTGACGGCATCGACGGGAACCGAGACGTCTCCGGATGATCTGCGGCTCTCGTTGAAGTCCCCTCCTAAACCCGCAGGGGCGGTGCCAGTGGCACCGGGTCCCAAGCCCAGGGTGGATGCTGGCTCACTAGCATCCACTTCAGAGCAGGGAAAAGCCCCCCCTGGTCGGGGCCGGCCACCCCGCACCTCTGGACCGAATAGACCTGGTGAGCAGTCAAGGCAGTCGACCCCGCAGGGGCGGCCGTCGGCGGCGCATGAGGAGACCATGGACGAGAGTGGGCCCATAACCGACGAGGAGGCTCCCTCCTGAGGATCGGTGTTTTCTTTTTCTGCCCCCAGTGACTCCACTGGGAAGCAGGCAGATACGTCGAAAAAGAAAAACGCTTCACGTGTAAAAATTGATTTTAAACCATAGTGATGTCATCTTATGTTTCGTTCTGTTTTTAGTTTATTTTTTTTTTTTTTACCTTTTTATTGCTATGAGTAAACATATGGGCGTCATGCTATGGAACTGTCGGGGCCTTCTTCGTAATATTAATGAGGTAAACATGTTTCTTGATGAGCTCCGTCCCGTGGCGCTCTGTTTACAGGAAACTCATCTCAATGACAATCATACACAGATCTTATGTCATCGCCAAGTTTTTAGGAAGGATCGCCTTTCCCCCACTCCTTCCGTTGGTGTTGCAGTAGTAGTGCAGAATGGGGTGGTGTGTGCTCAAGTACCTCTTCAAACATCACTTGAGGCAGTGGCAGTTCGTGTCCTCTTTGATCGCCTCATCACCATTGTATTGCTGTACCTTCCACGTAACAGTCCATTGCATCTCCATGAACTCAAAGGCCTCGTAGATCAGCTGCCCAAAAACTTTTTTAATCTTAGGTGATTTTAATTCCCACCATCCTTTGTGGGGAAGCTCTCGTCAAGCGTTAAACGGCTCCTATCGCAATCTGGACTCTGTCTTTTGAATAAGAGAGAACCAACCTTTTTTAGCTCTGTTCATGATACATTCACAACAATAGATCTTTCCATATCATCACCATCTTTACTTCCATGTTTTTCGTGGAAGGTTTTAAATAATCCTTTTGGAAGCGATCACTTCCCCATAATTTTAGAAACAGTCATACCTCTTCCTTCTCGTTCGACCCGCCTTCCAAGGTGGAAGTTTGAGAAGGCCGACTGGGCTCTGTTTGGTTCAGAAGCTGTGTTTGACCCCTCTTTATTTACTAGTATGTCTGCAGAGTAGGCGACTACTTGTGTGGCTGCATGTTTAATTAATGCTGGTGCATCGTCTATCCCACAAACCCCTGGTAAGCCCCCCAGGAGATGCAAACCCTGGTGGAACGATGAGTGTACAGCCATGCGAAAGAAACAAAACAGGGCTTGGGGAATCTTCCGCCGATATCCGATGCTTCGTAGCTTGATAGAATTAAAAACAAAAAAAGAGCCAAGGCTCGATGGACGAGAAAACAAGCCGAAAAAGACATCGTGGGTTAAATATATTTCACCCGTAAATAGCTTTGTACCGTTAAAAGAAGTGTGCGACCGCCTGCGGAAGGTCCGAGGAGATTACCCAATCCTTTCGAACTCCCCTCTTTTCCTGCTCCTCTGTATCACTCAAAGATCAAGCAAACATCCTTGGCAGACATTTTGAGCTTATCAGTAGTTGCTCAAATTTCAGCGCAAAGTTTAAGAAGTTACAGTCTATTGCTGAAAAAGCAGTCAATCTCCATGTTAGGGTCTGCTACTGTTTCATACAACAAACCATTCACTATGGGTCAACTCAAAGTAGCACTTGCTACAAAAAAGCAGGCAGCACCAGGCCCAGATAAAATTCATTATGAAATGCTTAGCCACCTGTCCTCTGAATCACTTTGCCATTTGGTGACGTTTTTTAATCATCTATGGAAACAAGCTGCATTCCCTCAGTGCTGGAAATGTGCTCATGTTACACCTCTCTTGAAACATGAAAAAGATCTCTCTGTCCCCACAAGCTACCGCCCCATCGCACTCACTAGTTGCCTGGGGGAGACATATGAAAGGCTCATTAATCGGCGTCGTCTTTATTTTTTGGAGGCTGAGTACTTTTTTGATGTCAACCAGTGTGGATTTCGAGAGGGATGATCAACCACAGATCACTTGGTTCGTTTAGAAACCCTTATTCGTGAGGCACCGACAACATTGTGTTTCGGTATTTTTTGATATGCATAAAGCATATGATACCGCATGGGGGTATGGAATCATTCGAGATCTGTACAACTGCGGTGTGCGTGGTTTATTGCTTCAGTGCATACAAAACTTCCTAACCAGGCGAACCTTGCAGGTTCGCTTGGGTGGCACACTGTCAGATGTTTTTAGCCAAGAAAATGGGGTCCCTCAAGGAGGAGTTTTAAGCGTTACCCTTTTTGCTCTTAAAATCAACAGTCTTGGAAGGGTGATACCGCCATCAGTATCTTATTATCTTTATGTAGACGACGTCCAGATCTCCTTCTCTTCATGTAACCTTTCCAGTTGCTCATCAACAGGATGAGCAAATGGGGGATGAAAACGGTTTCAAGTTTTCTCCTGAAAAAAACTGTGCTCCCTTTTCATTGCGCCGGGGTTTGTCCTTGGACCCCACTTTGCATCTCAATAACATAGACATATCTGTTCAACAGGAACACAAATTTCTTGGTGTTATCTGACAAGAAGCTTTCTTTTGTGCCACATTTGAAAAAGTTGAAACGCAAATGTTTAAGTTTTCAAATGTTCTCAAGGTGTTGTGCCACAGTTCATGTGGATCGGACAGGCGATGCCTCTTACGATTATACAACTCCTTGGTTCGGTCTTGCCTTGACTACGGTGCAGTCGTGTGTGATTCAGCACGATCCTCTACTTTGAAGATGCTAGATCCCGTTCACCACTTTGGGCTCAGACTTGCCTCCGGTGCATTTCGCACATCACCTGTGTTAAGCCTATATGCCGATACACATCAGATTTCGCTTGAGAAACGCAGACAGTACCTGAGTCTTTGTTATGCTTATCGGGTCTATTCTAATCCACAAGGCCCAGTTTATAGTGCCATTCATCCCTGTCGTTTCTCTCGACTTTTTTAAAACAAGCCGAGCATTGTACGGCCACTCAACTTACCCATTCAAAATTTTAATGCTTCCCTTCATGTCCCACTTCATGTTGCCGTGCTAAATTACAGGGACAGAGTTGCTCCTTGGGACGAAGTCCCAATCGTTTGCGACTGGACACTTACAAAATACAGTAAGCGGGTTGCCTTCCCACGAGTTCTCCAGCAGGAGTTCCCTTCATTGCAGGAGACATATAGAGGTTACACTGAATTCTATACCCATGGGTCGAAATCCTCATCTTTTTTTGGCTGCGCAGTATATTCTGGTTCCTTTACGAAATCTCTTCAACCTAACTCTGTGGCAGGCATCTTTTCTGCAGAGCTTTATGGCATTTTACTATCTGTTGATCACATACTGAAAAACAATAAAAGGAAAGCTATTCTCTTTGTTGATTCTCAAAGCGCATTACAGGCTGTGTCCTTACTGCTTTCTACAAAAAATCTGCTTACCCTACATGTACGAGGTAAATTATATGGAGCCCTCCGACTCGGACATGACATAAAATTTTGTTGGGAGCCGAGTCATGTAGGGATTCCAGGGAATAAGAAAGCCGATAGTTTGGCTGCATCTGCCAAGGATTTAGTAGCAAATTGTGGATTACCTCATCAAGATTTGAAGCCGTTTTTGAAGAAATCACTCTTGATGTCATGGCAGTTGGAGTGGGACAGAGAGTATGACAATAAGCTTCATGTCATAAAACCCATTTTGGCCCTGTGGGAGAGCTCGTTTCTCAGGGACCGGCGTGTAGAGGTTCTGCTCTGCCGCCTAAGAATTGGCCATACACGCTTGACGCACTTGCACCTTCTTCGTGACGAAAATGTGAAGCTTTGTGCCGATTGTGGGAAAGGCCTTATACAGTGTTACAGATTTTATGGGATTGCCCTTTTCACCATCAGTTGCGCCGGTCTAGCTTCCCTGAACGTTTTAGAGGTTATTTTTCCTTTCATTCAATGTTTTTACTTAGTGACTGCCCTTTAGTGCCTTTTCACCGTGTTCTCGACTACCTAAAGAAGACTGGCTACCTACACCAGTTGTATTTTTTTTATACTGTTATTTTAAACCGTTTTGTTTAGTGCCAGCTAAACAACATTGAATTGACGCAATGTGACCTCCGTTGTCAATGCGCCACTAAAACCCTAATCATCATCACCACCGCTATCGTCGCTCTATCTTGCAGAAATCGGTAATAGAACGCTAAGAGTCCCAAGAAAGACTGCAACTCTGCCTTGTTTGTCGGCTTTGGAGCATCCACCACCGCGCGAATCTTGTCTTCTGTGGAATGAATTCCCTCCGTATTGGTCAGGTGACCCAGAAATTTGACTTCTCTGACCCCGAAGTGGCATTTGGTTTGTTTCAATCTCAGTCCTGCTTTCTCTAGTCTTGTCAGCACCTGGTCTAGTCGATAGGCATGTTCCTTGGCGTTTGCCCCACTGATGATAACGTCGTCGAGGTGTGCAACGACTCCAGGGATGCCTGCTAATGTCATGTCCATTACTTTTTGGAAGATTGCCGGCGCGGCCGCCACTCCAAGGGGAAGCCTCTTTACTCGGAACAAACCCTTGATGTTTTTTATTGTCAGCATTTCGGCCGTGGTGTCTGTCACTCGCAGCTGTTGGTACGGCTGAGCGAGGTCCAACGCTGAAAACACTGTGCCACCCCGGAGGTTAGACAGCGCTTCCGTGGGGGTGGGCAGGGAGTAAGCGGCCGGTTTAGCTGCGATGTTCACCGTACTGCGTTAGTCCCCACAGTCTCACCGAGCCATCAGTCTTTTTGACCACAACCACTGGTGTCGGCCATGTTGAATGTTGGACCGGTTGAAGAATTCCTTGCTTCTGCAGAGCCATTAGCTCACACTCTACGACAGGGCGCAAAGCAAAAGGTATGGTACGTGCTTTGAGGAATCTAGGGGTAGTTGGTTCTTTGAGCTCCAGCTGGACTGGTGGACCAGTGTACCCCCTGATGTCGGACTTGAATACCGTCTCGTGTGCTTGAAGCACCTTCCGGACCTCTTGGCTTGGCGAAAGATGGTGCAACCCGCTGACTTTTATCTTCAGCGCTGGGAACCAATTTCTACCCATCAAGTTGCACCCAGTTCTACTTGTCACCATCAACGGAAGAAGGTGGTCTTTGGACTTATGTCTTACTTCGACTTCCGCAGACCCGAGAACACGCAATCCTTTGCTCGTCCACGTTCGAAGTGTGACATCCTCTTTGTGCAAGCAAGGAGGCTCAGATGGCCAGGTCTTGCGGTATGTATCTTCACTAATATCTGTGAATGCTGCTCCTGAGTCGACTTTGAACTCCAATGGTCTTCCCTGGACCTTGACCGTTACGAGGTACTTGGGTACGATTCCTCTTGCGTGTTGCATATTGAATTCCTGTAAGTCAAACCGGTGGTTTTGATCACAACCACTGACCTGTGCATCATCGGCATAGTCATCTTCATCGTATATCATGTGATGGGTTGAGCGTCGTGCGCCCGCCCTCGCTTTGTTCCGACATGCTTTCTCAATACGTCCTATCTTCCTGCAGAACCGGCAGGACACCTTATTGAATGGGCAAGCGTCTTGCCTGTGTTTTCCATGGCAACGGTAGCATTCCTGCTCCGCTTGCACTTTTTCCGCCTCCGAGGGGCGTTTTGCAGGTTGCGCTGATGTAATCTTATGTTGGTCGGCCGTGGGGGTTTTTAGCTCCTGCTGCTGTTGAACGGCGCTTTCAAGTCGTGTTGCCACGTCGTAAGCTTGCTTGAATGCCAGCGTTTTTTGTGCGAAATGCCTTTGCTATAGGCACTCATATTGCACGCCACAGACTAAACGGTCTCTGAGCATCCCGTCCAGTGGTAGCATGGTTGGGTTCGATACCAACGGGTCGAGGGCTGCTGATGATCCAGCGCTTGTTGTCGCCACCGCAGGCCTTGTCAAAACGCCGAAATTGCAGTTGGCAGCTAATCGCTTCAAAGCAGCCACATAGGTAGCGATTGACTCGCCGGGCTGGTGATCGCGGTGTTGGAATTTGGTTCGGCTGAACAGTTCCGAAGGCGGTGGGTCGTAAGGATGCTAGAGCAAGTACATGATGTTTTCTAAGCTCACCTTTCCTGGCTTATTCGGGGCCGTTAGGGCTTGTACGGTCTCGTAGGTTTCCGCGCCGCGCAGGGTCAGCAGCAGAGCTTTTTTTTTTCCAGGATCCCTGATCTAGTTTGTTTGGAAGAAGGAATCCAAGCGCTCCGACCAGGCTGTCCATCCCGTTTCTTGAAACTCCTCGAGCTTACCCTGTGTCGTGGCCATTCGTGAACAACCGAGAACCTTGCCGGTTGATTTAGTCGTCCGCCCCGTCGCCAATGCTACATCGAGTCGGTTCCCAGGAGACGGCCGGTCAAAACGGTGTAATTAATTCGGAGCCCGGCGTTCGTCTGCCCGCGCGCCCCGAGCCTCGAGCGCTCAGTGTTCACGCTCGTCGTGTGGCCACGAGCTGATAAGCGCCAGTCTGTCAGACAGTACATGACATAGCGTGGAAACGTATTCATTTTACCTATTGTTATCAAGGCCGATCATGTCGGCGTCGCAGTTTTTGAGCACTGTCAGTTCAGCTCAACACCAGGCTACAAAAGACGTTTTTGTGAATTGCAAGTACTAACTCAATTTTACAGTTGAAATAGGAAGTGCATGAGAGAAAAACGAAACAGAAAAACCTTACACGATGTCGCAAATTCCTAACATATATCGGCAATTTCACTTTCCTCGTATAGGGCTATATCGTTGTCAGCGAATGAAGAACATCTTCATAAAATAAAGGGTTTAAAATACTCCCCGTGTCAAGTTTTTTAACCAGTCACTAGTTGATGTCGTCCCGTGGCAATTCCCCGCCCTTCGAATAGTCTAGCACATTGAAGAGTCGCATTTCCAGCGACGATCGCCACACACGAACGAAGGTAAAAAGTCAAGATGGCGGAGTGTTCCAAGCGTTGGGCCCGCCGTCAGCGCGGTGTGATAGGGTGGTCGCACAGCAAATCGGCCAACACGAATTCCGGCTGACTGCAACATGTTTCCCTGCTGTTCTTGTTGCCACGATATGAAGGGATCACCGGAAACGCATCTTTTTCGTGTTGCCGAATAAAGTTGCCCGACTGTTGCCTTAGTGTGACCGGCCTTAAGGGCGTCGAATCAATCAACCTTGTAATGTTTCTTTCGGTTCAGTTCGTTTACTCAAAACAACAGACGGACGTACTAGGGCTCTAAAAAGAAATCTTATTTTCACGTTTAATGGATTCAGCTACGTTTAGGTAAACGCTTCGATGTTTCTTAAAGTCGATGTAATGACCATAATTAGTTTATATCGAGAATAACTGCACAACCACAATACTATGTATTTTCGTTGTGAACTTGTAGCCTCGTTGACTCTCCAATGACAGGTGAACTGCAAATTCCTTTCAACTATCGCTGACAACTTAAGGAACATGGTGCCCGCATTATGGTAACATTTTAGCGTCGTCATTCCTTTGGTGAATTCAGCTACCTTTTAAGTGAACTACGATTTAAGTAACTACAAGGGGAAGTAACATCCCCGTCGACGGCAAACGATACATTCAAAACTAGGATAAAACAATAACACAGAAAATGCCACGGGTCAAAAAAAAATAAAGGTTCGATGATGCCAGCGCCTAACAAAGTTCAAGCAAATACTTACTTCAAAACAAATTCCATCTGCACCTCACTACAATTCGAAAACGCGAAAGGTGGTCCACGAGGCCCTCGAGGTTTCATAATGTATTTCTCTGGGTACTTGCAGTCAAGAGCACCAGGATGATTTCGGAAGTTTTTCAAGGCACCACTTCCATCGTCCAGGCTCCCGAGCCTGCGAAGATAATGTTCATGCTAAGAAAACCATCTAATGCTCAACACTATAATCAGGGACAGATTAAGAAACGCAAAGCAAGGCTCATTATGGTCACGCTTCTTCTCAGCCCATATCGCATTGTCCGTAGCGATGAGAAAAGGCATGGGATTCACTGACGGTAACTAAAAAAGCTTTTCCCGGGTGATACGCTGAGCACGTGTGTTTATAAAGGAAGCGACAAGATACTTACAAATGCCCAATTTCGTGGGCTATTGCGGCGAATCTATTGTACAGAGGAGGTGCTTCCTCGGAAATTCCCACATTCGAGCCTTTGACGCAGACCTTTCCGAAATAGGAGAGACCTGGAAATAATAATCCATTTATTGCACTCCAAATATATTCAATAATGTTTTTTTTAAGCTGTACGACTACACTGTGATGTGAAAATCTCCCTCTTTGGAAAAGCAAGTATTTAGAATTATGAGACGTTCAGCCACTTAAAATTAAAAATTAGCCGAGGCATGACCGCTTATGCAAAATTCTCGAATGCCAAGGAAACAAGCCATATCTAGAAGTTGGGCGATGTGCTTACAGGGAAAATTTGTTTTCAGAAAGATACAAGCAAAAGAACAAACACGCAAACAAACATCTAGAGTTACATTTTTTCAGCGCAAAACTAAATTACGAATAACTAAACGCTCAGTCTTTGTCCAAATGTAGCGCTCGGTGCTACATATAGGTTATGTAGCTCATAGGTTATGAACAGTTTTAGGAAATTCAAAATAAGATGGGGGCAGTGAAAATGAGTGACGTCGGCTACCAAACACGGGACTCATCTTGCCAGTGTAAACTTTAAAAAAAATTGCTTCCAACATTTGACTCTGCAAACAGTGAGTTTTAATACTTCGGCATCAGGCTGTACGGTTAGAGCTTCGTTTGGAGGTCATAATTTGTTGTTGATCTTCGCATTTGGTGTTGTAGAAATCTCACCACGAACATAAGTGAAATTTTCAAGAGATATTTGTTGAATGTGTTTTTAACGATCATCATCTGACGACAACCCTTCACGTCAAATTATATTTGTGAGCTAAGTGGCCAAAACGTTCTTTAAAAACATTTTGAATTTGACTTTCTTCAACTGCTTCAAAGCAAACAATGTTAATTTTATTCACTAAAGGCCATCTTCTGTGAAAAAAGCTACAAACTTACAAATCCCACTCAGTAATTCGTGTTACCGATTGGCAGAAACGGCGAATATCATTCGTTATTCGTTAGACATCTCTCGGAAATAACTGGTTAAACTCCGATTTTCTCAAGATTCAGCATAAATGTGTTGTCCGGAGCATCTTCTGACCCCGCTCTCTTACCGTAAAGATTATGAGATAATTTCTTAGTCTTCTTGTTACGTGTCCCCAAGGGTCGTCTGAAATGCAAATATGAAAATACTAATTATGCGAATCCCTGCGGCTATGAACATTAATCACGTGAAACGGTGTATGTACATATAGTATGTGCTTTTTAGGCTTTACAGCTCCTTTTTTTAGAAAAGCCGTGAAAGCTACACTTATGCAGTCTCGGCTGATGAGTTACGCGGCCATGGGGACGTAACAGTGGAGCTGTCACGACAGCCTAATACTGACAATATGATATCACTACGATTCGCATGAATAAATAGGTTTAATATCCTCGGAAATAATACATGAATAACTTTCAGCATGCAGCGCGTATTGGACAAAATATGCACCCTCTACCCCTCGTTTTGAGGGGCAACAAAACTTTTTTACACGACTCTTGTCACCTTGTCGGAAAGGCAATTTAAAGGGCGCGTAAAAAAGAGGGGTTACAATTTTGGATTGAATTGTTCTTTACACAAACTTGCTGGCACGAGTGGGACCGAAGTACGAGGGTAGCAAAGGTGGCGATGCAGGCGAGTTTGTTCATCACTAGGTAAGGTAAATACAGCCCAGAGAAAGACGAAGACAGGGAGGAAACAGATATCAGCAAATGTGTGTCCTCTCTTTAACACATATCCGTTAGACACATATAAGCAGATATATTTGTAACTAGATACCGCCTCCTAATAACTGAACTATGCCGAAATAAAAATAAAGATGTATTTTGTATAGAAAACATGAAAAGGCGTTATTGCTTTGAACCCGTAATCTAGATGGTGCTAGCATAAAATGAGTGGAACACTTATCTGCCAGTAGTACGAATGAAACAGATGACATAAGAAAAACATGTCAAAGCTTTGCAGGTCACGGTTTGGAGGTTAAAACAACTCGTCCTCGGGTGTTTTTCACCTAGTAAAAAACTGCCTCTTACAAAATTTACTACGCCCAATTTTAGAATATGGGAATGTTGCTTATGAACGAGTCGACTTTTTTGTTGTCGGTTTTTTGTTAAGGTTCGTTGTTCTAGCGCTCGTCCTGGGTTCAAAGACAGCGCTCGTCCATTCGTCTGTGCGCTGTCTTTACCTTGTCTTGTGCAAGGATAGAGTGAAAACTTTTCGGAATCCAACTATTTCAAATGAATTAAAATAAGATCAAACACAAATTGATTGACTAGACTATTAGACAAATCGATTTATCTAATAGTCTAGTTTTTACAAGCCTTCAAGTGAAACAACCTTGTGCATTAGTGTCGTGATGTAGGCGAGTTGGTTCATGGTAACGGAAATAAACAGCGCGCAAAAAAAAAAATACACAGGACGAAAGGAAGGTGTGAACGACACAAGCGCTGAACTCACAACTAAACATTTATTGAAACAACACCAACGAAATAATCCCCAGTATCGCTTCAGCACGTGTCAAGATAGGCAATTTCTTTTTTGTGAAGAAAAACCGATGTTTGGCTGACGCATGCATCTTGAACCTCTTTTGTTATTGCATACGCTTCCAATAATTCCCTGGTAGTTTTATCTGTGCCCCTCCCGATGATGGTGATGTTATTGAATTGGGGCTGGCATTTACAGGCAGCACAATGCAGAGGCAAGTGACCCCCAGCGGTCGACCGGAGTGTCCAGTCATGCTCACGTGCCCTGTCACTAATGCATCGGCCAGTTTGGCCGATGTACACTCTTCCGCAGCTTAGTGGTATCTTGTAAACCACCCCCACCACACAATCAACATACTTGTTCCTGTGCCTTACGGCGCATTGGCTCCTGCCCCTAGCCTTATCCGCAATTCAATTGCAGATTTGCGCCAACTTTCGTGGCGCCGAAAACACAACAGGGTCGTCAAACCACCCGGCTACCTTTTTCAAGTTGTGCGAGAGTTTGTGCATGTAGGGGAGTACCTGGGGTCTGGTTGCGGGTCTCTCTTTTTTCTGATTTGACCCTCCCTTAATATTTTTAGCAACGTCTGCGCCACTGCCAGAATAACTGACTCTGGGAAGCCGGCATCCGTCAGCCGATGTACCTGCATCTCAAAACTTTCTGACATTGAATGGTAGCAGGACTTTTCTAAGGCAGTCTGGAGGCAAGAGGACGCAATGCTCATTTTTACTAGTTCAGAGTGGGCGCAATCATAAGGGAGAAGTCCCTTCTTAGAGCGTGGTTGGTAAAGCCAACACACGTGACTTTCTTCAAAATCTAGTCTAAGGTCTAAACATTGGAGCTGTGTCCCATCCTGTAGTTCATGGGTAAACCTTAGCCCCCCAAAATGCTGAGCGAACACATCCAACACTGCTTTTACAGTCCTCTCCTCAGGGGCACCTCGAGACCTTCTTGTGACTACTAGATAATCGTCAACATATCTAAAAACTTTTTTAACACATTCCTCGTCTAAGTTTTCATTGATTGCCCGATCACATTTAGCCAGGAAAATGTCACAAAGTACCGACGCTACACAAGAGCCACTGCAAATTCCTTCTTTTTGCACATAGTAGCCATCGTCATACATGAATAATGTCGACTGCAAATAAAACTTCAGTAGTTCCATAAAACTGTCGACTCCTACACCATACTTATTTTCAAACCTGATGACACAGTTTTCATCAATACATTCCCGCACCGACATAAAAAGCCCCTCGTGAGGCACAGAGTAGAAGAGGTCTTCCAGATCTATAGGAATGCCGCTGCATCTGGATGTTCGCCTGCACTAAGATATTCCACAATTGCCTGCGAATTTCGGACTAGAAACGGGTCCCGGAGCTCTAGGGTACTAAGATGTCACAGGAGAAAGTGGCTAACCTGTTTCTGCCACGCCCCCCTTTCCGTTGCAATGGCCCGGAAGGCTGAGTCCACCTTATGCGTTTTAACGAAAAAAAAAAAACTTTTAGATGGTCTTCCTTACTATTCTTTATATCTTTTCCTAGTTTGGTCAAGTCAAAAGTATCGCGCTGCTACAGTGCTGCGCTCTTGACTTTTTTTGGGTCGAGTGAGGTCGGTTTAAAGTTCTTACACACCGCCGTTCTAGATTTACTCCTTAGCATGTCCTGAGGTACAACGACAAATCCCCCCTCTTTGTCTGCTTGGAGCAAACCCAGGCCACCTTCCTGAAAAAACGACACAATTTTTCTCAGCGTTCCCCCCACAAACGATGTTGACCTTTTTGGAGTGCTTCGTGGCAAACAATCAACCCCCTCCAAAACACACCTTTCTCTTTCTTCCTTATCAGACTTTTCTGACACCCTCCTTACCAAGGCCAGCAGTTCATGTGGCCTTAAATGCGGTTCCACGCTGTACTTTGGTCCTTTTTCCAGAGTTCTCGTCCCATCCGGTGGAAGCTGGACGTCTCCAAGTACCGTCAAACTGCCTTCACTATGCATCGTTGTCCGTGCTCTTTTCGGTAACGCGGTTCGACCTTGTTACCACAGAAATTCTGTCACCTGGTCCAGCAGCTGAAGATGCACGTGAGTAGTAGTAAAAGTGTACACGATCAGCCCAATAATCAATCAATACGAAAACATGTGTTTCCGATATCGACATGTTCCCGATATGTTTCCGATATCGGGGTGTCCGTTCGGCGGGATGCGGACGCCCCGCCGACACAGCCATTAACCAGCTTAAACGAGACAGTGGCTGGAAAGAAGCAAAAAACCAGTCAAACCGCTTCAAGGTCGCTATTTCGAGATATACCGCGCGCGCGCTTTCTCGATGAGCGCGTCTAGCAGACGTGTGAGACGTTAACCACCCTCATGCAACGTTAACTATCTCAATCTCATTTGCATGTACTTCCAAGAACGAAGTCGAAAAACAACTTTGTTTGTGCATATTTCATAACTCCGTTTAAAACCGCGGGCTAACAAAGATTAATATGCGCGCTGTACGCGCGCATATCTGAAATTAAATATAGTTGCACATGAGGAAAAGGTTTGTATAAAATAGTGGTAGAAACTGACTCGCTGTCGCACTACCCAAAGGCAGCCCGATAACTACCCCTTCGTTTTAAAGATGGCAGAGGAGGGGCAGCGAGTCTTTGATGTTGTACATTCTCACTTCATCGAGCGTTTTCGGCAAAGAAACCCTCGGTCTTTGGAGGAGATCATTGCGTTTGTCTATCCGCAACTCCTCCACGACTACGGCTCGGGTGAAGGAGAAAACTGGGACGGGGAAGAAGTTGATCCCGGGAGAGATATACAACCACCTCTATTTGCATACTTGGCGATGCAAATGTCGGCGATCCTTGCGGTCGCCTTCGGTGACCATATCTGCCCTTGCGGGATGCTTTTATCGTATTTTTCACCCCCTGACCTCGTTCAACAATTGACGACCCGCTTCCGGACTCTACAGTTTTGGTCTGGGTTGGGTGGATCCCGCGAGGCTGCCGAGGCGGCCGAGGCGACGCAGCAGGTGCGAGAATTTGTGCGGGATCATCTGATAGCGGCTGAGCAACTGCTGCCAGTGCGGACTGGTGAGTCACGTATGTACAGCTTGATAGCTTCATCCACTTTTCTTTTTCTTTTTTTCAGATGACGATAGTGGCGTGGAGGATGACTATGTGGACAGCGAATAACAGCTGATGCTTCGTGTCATCTCCTCATCGGTGAGAAATCCGCCTAGAACGTTACGCAGTTGTATCTAAAGGATGACTTGGCAGATACGCGTTCACCGACATTGGTTGCAAAAAGGGCGGAAAAATGTCAATGCGTTCGGTGTGTAAAAGAAAAGCCGATCAACTTGCACGCCCTATCGGATTTTCTTTACAGCTTTCGGTATGCCATCTGTCGGTCCAGGCTGGAGAGGATCCCCTACAAAGCTGCGCCTGCCAAAAGAGCGTTTCCGGAACCAAGCGATCTTCATATCCTCATCGCACGTCCTGACTTTGTAAATATTTTTTTAGACTGTATACCGCGTTGCTCGCGAGATGTCATTTCCCAAACTTTTCGCCGTCGGTATGTCTTGAAACATCTTGTATTGTTGTACATTTTTTTCTGCATAATCCGATAGTGTACGGAAGCGAGCGATCTTTCTCCTCGTCGAAGATCCTGACCGCTTGAATATTTTGGACTGTATCGCGCGTTGCTCGTGAGATGCCGTTTCACAACTTTGTTTTTTTGCCTCGGATTTGTCTTGAAACTGCTTGTTGTATACATTTTTTGTGTAAAGTATTTCCAATGATGTCTTTGTTGCGTAGATTGAATTTAAACGCCGTATCTAAATTTATAAGTGTGCGTGTTCTAAGAGCGAACGAGAATAAAAAAAATGAAACACCACATCAGTCTCTTCTTTAGCGCGTATGGATGCGCGCGACGCTCCGTTCCATTTCCCACACTGCTCCGGTGAGCAGACAGATGACACTAAAATTAGCGAGAGATGTCACGCGCGCGTGAGAGAGAGTTGACGCCATCTACTAAGCTGACGCTAAAATTAACGAAAAATGTCGCGCGATATTGCTAACGTTCACCATGTACAAATGGAATTGGCAACTTGTCCGCACAAAGCCCGGACTTGCGCGAGCGGGAAAATACGGATGAGCACACCTTAGAAATACGAGCAATTCACCTTTTCCACAAAAGATGTCGCAAGGTCACACCCACGCCGCTAGCCCCCCAAAATATGTCAGTGCTACTTCAAAACTTTACGCTGGGTCCGAACTTAGCACGGTCCGTGAGCTTCAAAATTTTACCGTCACCCCTCGAAATTAGGTGGATACAGCGTGCCACGTGTGCTAAGTACGTAACGCCCAAATTTACCGGGTCGAAGCTTCTACCACCAGAGGTGAGCAATTTTAGCGATGAGCGCTTCAAATTTCTAACCCTAGATGACTCCAATTCCAAAATTCACTGGGTCCAGCACGGTCTGTGAGCTTTTCAAAGTTTACGCTGGAACCCAATATTTAGCAGGGCCACTTGAATGCTTTACGCTGGGGCGAAGATGTAGCACGGCCTGTGAACTTCAAAGTTTTACCGCGACCCCAGCTAAACATTTAGCGGCACCCAGCTGGTGCTAAGGGAATCTTCAGATGACACCCAAATTTAGCGGGTCGAAGCTTTTACCACCATATGTCAGCAATATTAGTGATGAGCACTGCAAAGTTCTAACGCTTGATGGTGTCTTTTCAAAACAAATCACTGGGTCCAGCAGCACGGTCTGTGAGTTTCAAGACTTTGTCCCCAAGAGGTCCACTTCAAAGCTTTACGCTGGACCAAAACTTAACACGGTCCGTCAGCTTCAAAGTTTTACCGTCACCTCACCCCCAACTTAGCGGCACCTAGCTCATGCTAATTGGACCGTCACATGACGTCCAAAGTTTATAGCGGGTCGAAGCTTTTACCATCAGATGGCACCACATTTTGACGACAACCACTTCACTATTTGAACACTAGATGGCGCCTATTCCCAAGATTCGCTGGGTTTTTTGCAAAGTTTTACGAGCTGGCGCCAAATTTTAGAAGGGCTACTTTAAAGTTTTACGCTGGATCAATATATATCACGATCCGCGAGCTCCAAACTTTTACCGTCCCCTCAACCCCCCCCCCCCCCCATTTAGCGGGACCGAGCTGCTGCTATTTGGGACCGTCACATGATGCCCAAATTTAGCGGGTTGAAGGCCCCAAATGCATCAGCTAAGGGGGCGCCATGAGGCTACGAGTCTGCGAACACCGTTTGAATCGCTCGCGCGCGCTCGAAATCACGTGATAAGAAGACGAGCAACGCTAGCACCTAGCGATGCAAACACTATTAGACGACCATCGTAACATGACCTGCGGCAATGACGTATCCTCTTTTTTTTTACCCGTATTACAAAAGCCAAGTATCAGGAAAACACGTGATCTGATTTGCACACACGGACGACTACGAAGAGTTAGGCCCTCTAGGAAGCAATGTGCTTCTAGCTCAGGCAGCGCGTTGTTTCTGAGCACTATGGTTCATGAATACTCTCTCCTTGATGTTGCTACTTTTCAAAAAAAGACGGAGACGCTCAGATATACGCATTTTTGTTCGTTCAGTCACGCTAGACTTGACAGGGCTTACGTGTCAGCCGAGCTTTTAACTGGGACGGACGAGTACAAGGTTCTGCCGATAATTTTCAGCGATCACGCACTGGTGACGTTCACTTTGGGCGAAGCTAGAAAAAAAACTAATCGCTTCAGTTGGGGTTTGTGGAAATTTAATTCTAAGCTACTTGACGACGAAGTTTTTATTAACATGCTAGAAGCGTTGTTGGGGAAAATGTCCAGTGGGCATTTTATTAACTCAGCTGAGGCATGGGAGGTAACAAAGCAAGAAATCAAGCTAGCAGCTCTAGAAAGATCCCACACTCTAAAATATTTAAGGGACAAAGAAGAGAACCTACTTCGTGCAGATTTAAAGAGACTCCTTAAGTTAGAATCCGAATATCCCGGTATATATATAAACGATATTAAAACTACCAAAAATAGTTCATCCGCAATAGAAACTGAGAAGTATAGAGGGGCGGTAGTCAGAGCGCGTGCTGAAAAATATCTCCTCGGAGAACAACCGACGAAAAGAGCGCCCAGTAGAGAAAAGCACTACGCGAGTAAGAGAGTCTGTGAAATTGAGTATCGCGGCTCGTTAAGTTCGGAGGACGAAGTGATAGAGCAAGCATTTGTCGAGTACTACAGTCAGCTTTTTCAGTGTGACGCAAAGCCGAATCGGGGTCACCTTGATAACGCCTTCTTGCATCTGATTCCGAGATTAGATGAAGACACCACTGCTTGGCTTGAGCAGCCAATTGAACTTAGCGAAATCGAAGCAGCTACAGACGAACTACAGTCCGGAAAATCACCCGGTCCGGACGGGCTGAATGCTACTGTGTATAAAAAGTATAAGAACGTTCTAGCACAAAAGCTTCATAAAGTAATATTGGAAGCGTTCTCAAAAAAAACATTGCCACCTTCTTTCCTTGATAGTCACACAGTCCTCATTCCAAAAGTTTCCGACGACGAAAAACTAAGGAATGTCAAAAACTACAGGCCGATTGCTTTAAGCAATGTAGATTATAAAATTTTTATGAAAGTGCTTCCTCGTAGATTTTAAGCTGTGATACACAACGTCATAGGAGATCACCAAACATGCGGGATTAAAGGGCGGACAACTTTTACAAACATTCACTGTGCGCGCAGTATTCTCGAGTGTTGTGACATGGATCAAGGCCAAGTAGCCATGTTACAAATAGATTTAGAGAAGGCATTTGATCGCGTACATCATGATGTTTTGTTTGATTTACTGGACCGCGTTGGGGTTGGCGAAGTTATTCTAGCTGGTGTACGAATGGCATATAGTGGGTGCACCACGCAACTAATTGTGAATGGTCGCCTTACCCAACCCATCCCAGTTTTGTCATCTGTAAGGCAGGGATGTCCCCTTTCACCTCTATTATTTAACATATATTTAGAGCCTTTCTGTCGTCGGATAATTGAAAATAGAGATATACAAGGTTTTAGGTTGCACAGCAAAGAAGTCAAACTGCTGGCTTATGCGGACGATGTGGCTGTATTTTGTAACGACAAAAAGAGCATATCAGAGGCCGTGTGTGTGATTAAAAGTTTCTGTGAAGCAACCGGGGCTTCTGTAAATTGGGCGAAATGTGTTGGATTTTGGCACGGGTCATGGGCAACGAGGCCCCATCAATTCGAAAACATTAGCTTCATGCTCACCCCTGTCCCCTATCTTGGAGTGCCTCTTTAGCATTATGAAACAAACAATACGTATTGGTCATCGGTCATCAATGAAACCCGGGGAAAAGCGCAGAAATGGGTAGGAAGTGACTTATCCATTTTTACTCGGGCCACGGTGTGTAACGTGTTTTTAATTGCCAAAATCTGGTATGTCCTTCAAGTAATCAGTTGTTCCCGCATCAACATTCAGAAGCTACATCGTGTTTTTGCCGTATTTATATGGCAGTCTGGATGGGAGAGAGTAAGCCGCGATAACCTTTTTTGTCCTGTCACCAAAGGCGGACTTTCCTTGTCACACCTTTTCGTTAAGCAAGTGGTTTTGAGATTCATGTTTCTACGGGATCAAGCCGACCCTTTTCTGCGTACTGTGATACAAACCTGTTTGGCGGAGCAAATACCTTCTTTTGTCGTCTCGTCATTTAAACGCAGTGCGTGCCATCTCAGCCCTTACCTGAGTGAAGTAGTTAGCGCATTTCAGTTTTTGTCTGTGCGTTTTTCTTTAGAATATCTTTCTGGTGTCGCGCGGAAGCGTCTATCGGGGGATTTATACGATGTTCTTTTTCCTGTACCTTTGTACCGTAACAGATACTGTGAACGCCGTGAGCGTGACGTTCTTAGCCGCGTCAAGAAAATGTACGTTCCGCCGACAGTTAAAACCTTTTTCTTTAAGCTCCATACTAATACTCTTCCTGTGAAGACATGGCTTAAAGATAAAGGGATCTTTGTTCCTTGGGGAGTTCATTGCTTTCTGTGCCAAAAACCGGAAACGATTGAGCACGTCTTTCTAGAGTGTTGGGACGCCCTGCTCTTTTGGGATGTCTTGCAGAGGACCATAAAAAAAGATCTTCCCATCACCCCGGACGGTATTAGGTTCTTAAATACAGAAGTTCAGACTGACGATACGATTCCTTTAGATACAGTCATGCTCATTGGCCTCCACAGCATCTGGAAAAGTCGTATGGCTGTAAGACATGCTGACGTGAATGTAGGACCTGTGCGAAAATATTTCGTGCAAACTGTGTGCGAGTTAACAGCTGTCTACAAAGCCAAGATTCCTCCCCCTGAGTGGTTACCTGTCTTCGAGGAACTGAAGGCCTTAAAAGACTTTTAAACTAACGACCATCTCAAGCCTTGGTATAGGCTGGGCGCTTTTCCTTTAAAAAAAAATGTTTCTGTTGTATGTCATTGTGTTACAAACTTTTATTGTGGCAATAAAAAAAAAAATGGGCTTCTAGCTCAGGGAGTAGGGTGTCGGGCTCCTGTGTACAAGGTAGCGAGGTCGATCCCCAGCCGCCGCATTCGTTTTTTAGCGAATAAAAGTCGTTAACCGCGCAGCGATTCAAATAATGTCACGTGACCATCATGTGACATCACGTGAGGACGCAACTCGAACCCTGTGTGAGATCACGTGAGCGCCCTCTGTCGGACGCAACTCGAACCCTGTGTGACATCAGGTGAGCGCCCTCTGTTGGTCGCAACTCGAACCTGGGGAAAATCACGTGGTTCTGAGCGGTGGTGACGACACCTCTGTACGTGACTTTCCCACGCTTCTGGCGCGATGTTATCCGATGTTATCAGGCGCGTACGTGCCTGATAACATCGGCTGTTAACACCTTGTTAAGCATGTGTTAACATCCTTAACGAGGTGTTAACATTGGCTACGTGACCTCACACCTATACCACGTACGTGACTCGAGGGCGGGACCTCGATGGGCTCCGATTGGTCACTGGGATGGGAGAGGGGGCAGGTGCCCCGCTCCACTGCTCTGTGATTGGTCGGATTGGGGTAGGCCCCGCCCTGCGGCGCTGTGATTGGTCGGATCGGGCCCCGCCCACGGGGAAACGCCCCTAGCAACGGGCAACGCCCCTAGCAACGGGCAACGCCCCTAGCAAAGATTTGTTTACCATCTGTGTGAACTGGTGCATATTTACTACTACTTGCCAGCAACTCAATATGTTGAGAAAACGCTTCACGAAGGCAGCGAAAATTTTCCACGCCTTTGGAATGGAGGTCCTGCACAAATGCGTCCAAGCTCACGGGGAGGAAAGCTAGACTGTCGAGAAACCGTAGGTTACCCACGTCGAGTCGCTTAAACTGTTGACAACTACTGGCGAGAACCTTGATATCTTTCGACTCGAATAGATGTAGTTTCGGTAAAATAAAGGCAAGGTCGTACGAGTGGTTGTGTGCAACCAGGGGAATGACTTTTTTGTTATTCCTGTCGTTTAAATTACAGCCTTTGCACAGCCTGTAAGGTCCGGTAAAATGATCGTTGCCCTTTCTTTTACGTTTGTCGAGCGACTCGCCACATACTTCACAGTGACTGCCGGAGCTCTGTGTCTTTTTGTCCGTCGTGAGATCGCTCCTAATCCACTCGGGAATGAGTTTGGACATTTGATTGAGGATAGAAATGAACTGCTCGACACAATCCTCGCCTCGATACAAGAAACGTTCCATGATTCGTGAGTCTGTAGAACGGATCACTAGAATACAAAACGAGCTGGGTACGTGACTCTCGTAAACGTGATCCGTGTTTTCCGGTTTCAAGCTGGCCTTAAAGTCGTAGACGCAGAAGTATGGAATAGGCTCCATGAGGTGAGTGTTACGGAAATAAAGCGCGTCCCCTTTTTTAGGAGAGACCGTTCGGACTGGCTTTTTTTCTTTACACAAGGCAAAATGACTTGTTAGAGATGTCCGAAAACGAGAACCCATCATGCATCTTTTACAACGGAATCGGTAGCTAGCCCTGTTTTCGAAAAGACCGGCGAAGTTGGTGATGAGGACAAAGTGGTCGTCAATCAAGAGCAAATCAACATGCTTTTCCAACTCGTGATCGTTGATTTTGAGAGGATAGACAAACTTTTTTTCCCGTTCGTAACCATACACGTTGATGGACACGCGATTTTTTCTTTCGAAAGTCTCTACGTCTTCTGGAAACGTCACTGGATAGTTTAAAGGAAACGAATATTTGCTCAGATGGTTCCTGTATGAGGAAGCTCTTGTTTTATGTTGAGTGGGATGCAACCCCGCAAGCACGGAAAAGGTGAAGCACATTTTTCTTTCGGAGTCCTTCATGCGTTCGTTCACATTCAAAATAAACTGTTTGTTTGCCAATTCCTCCGGCAAAGTGAAACTTTGACATCCGACCCTCTGGGGAACGAAACGTCCAACTGTGATGCTACATTGTTGGATGGCGACGAGCGCGAAACCCGACCCTCGTTCCTGATACTGCTCTAGACGGGCGTTTATCTCGCCGCAGGCAAGCTGCAGGGCGCTAGCGATGTTACCCTCGGCCCAGATCGTGTGAACGAAAGAGTGAAAGTAATGCACTCTAAAGTCAAATTCGCCTTCGGAGTTAAGTCGTGTCAGTTCTGCGGTTAACGTGATAAAAAACGCAGCGGCATTTTGTAATGTCTAAATACGTTGGAAGTTGTATCCAAGTGATGACGGAACAGTGTAGAGACGTCGTGGGCCTCGTCGTCGCGCTCGTGCAAATACATATCATAGCGCATCGTAAAGTTTCGAAAAGCGCAGAGGCCTTCACAAAATGGAATGCAATCTTGATAGGGAACATTATGTATAGGGTGTGTATTTTCCGGTTTTAACCGAAAAACACCGATAAACATCCGTCGGTGACGAAAATATCAAATCGGTTAAAACCGAAAAACACTGGTGGTTGGATATTTTCGCCCCGGTTAAAACCGAAAAACACCGGTCGTTACACGTTTCCGAAATAGCGAAACCCTTTCCCCGTAGAGGTTCGTCAAACATGTTATCTCGTGGATCCTGCATTCTTCCAGTGTCTATACATTGCTTGCACGTGGCGTCAGTCCGCCCTCCTGTCTGGGGGTCAAAAGCGTCTAGTTAACGCAGTGGAAGCTAAGCTCTCACGCGCCTTTCCCCCATTCTGTCGCCCATGGCCCCCTTTTGTGGGAAAAATAATGCAGTGGAGGGTATGCTCTCACGTGCCCTTTCCCCATTGTGTCTGGCCAAGTAATGTCGGTGCAAGCCATGTATTCAGAGGTTGCTGTGGTTCCTGGAAGACACTGCCAACATCCGTGTCGTACAGGGCTACTGACCTTTCAGAACTGAGATGCGTTCCTTGTTATCTGTTTAGTTTCCATGGACTTTTGGGGAAACGGAAAAAGGGTTTCGTTGGCGGGGGAGTTTTTCGCGGTATATAAAAGGACCGTTCTGTAAAAACATTTGGAGACGTGTTTGAGAAGGCGCGTCCGTTCCGCGTCTGCGGGTTTTCTCAACCTGAAACTTGCTTCCCTTCGTTGTAACACGGAGTGGAAGGCCACGAGGATGGGAAGTAAGCGGAAAGCTCAGGATGACTACGCTACAAATTTTATGGATGAATCGTCGTTCTGGTTCCGCGTTCCAATTGTTAATTCGTGCGTAAACGTGGAGGTGCCAGAGGGATTTGTGCCTTATGAAAGTATCTATCGGCTCGTCCTCCGAGACGAGAGCTAGCTGAGTGACCTAGAATCAGGGTTTCTTTGTTACCGCCAGTATGCTGTGACTAGCACCGTTGATCCAGTGTTATTTTGGAAACTTCATTTACCTGACTGGCCACTACTGTCCCAAGCCTCGCTAGACATTTTTCGATTTTCTGTGTCCATCGCAAATGTAGAGCGTGCGTTTTCAAAATTGCGGGTTGTGAACCGCAAGGAACGTGCTGCCATGACGGATGCAAGCCTCTCGAAGTATGCCTGCATCTACTATAATAACCAAATGTGAGAAATATATGTTTCCTCGAGAAGTGTATGAAATCTGTGAATAAAATTGGAACTCTCTGTCTGTGATCAATCGCATTTTCCACCGATAATCACCGATTTTAGCCTCGTCATGAGACGTTCCACCGAAATACACCGGTGTTTCGAAAATATATAAACACCGAAAAACATCCGCCGATTTTTCTCACAAATAAACACCGGAAAGTACACACCCTAATTATGTACAAGAGCCAGATGAACTTGTAATGCCTCTGCGCTGGAATATTGTTGCCTCTCCCGTACGTTACACAAGTGACAGGTTACCATTTCTGAGAAAATAAAAAAAAAAGACACCTAAATGTCCAACTTCGAGAAGACAATGATGGGTGACCGTCCGTCGCCCTTGCTTTTCTCTAGTACTAATCCCGTCATGTGACGCATACTTTCAAGCTCCTCGTCACTGAGCTCTGAAAATTGTTTAGGAAAAAATACCTTGAAAATGTCGTTTGACAGCTGGAGGGATACGAAGACGGACGGTCCGTAATGTGTGTCCAAACGTCCAATGTCTAGCACAGGCAGCTTGACATCAGACGGAATCAGATCCATCTTAACAAAGTTTGACGGCGATTTCAAGGAGTTAAGCTTGTCCAGGAGGTTCTCCATCATTGGGTCGGCGGTGGCGGCAGTGGGCTCCTGTAATAAAAATGTATGTTAAAAACAAAATAAACGCGTTTCAAATATTTTCCCCTCACCTCACGTGTAGTGGCACGCTCTGAAGAAACGGTGGACGTCCGTCAGTTTTATAGCAGCCTGTTTACAAAACGATTGGCACCGCGAGACATGTCTGGACGTGACAGCCTCCACAATCGCGAATTTGACACCGTGCATCGTATTAGGTTTCTGCTGTTTCAGCTTTTCGCTTTAAAGCAATCTGTTTACGAACTGACGAACGGCTGTGCGTGTTAAGCGAGAATTCGACACCAGGGTCGGTTGCTTCTGAGTTTATGGTTATGATAAGCCAGCGCGAGGGAAGCTGGCGGGTCGTCTCATCGTGTATTTTCGTAAGGAAGGTGGTAAAGGTATTCGGCGCATATAAAAAGGTGTAGATACACTGCCTTTCACATTTGCAAACCGGCCGTCATGACGCTCGTTCTCAATAAATTCCAATTTGAGACGCCCGCGTCTGTAACAGTGATTGGTTCTTCGAAATCAGGCGAAAGCATGTATATTCGTAAATTGTTGCATTATAGAAAGGAAATGTTTGATAAGAAGTTGGACGTCATTTTCTACGTGTAAGTTTACGAGCAACCGTTTTTTTAAGATCACCCGGACGTTGTGTTAACTAAGGACATTCCGCAAAATTTGGATCCCGAGACAAACTCGCTAATTATTTTCGACGACTTACTCTCAAATAGGACAAAACTGAAGGAGATATGCGAGTATTTCATAGGCGCTGCTCACCACTATAACGCCTCCGTCATTTTCATTACTCAGAACATGTTTCACCAAGATTCATACTTTCGAACAATCAGCTTAAATTCTACGGCTCTAATGATATTCCGATCGGTGAGGATTGTCGATCAACTACAGGTACTATCTCGACAGCTCTTTGGAGGGAAGAGAGGGCATGTCCATCCGCGTATATATTCGGACGCGTGTAAAACACCATTCAGTTACATCCTGATCGACCTGCCGCAAACTTGCCCCGATAATTTCCGCGTGAGAACAAGGATCTTGCCGGACGAGGGACCAGAAGTCGTCTACGACACTTCCTCATGAATCTTTGAAGGGACATGCACGGTTTTTGCACCTCTTGTCCAAAGCTAAATCGTCTAGACAAAGAGAAGTCCTTCTTCGTGACGTCAAAAAGGAACATCTTAACATCATTCGCGAAATTTGCTTAAACCTTTGCAGAGGAAACGTTCCACTCACACCAATTATAAAAAGGAAGGTAAAGAGGTTTGTACCCCTCGTAAGATCATTGGGAAACCGAAAGAAAGGTCACAAGAATATAAAAAGGGTATTGATACAAAAAGGAGGCTTTTTACCTTTGATCCTTCCGGCTCTCTTGGGTCTGTTATCCACGCTCGGAGGAAGAGATATCGCCAAGGCCATCGGGGTGTGAAAATGAAGAAATACCAACTCATACCTTACAAAGAAGAGCATATTCCTGATATTTGAAGACAAGAGGGGGATGCGGATGACGTCAAACTGAAAAAAATCATTCAGACGCTTCATAAAAGTTTATGTACGCACAATCCTGATATTAACAACGTCATGCCTCAGGAAATGACTCCCTTTACGAGAGAACAAATCACGCAGACGAATGATGCCACGGAAGATCGCGATATCAATGCGGTCGTCAATATTTTGAGCAAAACCTATAGGGAAAAAGGTCGATCACTTCTAAATTTGTTAAAACCAGTGATTGCATGGGACCCACACACGTTAGAGATTATAATTGACGAGAAGCCTCTCCATGAGTCAAATATCATTGATGTGGTTTCTTATCTAATTTTGCGAGCGAAACAGATGCCAGTTCTCATTCATTTCGAACGTGTCGCGACGCTATTGGTCAAACAAAATCTGCCGACGAGCATCGTAAACTACGATCGCTTTAAAGGAAGAGTGGTCAAAGCAGGATCGACCAGTCGAGCAGGATCCTCCTCTCCGAATATTTCACCGAAGCGTTCCTCGGAGCAGCAAGAATCATCATCATCGCCGCACTGACCTTCGACCTTCGCTGTTGCTGCTGCAGAGGCCTGTGCTGATCCTGCTCCACGGACATCTAAACGAGTGCTAGATAAGGCATGGAAGATATTTTAGACGAAGATTACTTCAACGACGAGCTAATTTTTTCCTCATTTCCTCCACGTCAAAGAAAGAAGGTTCAGGGGCTCTTGGAGAGCATTTCGTCGGTGATTGCCTACACCCCCGATGGAAAGTTGGTTGTTCACGGAAAGAGGATCGAGGAATCCAACATAATCGATCTACTACGCTACGAGCTCTACAATAGACAACCTTCCTGGGTGAGAGGTGCAGTTTCCGCCGTAATTAATAACTTCCTGGACCTGTCAGCCTTTCGCGCTCAGTCTTACCGACGGAAGTCGAGATGCCATCGTCAGAGAAGGAAAGCAAAGCGGTCTACTACAGAGCAGCCCATCCCGCATCCTTCGGTGGAGTCAATAGACTTGCCAGGCATACGGGCCGAAGAACGGCGGAAACGTTTTTAGAGGGATCTGACGCTTACACCTTGTCTAGGGAAACCAAACGCCCTCGTCTATACCGCAAGACGCTGTCCCTAGGACTTCGAGGCGTCTATCAGGCGGACCTTGTGGAAATCCAAAAAATTGCCAAATATAATGATGAAAAAAGATACATTTTGTTTGTGATCGATACGTTTTCTCGATTTCTCTCCACCGTTCCGATCGCTCGAAAGACGGGAGAAGAGGTCGTGAGAGCGCTTAAAATCGTCTTTCGTAGGATGAAGAAAAGTAGGCTTCTATGCACAGACCACGGCCGTGAGTTTTACGGGAAATTAGTCGTGTCAGATCGGAATAAGCAGGGAGTTAAATTGTATTCTGTGTTTTCAAAGCAAAAGGCTTCCATAGTAGAACGCGTGCAAAAAACCATTATGAGTCAGATCTATAAATACTTTGAGTATGGAAGAACGAGGCGGTTAATAGAGATCCTTCCCAAAATCGTAAAATCCTACAACCACAGCTACCACCGAACGCTGGGTGCTCGACCCATCGACGTCACCGAGGAGAATCAGACAGATTTCTTTCTTCATCTTTTCCCTCCTCCGTCGGGAGCACCCAAGAAACCGAAATTTCGGATCGGGGATTATGTGCGCATATCCAAAGAATGACACATTCTTTTAAAAAAGTACAAATAGTCCTTCACAGATGAGGTATTTATTGTCGACAGAATCCGACTAGGTATTCCCACAACATATTACCTCGTCGACCTGGTGAGAAAATAGCTCGTTCTCGGTTCCTTCTACGAAGCTGAGTTGCAACGTGTTTCCAACCCCGAAAGCAAGGCCTGGATCATCGAGAAGATTTTGAGAAAACGACTTGCGCCTGATCTCCAATACCTCGTGAAATGGAGAGGCTATGATTCCTCTCACAACAGTTGGGTTAGGGCAGGTGATTTTGAAAAATAAACAAAAAAAATGTATACGATGTTGTTCTTCACACTGCAATGAATCTTTCAATAGACTCTGCAGATTTGTTTGAGACACACACACACGTAGAGTGTTTTATTACTCTTTATTCAAAAACTCCAAGAGACGCAGTGTTGCCTCGTGATCTAAATTCATCCCATACATCGAGGGTTTACCACCGATCACTCGTCTAATTTGATACACATTGAATGGACATCGACGAAGATACATCGACTCACTTATATTGCAAGTGTCTTCGCACTGTAGGTCATGTTTCCGCAAGACACGAACGTCGGCCTCGTGAAGACAGTGTTTTAGGTTGCGAGTCTGCTTTTTGTCCAAGTTTACGCCAATTTTCTCGGGATAGTACACTTTCATCCAGGCACGTATTGCCAAAACAGAGTCTGAACATCGATGAACTTTGATGTCTTCCATCAAACTTGTCTCGAGTGTGCAATGTCCGTAAGGGTTTGGTTGAGACGTGGCAAGTCCAAAGACAATAATGTATATGATTGGAAGGGAAAGCACGATGGCAGCTATTTGATGCATGACGATCGGTCGTCTCACTTCCATAACTAATGTGCGGAGTCTTTATGGAGAAGATATATATATATATAAATAAAGAGAAAATGCCCTAGGCTGGTTGGTGTGACGACACCGCACAAATGACGCGATTAGCCACAGGACTCGCGACATCTTGTGGGAATATCACCAACCACGCGGCACATGGCGCCATCCAGCGGCGTGTCCCCACACTTTCCCACGAGTCAACGACGTAGGTGGGGAGTACGCTGATTGGTGCGGCGACGGCGACCTCAAGCGCCACCTTGTGGAAGCATCACCAACTATAAACTACACTTGGCAGAGCGTAACAGAGCGGCGAACCCTAGCACTACCCACGTTTGCATACAAAGTCTAAGTTCGGAATATTCACTTCCCATTGTGGCGCAGAGGTACCGCGTCGGGCTACTGAACGAAAGGTCGCTGGTTCGAAACCGCCCGAGCCGAAAGTATTTTATAAGCCTTTTTCGGAGTAAATAAAATTCGCAGTTGTTACGTCGTTCTCACGTGACAACTGCTTGGCAGTGATCGTCTATCGGCCGATGGTCAACTATCGGCCAATGGTTAACCATCGGCCAATGATCGATCATCGATCAATAGTAAAATGTATTGATCGATTATCGAAAGTCAAAAATTTTTTTCAGATATCAGAAACATCCGTTCAGATATCGGATATAGATATAATATCAGATATAGATATATATATCCTATATAGATATAGATATCTGATATATCTGATATCTGATATGTCTGATATCTGAATAAATAGCCGGTCGCGACTCTTACGTCAGACCCAGCTGCGCGCCCGCCGCCGACGGCTGGCGCGCAGTTAGCCATTTAGATATCCGAATAGATAGGATCGATGTCAGAAACCGGACACCCCGATATCGGAACATATGCACGTAGTGAGCCATTTAAATATCCGAATAGATAGGATCAATGTCAGTAAGACACCCACATTCCATAGATAGTATCCGATGTCAGAAACCGGACACCCCGATATCGAAAACATATCGGGAACATGTCGATATCTGAAACACATGTTTTCGTATTGATTGATTATTGGGCTGATCGTGTACACTTTTACTACTACTCACGTGACTTTGAAGAAAGTCACGTGTGTTGGCTTTACCAACCACGCTCTAAGAAGGGACTTCTCCCTTATGATTCCGCCCACTCTAAACTAGTAAAAACGAGCATTGCGTCCTCTTGCCTCCAGGCTGCCTTCGAAAAGTCCTGCTACCATTCAATGTCAGAAAGTTTTAAGATACAAACAGCGGCTGACGGATGCCGGCTTCCCAGAGTCAGTTATCCTGGCAGTGGCGCAGACGTTGCTAAAAAAGATTAAGGGAGGGTCAAGTCAGAAAAAAGAGAGACCCGCAACCAGACCCCAGGTACTCCCCTACATGCGCAAACTCTCGCACAATTTGAAAAAGGTAGCCGGGCGGTTTGACGACCCTGTTGTGTTTTCGGCGCCACGAAAGTTGGCGCAACTCTGCCCTAGAATTGCGGATAAGGCTAGGGGCAGGAGCCAATGCGCCGTAAGGCACAGGAACAAGTATGTTGATTGTGTGGTGGGGTTGGTTTACAAGATACCACTAAGCTGCGGAAGAGTGTACATCGGCCAAACTGGCCGATGCATTAATGACAGGGCACGTGAGCATGACTGGACACTCCGGTCAACCACTGGGGGCCACTTGCCTCTGCATTGTGCTGCCTGTAAATGCCAGCCCCAATTCAATAACATCACCATCATCGGGAGGGGCACAGATAAAACCACCAGGGAATTATTGGAAGCGTATGCAATAACAAAAGAGGGGCAAGATGCATGCGACAGCCAAACATCGGTTTTTCTTCAAAAAAAAAGAAATTGCCTATCTTGACACGTGCTGAACCGATGGTGCGGTTTATTTCGTTGGTGTTCTTTCAATAAATGTTTAGTTGTGAGTTCAGCGCTTGTGTCGTTCACACCTTCCTTTCGTCCTGTGTATTTTTTGCGCTCTGTTTATTTCCGTCAACCTTGTGCATTTTTAATTAAAAATAAAATCAAAGGCCGAGTGGTCATAATATATATATATATATATATATATATATATATATATATATATATATATATATATATATATATATATTATTTATATATATATATATACATATATATATATATATATATATATATATATACAAGACAAAAACTAAAATAAATTCAGCTGTGATGTCCTTGAGATTTATGGCCTTCGTTTCCAACAGTAAGTTTTGGGGGTTTCGAAGCTCCAGCATTCAGGCACACATTAAGGGAAGAATCGGGTTCGCTGCACAGTGAAACGGTCAGCACATCAGACACTGCAGAGGAAACGTTTTGCATTGTCGCCGAATAAAAGTGCGTAAAATAGAAGAATCTCTTGTCACCCAGTCGATAATATTTTACGTAATCAATTGAATTCAAAACAGAAAGCTTTCCGCAAAATGGGTGTCGCATTCTCCTAATGCGTAGCCAATGATCTGCATTCGGTGTTTACACCAATTAGTAAAAAAAAAACAGATTGGAAGTTTGAGTTCCCTCACACCTTATATTTTTCCCAAGACTAACATGTCTTGGCTAGAAAGAGATTTAGGTCGAATGAAACGGTAACAGAGGAATTCAGTTGCGTATTTGAGGGCCTCGAAGAAATTCCGTTCCAAGAGTGAATAGAAAAGCTGCAAAGACCTTGCATAGAGTGCGTTCATCCTCGAGGGGATTCTGTTTTCAAATACCATTACTTTAAATAGTTTTGTTTTCATTTCATATTCATTCCGGAAACGTTTCAATATATCCTACTGTACTCCCGGGAAATACTACTAGCACAGGAGCTTCCCCGTCATGGTAAAATGCAATTCTTCTTCATAACAATAACGACGTAGTTACGGGGATCACACCACATGGATGGGGTAAAGTGTCGAAGGTGTCTCGAGTATTGGACTCGAGCACTTCGTAATCACTCGAGTTAGGCTCGTGAGAATAAACAGGTAGACGAACATTTGAGTAGTAGTTTGCGTCTAATCACTGCGCTGAAGTGAATAGCCCAACTCTACAGGGTGATTCGGGGAGAGGCCAGGCTCTTTAAATCGACCGTAAAATTCGGTTTCTTAGCCTATCGCGCTACGACATTGTGCAACGTTGCCCGCAAATGGTGTATCTTTTTTTTTTTTTGTAAAATTTGCAAAAAGCGAACTCACCTGAGGAAAAAGTGAGGAAAGGAAAAGGCTTAGCTCCTATGGAAACGCCGCGAAGCCACCGGTCTTCAAACAACATGGCGCCGTTTCGCACGGGAGACAAGAGATGGCGCAACGAACGCCGAAAACGAACGAGCGTACGGCGCCGAGAGCCGGCGTCTTTTTTAGCAGACGATTTCTTCGACTCAAAAACGGCGCGCGTTCCGCAGGCGGCGACAGTCGCAGGAACAAAAACAGGCGCGGTAACAACACGGAACTGCATTTCATTGTCTGCTAAAGACGTCGTATGCTCGTCCGTTGGCGGCAGTTGGTGTCGCGACCGCTTGCGCCATCTCTTGTCTCCCGTGCGAAACGGCGCCGTGTTGTTTGAAGACCGGTGGCTTCGCTGCGTTTCCATAGGAGCTAAGCCTTTTTCTTTCTTTACTTTTTCCTCAGGTAAATTTGCTCTTTGCAAATTTTAGAAAAAAAAAAAAAACGCCATCTGTGGGTACAAAACTTGAAAGCATAAAACAGGGAGGGCTTTTTGGGCTGCAAACAAGAATAATTCTGCATTATCACTGACAATGAGAATGGTTGAATTGTAAGTAATCGGGGATAACTGGATTACTGATGCTCTTTTCAAACTTTTCTACTTAGTGCATTCCCTTTCCTTTATAACTAGTATCCCCTTTCCCTCTTTGAGAACGTTGAGACCCTTGAGGGGCGGTTTTATTGTTGTGCCATTCTATGTTGTTTCTAAATGAAAGATGTCCTGTTTCCGTCCTTGTCCTCTCTGTTTTATACTTTCAAGTTTTGTATTTATTAACCAACTCTCTCGTTTTCAATTCTAACCATCTGTGGGCAATGCCGCACAAAATCGTAGCGCGATAAGTTAAGAAACCGAATTCTGCTTCCGATTTAAAGAGCGTGGCCTCTCCTTGAATCCCATTAGCTGTAGTAATACCCCTCCGGCCTCCGCCAAGGTTTGGCCACTTTTCTGCCTAGAATCCGTAATAGAAGACCATGTGGCCACTTGTTCCGGCAACGTGTTAAAAGCTAACTGTGCTCGTTTCTGAAAAAAAAAAAAATTCTACGACTCTTTTTGTATTGAAATAAAAGCTAATCTGTTTTGTGGGGGGTTATGGAAGTCAAATATTTGATCTAAGCAGTGCGTAATTTATTGTAAGCCCGAAAATTACGACCGCCTTAATCTATCACATATCCTTCGGGGGCATTGAATCGCCATAAGGAACTAGGATATGTTATCTCTGCCTCAACCGCACAACTAGACCTCAGGAATTACGTGATCTTGCTTACCCAACGAGCATCAGGTAGAAATCGGCATGCCTTTTGAACGTGGTGTTTGCGGTGAATTGTCCAAATGCTTTTAGTCACTCATACGCTGAGACTAAATTATCTTCTTCCACAATGAAATACTCATCTTCTTTCGTCTGTAAACATAAAGAATTAGACGAAAATATTCATATTATATTACTTTCTCAGTCACAAATTAGACCGCCATTGAAAAGGGCGCTTGGTTATCATCGAAAAGTAGTACTTTCTAGACGCAACAATGTCTCTAGCGGTAATTGTTTATAAAATTCTGCAATACTTGGCATTCAGTGTACTAAGCAAAGTAACATAGATGAAACATACGGACCTTTGCGAAAACGAATTAGAAAGGAGCTAGTTTTGTTTTGACAGAGTCATCTTTCACGACAAAAATAAAAATTTTACAAAATTGAAATAGAAAACGAATGGTGACTTCGAAATAAAACCGCCGGCTTTGACTGCACGAATAGAAGCGATTTCGAAACTTTGATTTCGACAGATAAATCCCCAATTGCTCTTGATTGGCACTATCACTTTGATACATATGTCTTCATTTTCTTATTCATTTAGACGGTGTTATGTAATCTCGACATTAAAATAGTGCAAGGTCATGGCGGGGATTAGTGGTTTCTTTGTTACCCTCACCGAACCATAGGAACCCTTCTTCGCAACACAGGCCAACGCTCCTTTCTTACCTTGTTCGGGGCCACAACATACCATCAGATATAAGATATGCGTACAAGCACGCACGAGCACACCCCCCCCCCCCTCCCCTCCCTCCTTTCAGGCTTGTTCGAAACCTTTTTTTTTTTCATTCGATTAGAGGGATACCATCACTTTCCGAAAAACGTATCTTGGTATTATTTCTCTCACACCCCACACTGGCACAACGAATCGAGTGCAACTTTTCCTAAAAAAAAGTGCGTAAAAAAAACAAAAAAAAAAAAACGGGTGGGGTCACTAATTATTTTGAGTGGTAAGAAAACTGTGTTTAAAATATGAAAGCCGCTTACATTCTAAGAAAAGTGCGTACATTTACTTTGCCGCACAGCACTCGGAGAGCCACTCACCGCAACTTGCGGAGGCAGCTCAGCCAATGACGATGCCAAAACATATTTTTACACCAAAAAACGCAGTCTGAGTTGTGACATTAATAAATGCAAAACGTCAGGCTTGCACTGCTTAATGTCACAACTGAGACTGCGTTTTTTAGTCTAAACATATGTTTCGGTATCATCATTCGCTGTGCTGCCTCCGTAAGTTACGCTGATTGGATCTCCGAGTGTTGTGCGGGAACGTACACCCAGGGATTTTTGTTAGAGTGTGCAACACCCTGTAAAACCGAATTAGAGCGCAGCTCTTGAGGAGGCGGAGGGAAGGGTACTGAGAAGAGCGTCTACTCTTTCCTCCTCCTCACCTCCTCATCCTGCCTGCTGGTCCTCACGGTGACGTCGATGGCGACGGCGACGCCGACGCCAACGGCGTAACCGTGAGGCCACGTCACCCTCGTGACCTCGCTGGGTCGTGTCACCTCACAAGGGTGACGTGACGTCGCCGGGGCCACGTGACGTCACTAGAGTCACGTGACCTCACGGGGACCACGTGACTTCACGGAATTACCTGACCTCACGGGGGTCACGTGACTTCACGTGACTTCAGGGGGGTCACCTGACCTCATGATTACGCCGACGGCGACGGCGACGCCGACGCCGCTCAAGCCAGAAGCGGGGGCCTAAGAACTTCGATCCAAAAGAATGGTGCTCTGTGGTTTATGCTGAAAGTTTTCTGTACAACCTATAGCTTTTTTTCTGCAAAAGAAACAACCTATCAATAGCTTTTGTTGCTGTTGAACCCCAAACTAAAGAACAGCAATGGAGATGAAATTAACTAAAGTGTAGTACAACAAACGTCTTAACCAGCATGGAATCAGTAATCTAATTTTGTATAAAATACCCATAGATCTCAAGATGCTTGCATTCCTTTTATTTATATGAGGTGTCCAGCTTAATTTTCTTCTAACAATTTATAAACGTTTACACGCTCAATCATAGAGTCTTGAAATTAAAAAAAAAAAAAAAAATTCACAATCGTCGGGCGTACCTCGTTGCCTAAAAATTACATATTTTGTTTTCGTAACATTGAACTGCGTTATCAGTAACTTCTAGATGACGTAAAAATGGACAGAAAAAATATGCTTGTATCGCCGGCATACAAAACTATTTCAGGAGTGTTTAAAATAAATACTATATGATTAATATAAATAATAAAAAGAGGACCTAATAAAAAACCCTGTGGAACCCGATGCGAAATTTGTTCTGGCTTGGACCGGTATCCATTAAAACACGTATATTGTGACCGGCAATATGAATAACTACGTACCAAATCTAAAGAAACACCTGGAATTCTTTAAAACGGTATTTTATAAAACGCTATAGCAGGTTGAATAAAATTAAACGCTTATCTATACTCTATCAATATTCCAGTCGTGAATAGTTTATTTTCAAAATGTTGATTAATTTTTCTGTGATAATAGGCAGCGCCATTTCTGTTGACTTTTTCTTGAAAACCGTATTGTTGCATTACAAAGACAACTCTATCATTCCAAAATTTGCATAAGTTTTGTTTATCAGATGTTCTAATAATTTTAAAAACAAATTAAGTACGGATATGAGCCTATAGTAATTAATGTTATCGAAAGAACCTGGGCTTTGTGCATAACAGCAACTCTTGCAGTTTTCATGCCATGGGGAAAAGTATTAGTTGCTAATGCAATGTTACATATCTGCTGTAGAGGAGAACACAAAAGATGGGCGACAGCTATGATTCGTATGGCCTTGATATCATCTGCTGTAATGAGTAACGCATTTCGTTACATTTTTTTTCCTTAACGCCTACAATACTGCTGCAAGGCCCACGATGCATGTCAGAAAACAGAACTTAATTCCGAGTCTCGACTTTTGCTCGATCTCTGCTATTTCCCCGCTGAATTTAGCGGGGAAATTACGTCAGATGACTTTATGTCACATGAACTATAAAAAATATTGTTTCTCCGCCAAATATAGCGGAAAAAGTCATGTAATGTGACTTGGTCACGTGACCTAAACGAAATTTTAATTTTCCTGCTAGATTTAGCAGGAAAATTGACGCCACGTGACCTCAACACCAATTCAGTTTCTCCGCTAAATTTAGAAGAAGAAATGACGTCCCCTGACTTTGTGACACGTGACCAACACACGAATTCAGGAAAAAAGTCGTCTAAGTGGGAAGGGTAAATCACTTGCGGACATTTTTATCTATTTTACTGCCATGTCCGTTGTCATTTTATTCAAATTTCTAAACATGTGGTAATTTCTATAATAACTAATAATAATTTCATTGGTTACCTATTATATATATCACAATTTACCTTTGATATAAATTACGCCTGTCGAATGACAGCAATGCCGACGGACGTGTGCGGTGAGTGCTCCGTTCGCTTCTACGCCAAGCAAGTTGTCGGCTTGTTCGGGTTCACGCAATCGACGAAATCATTGCAAACGTTTCGGCGTAGGCCAAGCAGAATACGACGTGCTAATGCAAAGCGGTTTGAGTGCCTATAAATGCACCGAGTGTACCAGGCGTCGTCAAACTTCGTCGAACGACCATCCGGACACCGACGATGGGCGGCATGACCGGGTAAATCTGTCACGATTGAGTGCGCCTTCGGAGGGCGCTGCTAATGGGTCGGCTCCTTGGGAAAAGGCTGACCTGGTTCGTCTGCTGCACAGCAGGTCTACGAAATTGGAAGTCCTGACGGCTGAGGTGAAGAGCCTCATGTCAGAAAATAACTTTTTACGCTCGGATTTTGGCTTGCTGAACAAAAGGGTTTCTCTAGCGACTGCCTCTGGCTGCAGGACCTCACACATCTTTTGCGGCGGCCGTGCGTTCATCTGAGTCATCGGCAAGACGGCCTTCATTGAACGCGGCGGCGGTATACACCGGCCATCCTCGGGTGAGGGTGCAACGCTTCAGCCTAACGATAGCTTGGCGGATGGCGATGTTCCCACTGCTGCTTTTCAAGTTCCTGGTTTTTGACTCCTGTGTTGCGGAAACGACGTTCACCGACATCAACCGGCACAGCCAAGTCTGAGAAGGTACACGGGGTGCCTCGGCAACCCCCCATGAAGGCGCTTTTGTGTCCAGGTTACATCAGAACACATTTGTGTTGGATATTGAGGATCTGATAATTCCTTTTCTTGAACGTAAATGTGTTAGTGTCACTAAGTTAGAACCGAAATGCCATTCCTATTTATCGTTCCACATCGCATGTAATGAATCTGATTTCGAAATATTGACAAATGAGAACCTTGGCCAGAGAGATCGATCTTCCATCAATTGTTTTAAAAACTGGACAGCTCGCGAACTTATGTGGTAGAATCTGAAACTGCTGTGAATGCTAAGGTCATTAGAGGCATATGATCAAAACACACGGGGCTTGCGTTTCAAGTCCAGTGAGTTCATGTCGAATATTTTACTGAGTTGTGTTAACATCATATGTATAACCGAGACATGTCTATGTGCCGGCATTTCCGATAGCAGCTATTTTCCTCCAGCCTATGACGTGTTTCGTCGAAACAGGGATTATGCTAACACGGGCATGAAATTGGGGGGAGGAGTACTGGTGGCCGTTAAGTTCAGTGCAGCCGGAGGAAAAGTCAAAGTCATGTTGGACGTTTTAGTGATTTGTACAGCGTAAGGTTGGTCTGCCAGTAGGGGCGACACAGGTTTACTCTGTAGATGACCAATTTTTCCAGTGCAGTACGACTGCTAACCTGGGGTCTTTATCGTGCTCACGCAGTAGTGATACACGACCGTACGCCGGTACGATGCTCAACCAGATCGAAACGGGCAGGGGTGGGGCTCGAACCGAGAATTCCTTGGTACTGCAGCGCGAGCTTTCGCACCACGCGCGTCGAGCTGGGTGTGCGCTTCAGCCCACTCGGCCACCGTTGACGTTGAGTCTTCAGATTATCTGTCTATATTTAGTGTTTGCATTGAAGACATTTTGGAAGCTATAAAAGAACTGAAACCCAAACTACCAACCGGCATTGATGGCATACCTAGTTTTATTATAAAAAGTAATGTCCTATTTTTGCTCCAGTTTTACTGCAAATTTTCAACTTATCTCTTGCACAGGGTTATTTCCCTGAACTTCGAAAATTCTCCGTAGTTGTGCCTATTTTTAATTCCGGTGATTCTATATTGGTTAACAATTACCGGCCGGTGTCACAGTTATGTGGATTTGCAAAAGTATTTGAAAAAGTGGATTATACGCGCCTTTACTTTTATCTGACTCCAGTGATAACTGAAGCTCAACACATATTTTTAAAGGGAATATCGGTAGAATCTAACTTATGCTCATTTTTAAATTTTCCAGTGCCACTTGTGTCCATTAGGGCACAGGTGGATGCTATATAATTCGACATGTCGAAAGCGTTCAACCGTGTTAGTCATGATTTACTTCTACGAAACTCGCGCTGCATGGTTTCAGCCCACCCTTGTACGCATGGTTTTCTAGTTATATAAAAGGTCGTCGAAGCTCTGTTCGAGTTGAAGAATGCTACTCCAACGAGTTTGTTTCTAAATCCGGGATGCCCCAGGGGTCCATCCTGGAACCGCTTTTGTTTATTTTGTTTATAAATGATATTGTTTCCGGTGTTCGTGACGCAAAAATTCTTCTCTTTGCCGATGATATTAGACTATTCTTAAGTGTGAGGTCAGTATTTGATTGCACTCGTATTCAAGCTGACATAGAACATGTTTCAAATTGGTGCTTCAAAAACCACTTGTCCTATAATCCCGAGAAGCCTAAACATATTGTACTATCTAGAAAGCGTGAATCCATTTCTTTTTCTTACAACCTTGAAGGCGCCTTGATACCCTGGGTATCTTTTGTAAGGGTTCTTGGTGTCCGCATCGACAGTTCACTTTTTTTCAAAGAACATGTGTCTATAACTGTTAATGCTGCGTTATGTGTTAGGCATTATTTCTCGGTTATGTCGGGGTTTCTCATCACCATCTTGTTTGTTGCAGTTGTTGAAGTCACTGGTTAGATCACTGTTAGAATTTGGCTCGGTAGTCTGGAATTCAATATCTCTTGGTCAGGCAACAGAAATCGAAAATGTACAAAAGCGGCTGATAAGAATTGTGTATGACCGCTATACTGGAAGGAGGCCTTTTTATCATTATGAAACGCTACTTCATCGGCTTGCATTATATAAACCTGCCGTGAGGAGGCAGTTCTGAGATTTTGCTTTTCTTCATAAAGCGGTTCATGGTGACGTGATGTCAATGGATTTATTACGATCCATTAACTTTCAAGTTCCATCAAGAGCCAGCCGGAATGTATAAACGTTTCATTCATTTTGCTTGTCCCCTGTATCCCCTTTGTCACGGATTCAATTGGCCTTCATTAAGGAACATCACCTAGATATTTTCTTGTGTCTTCGAGAATTTACCTTGCTTGTTCGTAAATGGATGTATTTCGCCTAGTATGAGATTTTTGTGTGTTTGTGTGGTATTTGTATTGGGTATTTTAATTTTTTGCTTTATATGTATCTTAGTATATTGTGCACCACAGTGAAGACTGAAAAGTTGTTTGTGGCGCAGAAGATAAAGAATAATTATTAGTATTATTATTACTATACTGAACATATTTTTGCACCCGGTACCACTGTGTAAACCTGCTGTGCAGTATTATCATATCAAAAACAAAGCATTGTATAACGCTGACCAATTCAAAAACTATTCCAACCCGGAAAACATGAGCGTTAACAACATGGTGGAGAATAGAATTCAGGACGATTTAAATCGTGAGTTTTATCATGATTTCAATAGTGTTTTAAATCATGATTTCAATAGTGTTTTAAATCATGATTTCAATAGTGTTTTAAATCATGATTTCAATAGTGTTTTAAATCATACCTGTTTAACTACAATAATTTGAATAAAAACATTTCCACAAAAATAATCTCAAAATAGATTTATAATTTACCATTTTTCTATGATGCAATGGATTGTATATTCATTGTTGTCTTCTTATATCAAGGAATCGCTAAACAAAACAAAAAATCTCATAACGCACTAAAATCAAGCATAAGGCAGCCGTCTGAGCAAATCGCAACCAGAAAACATTAAGCTGTTTTTTTATCTCCAAAGTCAAAATTTACTAAAAAAAAAGTCACTTAAACGATACTTTAAATTTACAGCAATTATTTCTTCCGCATTATTTTCAGTGCTCGGATGGATTTATTCGTCAATCAGTTATGTTCAAAAATACATTTAGTGATCAAATGCACTATTTTATAGCTGTACTAAAGTAAAATAAATTAATCTGGCATAACGCATAGGAATCTGATTTAAATAATAGGTATCCAATAATTTATATTTAAACAAATAGTTATTGTTTTCCGCTCACTCGATTCCCCTTGGCAAAGCGCAATCTGATCCGAACGGTCTCAAATATTAAAAGTCCACTTTATACGACAAAATTTTGGTTTTCTTCTAAACATTTTGAGTTTACAATTGTGTAGCACTCTTGGCAGAAATAAGCATTTCAAATTTAAAGATAGCAACGTGTGGTGGTTGGACAATGAATACGCACCTGAAACCCGTGTATTCCAACAAGCTGGAGGTTTATTCGGGGCTTGCGAACCGTCTTGAAGATTGCATTCACCTTCGTGGAAGAAATAAGCCATTCGAACGATTTCAGTAATCGAAGCACGGAAGCCTCAATAAGCACTTTTTGTTTGGTCAATGAAAACAGACATTACTACCTTATTTTTGAACAAGAACAAGTGTAAACCATACGCACGATGTTCATTAGCCTTATGATATATCGAGCTTGTATAAATTTGCTTTCGAAGAGGGTTTTGTGTGTTACACTGTCAAACATGACGTACATCTCAGGTCGCGACACGCTGGCTGGCTCTGCAGTGTCACCTAGAAGGTTTCAAATCGTGACATATTCTCAGTGCTCCGCAAGTTCAGAATTAACTGTGTAATCATTTCTTCTAAATATGCACGATGCCATTAAAGTTGATCTTGTTTTCTGTGCAAGATAGTGAAACAGTCTCTCCAGTTGAAAGTTTTGAAATTCATTATATCATCAAAATGCGGTCTCGAATTGTAGTTACTCGTGCAGCACATGCTGATGCCAACCGAATTATTTCAAAGCAAACACCGCACGCACGAAAATTAGGGTTTCTACTGTGAAGAGAGAACCGCATCATAGTTATAAAATGGCCAGTATGTATGCCGCTCATGTAACTAGAATTGCAGCATTTGTGTTTGTACAATTGGTTTAGAGGACTGCTGAGCAATGTTAAATGCTTTAAAAACAAAATAAGCTTACTTTTTTGCGGTAGACTTTCATCGGAACGTTCTTCAACGGGAGCTGTAAACATCATAGTGATACTGAATATAAGAAGTAATCAACTTTTCAAAGGCATGCCTCTTCAGCAAAATTATATAGGAACAGCTCGTGTTTTGCTGTCAATTAGTTTTTTTTATTTTGCTGGCCCATTTTTACGCTTTTTAGTCGTTAGGATATCTTCAAAATAATTTTCTCAAATTTTTGCAATATCGGATGTCAGCCCATTAATGTTTATCTAAAATGCCATCACCTCAAAACCGAGCAATGCCGAAATAAAGTACAGAACTCTTTTTGTTTAAAAGAAAAGACGACGAAGTGATATTTTTAATGTGTTACCTAAAAAGTAAGTATAATTAAGTAAAATATAAGAAACGTTATATTTGTCAGCGTGTTCCGCGTCCGAAAAATCATTTGTAGAAACATATTATTTCGGAACCCTTAAGCGCTATCAATAAATTATTTAGGAGGAATCGAACGGCACCATTGAACGCACTTAAGGAGTGTTAACTTGAGTATAAGAATATGAGAACTTTTTTCCGACTGCCAAACCACTGACCTCTTCCGTTAACTCAGAATGTGCTAGTTATTGGTACGATTTGAAATCACACATTCTCTGATACTCTGAATACTCTGAACATCGGATTACACACTCATATCACTAATACAGGAGCCGTTTAAATGATACAAGTAAAAAAAGAGTAAAGAAATACTGAGGGCCCATCACCTTTTCAAGCACTTCTCCTTTTATTTTACAAGGATAATCAACTAATGCGCTTATTTCGCCGCGCTCTAAACAGAATGTGTTGTTCGAGAAAAAACGGGAGGTGAATTAATTCATCGAGAAAATAAATGGCAAATAACTGAGAGCGTACCAGTATTGGCACAGCACGCGAAGCGAACGCTGAAGGAAGGAATTCGTTCGTACGTTCAAAATTACTAAGCATTATTGCTTCAGGAAATCTAGCTTTTAAAGGTAGAATTTTAAACAAATATCTAGTGTAGTAATTGATTCATTCACTTACTTTCCAATTGGATCGCCTCCTCAGGCGTCGGGAGGGGAAATATTCTGTGAGGGATTCGGCCGGATTTGTCATGTATTCGCAATGGCTCAATTCCATGTGTAAAGTTTAGGTATCCTTCCTATTAAGAAAGGGAAAGATTTCTGAATATCAAGCATTGCCTGTTGCAGACTGTTTGTGAATCACTAACCAAACATTTCATCCTTATTAACAATGATATTGGTTAGGACGCAATTTATAGGGAAAGTATTCTAACTATTTATTTTAAAGTTCTCATAAATAATGTTCTTTAGACGCTGTGTCGATGTGAACTTCCTATACGCTTAATACATATTTATTTTTACGAAACTTAAAAAAAGCTTCACTGCAGGTTTATAAAATGTTCGCGAAAATCTATGTAGTTAACAAATACAGGATTTATAAATAACGATTGCCTAGCCTCCGGTACATTTGTATAATCGCATTTATTGTTCCTCTACGAATATATACTTCAAAATATTTGTACATACCACTTCAATTTCCCCATTTGTTTCAGTAATGTAAAGGAAGCCTTGTGTTCCGAATTTTCAAAAACACTATTGAGCATGTCTGTAGTATCCATCTGGAAATAACATATTATGATTAAACTTACTGCGGAGTGATCTTCATAATAGTAGCAGCTGAAATGCTAAACGGTTATTTTCATAGCCAAGCAATTTATGGCTAGGGTTGCGTGGATTTTTTGTTTGCCTTAACAAAAACTCAGCTCCCGAATTGGGTGCAAAATCGTTTCGTTTTATCCAAAAGCTTATGTCTCATCAGTTGGATGCCTATTTTCGGTAGATTAGTTATCAATATGCTCCATTTTCAAGATTAGGAGACTTTCAGGTATATAATAAAGGTTTCTCAAAGATTGGGCGCTGTGCGACCCGCGTCAATTATGTCTACTCTCGCACCAACCTCTCCTAGTAGTCGCCCCAAGCGCTTGCGAGCCTAGTTTTTGTTCCTTCCGCTCTCCCGGATTGGCGGTCCCGTCGCGGGTGTCTTTTTTCCTCCGGCTCGCCACGATGACCACCGATCAATACAATTAATCTGGACGTACTTTTGTTGAAAATTTTTTAACACGTCTCTGTCACGTGCGAAACAGCTTCGCTGGTGGTCCACCTTCACAAACTGGAATTGCTCATCCTTTTTTTTTTGCAAACTAAGGCATTTTATAAAAACTCACTAAATGATTACTTCCAATGAATTTTGCAAGACGCAGAACAATTATCGGGTTGAATATTTGCATAAATTATTGAGGAAGTAAAACCTTCTCAAGGAATGCAAAAAAAAATCATGGGAGTCGGCAAATCATTTAAAGAAATGTGCGTTATTTGCGTTATTAATAGCGGAGACAAGTCTGCTTGAACGGCATTTTCAAATGTACGAAACCCTCCCAAGGCACTAGCGGTCACATAAAATAACTTCTGAGCGAGTAAAATGGTGCAAAGTCAATTTTTTTATTTAAATTAAGTGAATTTGAAGCAATGAGGCGAAAGCATGCTTTCTTGTGAAATGTAATCTTTCTTTACCAATTCGTGATTCACCTCTCCATACCTAGCGTTGGAAAAATACAGGCGGTCCCCTAAAACACTGGATTCTTTCAAGTCTATGACGTAGTCTTTAGAAAGCTGAACAGCGCCTCTTGAGTTTCCGCTTCTGCTTTCAATCAGAACCGGACACACGACACCTGGAACGTAACCGTTCCTGTTATCCGACCGTTCCATACTCGCAACAAACTTCTCGGTACAGAGGAAGAAACAAAATGGGGCTAAAGGGTCGCAATGTTTTTCTTCTAAAAAAAATCGTACGTAGATCTCCCAGCAAAGTTCCCTTCCACAAACAAAGGACAATTAACTTAACAAAAATTAGAAAGGTCTTCTGCAATGACAAGACCTTGGAAACGTAATGCAATAAAAGCAAACCACGGGAAGCAAGCCTATACTCAGGTGAATGGTTCGAACGTAGCACATTTGGAAAATCAGGGGAGGGGGGGTTGGGGGGGCATCTTCCAGTCGTGTTTTGTTACCATTATTTTTTTTTTTCATATGCATTTCTTAATGTGCAGCTCATGAGAAGGTATGCTACTTCGCTAGACTTCAAATTTCTATTAGAGTGCCATACCACATAAAAGAAAGGGACAGAGGAATCTAGATTACCATGTTGCCAAGTCTTTAATAATGATGATTGCAATCTTAATATTTTGTACCACGCCTACGTTCCTGTTCTTGCGAAAACCTTTTGGATATCTGTCAAACTTTTCGCTTGTCAACGCTCTAATTGTACGGCACCATGATGAATGGAACATCGTTTTGGGACGGTCACATTCATTTTGTAACTCCGATAGTACACATAATCTGAACAAACAGAGGCTAAGAAAAGCGCGAAGAGCAAGTTTCTCAAATGCCCAACAACGTGAAAGGAGTTCCGGCAGTTTGGAACTCGGCAAAACACAAACATTACGGGACTGTGCATCCCGTGCACCTACAATGCAATTGCGTTCCGCATTAATAAGCTACATTTGCATCCTCTCTTAATTTGTAGGTGTAATATTAGGAACCAAGTAGATGGCTTTTACGTAGATCTGACGTACCTCAGACGTTGAATACGCGAACAAGTGCCTCCGGTATGAAGACCTCGGTGTCGCTTTCCACCTATTTGTGACGCCCTTTGCTGGCTGAATTGTGGAGTACGATGTCTTTAGAACTCGTCTGTGACTGGTGCGTTAAAGATCCTATCGCATCTAGACCTTAAAAGTAATCCCAAATTTTCTACAAACGACCTCACAGGAGCCAAAGTGTCATGCTGTCAGATGTCGCAACCCTTGCGCTTGGTGCTAGAATTCCCGGCCAAAATTACGATGGAAAGCTCCTACTTTTGGCTCGTACCACCACCGATGCGACACCGCCAGGATCCTGGCCGAGGGCATGGAACTTATATGACGTCAAAGTGCGGAAACAGATGGACAACTTTTTTAGAACGCAAAACACGGCTTAAGTGCTGCTGGCTACACACCATTCTTTGGAGTCACCAGTACTTAAAAACGCTGCTTAAGCTAAGTTGCTTTGACAAATCTCTATAAAAGAAAGAAAATAATTACCATATTTGGTTAAGAGTACAAGAATTTCGTTCGCAACTTCTATGTCACAGATATAAAAAAGAAAAAAAAACATATAATCACTAGGTCTGCGTTAACCTAGTCGCAATTTTATTTTGCTTGTGTTTTTAAAGAGATTTGGATGTAGTACCGGGTGTATCAAGTAGCGGCCAAACTCTTTAAATTGACCGCAAAATTTGGTTTTTTAACCTATCGCGCTTCGATGTTCTGCAGTTTTGCCCACAGCTGGTGCATTTGTTGTATAAAATTTGCAAAGAGCGAACTTACCTGAGGAAAATTGAAAAAAAGGCTTAACTCCTATGCAAACGTAGTGAAGTCACCCCTCTTCAGTTAATAGGGTGCCATATTGATTGAAGACCGGTGGCTTGGCTCGGTTTCAACAGCAATTACATCTATTGCTTTCTTTATTTTTTTCTCAGGTAATTTCGCTCTTTGCAAATTTTATAGAAACATATGCGCCGCCTGTGGGAATCGCAGAACAAAATTGTTGTGCGATGGGTAAAGAAACCGAATTTTGCGGTCGATTTAAATAGCCTGGCCGCTATTTAAAACACCCAATAGAATACCAACGTATGAAAGTATCCGAATCAACCTGTACTTTTATCGGGGTGATATAGCGGTATATATTTATATGAGGCCGCTCCTACAATCATTTACAACCTAAGTGAAGGACGTGCTGGCTGACGAGCATCTGAATATTTCTTCTCATCCTGTAGGATTGCAGTATTGGAGGTTAAGAACACGAAAGAAACAATCACGAAGCAAGAATCAAGATTATAATATTAAGCCACACTCTGCGCGTAATATTTGTCAACGACTCTGAAGGTAGTCGACAGGCCTCCGGGAGTGACCAACTGTCGTCCCGGCATTCCCCATCGCGCTGGGCTATCGTCATTTTCGGAAAGCCCCATCACGCGTCGGTCGATCGCCGTTCCCGTCATGATCGGCGAGGCAGGAAGTTACGTCTCCCAGAGATCGGCTTCCACTCGGCTCCGGGAAGATGTGCCTATCGAGATCTGGGCGTTCCGAATCCTAAACCAGAGTCGGCGCTGCTCCAAAAGGACATGCGAAAGACACCCGGGTTGATCTTAAACGACCAGTGGCGAACGCGCCCTCCAAAAAGGTCGATCCCGGAACACGCCCAAACGACGAGTGGAATTCGTCATTAATCAAACGAAAATCTCTTAAAAAAACCTTGAAGGGACCATGAACACCACTGGGAAGTTCAGTTTAACGATTCATATGAACGCCAAGTGTCTTGCAGGTGATTTTTACGACATTTTATGCCGATGTTGCGCTTGCGCGGGGCGCAAATTAATTGAAGAGAACCAGCAACAATCACACCGGGACCGATAAGAGGGACGCCCGAGACTGCGGAAAAATCCAGCTTATGAATGACGTGGACCGTGACATCAATTGAGGCACATCGGGCGATAGGTCGAAATGAACGGAGTCCGTTTGTACTCGTTTTAGATCGTAAGTTGTCAAAAAAAGATTTCGTATTATTTCTTACTTAGTAAAAACGAAAGTTTTATGTTCTTGACACAACAAATTACTACAATAAAGCAAAATATTATTTCAATCCGCGGGCATGCGGAGTGAAAAGTCTGAATAGCTGAGAGCCTTTAAAGGGAAGCTAAAACGCTTTTTGAAAAAAATAAAAACGAGTTAGAGGTGAATTCTAGAGTGTATATATCCCGTGAATTTGAATATTACGTTCATTTTGATTTATACTAAACGTGAGAAAACCCCAAAAACCTCCAGCCAGTCGTGACGTCACACTAGGATCTTTGGGCCGCCAAGCGCGTGTCACTCGTTTGGGCAGCGCGTGCAATCGGAAGCTTGCAAGGTGCATTTTTCCGCACTGACGTCAGTCGTGAAGTTTCTTTCTGACCTTTTCTTAAGAGAGCAAGAATGCACGCGCATAGCTTTGCCAGGTGCTGAAGATGCGTCAGAGCAGGAATTCCGAAAACTCCTAGTATCGCGCCACGCCCCGTGCACTTTGATATTAACTTTCAAAAATAATTTCTGCAGCCTCCGCGCGCCAAATTGAAAAAAATAATCTCGATATTCGTGATCTTGGAGGCCACATGAAGACAATTTTGGTGAATTTCCTTAAATACAAAACCATTTCAGTCTCTTGAGAAGCATTTAGTGTGGTACAGGTAAACAAATTGTTTTTTTTTTGTTGTGTTTTTTTTTCTTGAGGAAAAACAAAATTGGCAAATCATTGTGTTCTGTTCGGTTTGTGGCGCGGCTCTTAGTTCCACGCTCGAATGGAGTTGCAGAAACTGTTCCAGGCTGAAGCACTGTAGTTTCCAATACTCGTCAGGGCCCATTTTAAAAAGCTTCTGTCATACCTCGTTTAGCACGCCGCGATCTTTCCGGCACATCCATTCAGCTTTTCATCCAAAGGGACCTTTTTGCGCCTGTGGTGTACTGATACATCGGTACATGTCCCTGCCGGAGCGCAAGACTCCGCCGCTTTAACGCCGAGCCTCCTCGAGCAGGACCATACTTTCGTCATGTGTTGGGTTACTAAAGCTGACTGAAGTTCCCGCTGATCCTGTAACGGCGTTTTATCCCACAGGTATACGTAACAGCGACACGCAACTATTATAGTTGTCAGTAACATGATAGCGCCGCTCGCAACGCGAATGTCAGTAAATCATGTCGATGAAAAATAAGGTCCATACCAGGGTTGGGCGGTAATACTCAAAGATATATTTGGAAATAAAAATAATGGGATATATGAAAAGGGGACCGGAAATACTGATACTCAATTATAGCTTTAAAAATGTGTCGCGATACGTATCGGATATACGTATTAGAAACAAGTAAAATTCTTTGGAAATACAAATACAGGAATACATTTCAGTGAGGGCAGAAATACAAATATTGATATACTAATACCGCAATACATTTTACAAATCTGTTTGAGACGCCAACTGAAATGAAGCTTGAAGTTTGAAGTGGATGTTTTTGATCACGAAATTACTTTCTCGCTGGTTTGGCCCTTCGCCTTAAAGTGCCAAGCGACGTCGCCTCACTGTACGGTTCCAAGCGGCAAGGAGCTCAATATTCCGTCAAGGATTGACCGCGGTCCCTTCTCTGACATTCTGTCTGTCTCATGAGTGATGCGAAAAGACTTCGGGTCTAAATAAATTTCATGTCATCCTATATTCCATCAAAACCGTCATCATCCTCCCGTTCAATGAGGGCGCCCCTGTCAACAGTGATCTCATGACGTCACGGTGGAATGAGTTGGTATTCTTGTATCTGTAGGTGTGGCCTTGAACGTAAATCTTTACCCAGGCCTCTGTATGAAAGACTAATGCGTAAATTTGTTGTAGGTGACTTCGTTGAAGATCGTGCAGGCAGTTGCCTTTAGAATTTTCGAGAGTAGTTGACCAGCTGAATCCTTCTGGAACACATGTCTTCTGTTGCGGTTGAAAAAAAAAACGATACGGTTGCATCGTTGTTGTGACAGTCCTTCCTGCAGCCCCGCCAACGCTATGGCGCATGGATGGCAGTCCTCGAGTTTTGCCGAACTTCATGCCAAAAGAGACCTTCGTGTATTGCCCCCGGAGATTGCCGGCACAGGTGCTAGCTCTCTGAGAAACAGCACGCTCGAGACGAGTCGCAGGTGTACGAAGTCTGTGTCGGCACAGAGAGGCCACGTCCGGATCAGCAGAGTAGCGGGCCACATTCATGTCGGCTGAGGACGTACCCTTGAGCCGTGCAATATTATGGGCACAGACGCATTCGGATATGTGTTGCGGGCATCTAAATCCGATTCCCAAAGACCCTGTCTCCGGATCAACATGGCACCACAACACTTCGCTCTCGGCAAAAGGGTTTATTAACTCACTTATTGCCTCGGGGGTTTTGGGGTCGGGGAATGGTCAACACTGAGCCCTTGGGGAGGTCTGTTGCCATGGCAGCTGCCCTTAGTCCCAGGGGTAGTCGTCCACACCGCGTCATGAAGACGTCGTCGTCCAGGGTCGCTGTCCGGTCTTTTTGTCGAGTGCGCCACTCGCTATAGTGCCCACACTCTCCGCGCCAGCGTGCCCCGCCGTCCCCGCTCCACTCCGTGACTCGTTTACCCCCAACTCGGCAGCAAGAGAGACCCACCCTTTGTCTTACTTCCCCTTTTAAGACTTTCCTGGCTTTGTCCCTCCAACCGTCCAATCGGAAACCTTGCCGTGAGCTGACCCTTTGACGTCAGCGCTGGGTGAGGGAGCGCTTTCCCCGTCCCTCCCGGAGGGATCGGACATTCCACGACAGGGCAGCGGTGGGAAGCGGGAAGGTCACGGAGGAACAGGGGGCCAAGGAGAGGGTCTCCACACCTCCCCTCCCTCAAGGCTTGGACTCCGGGGGGCTTGAGTCGGCGGAGGGCGGACGGGCTCCCGGGAGAAGCTCTTCCAGCAGGCAACTCGCTCAGCTGAGTGTCGCCCATGATGACGAGCACTCTCGATGATGATGGTGGTGGCACCAATCCAGGCAGGTCAGTGGTGAACGTTAATTCACTGGAAAGCTCACGATCGACGATGCACGGTTTACGATCTGGTTCTGAGCACCACAGCTTAAAACACGGACGGGCACTCAGGCACACACCGGCTCTTAAAGTTCGCTCTCGTCCCTAATATTCCAAACAGCGAGTCGCGCAAAAACGAATACCCGTACGCAATACCAGACACCGGCACGAAACCAAAGTCCTTCGATTGACAGGCATGCCACGAAATAAAAACAAATCATGAAGAACGTCATGCTACACGTTCCAGAGGTACGCAAAAGGAAAACTATAACTAAAAATATGACCACTAACTGTATATTCAAATCGTACATACGCCCACTATACAACGTTTACTCCTGTAAAACTCAACCGCGTTCTTTTAAAGTAGAAAACGATCTTCCAGAGCGCAAGAACCGCCACACTTCTGAAAAAATATTAATCTCAAACTCACTCTCGAAAAACGCATAACTCTTCGAAAACTAACAATGATCTCCCGTAAAACAGAAACGGCCACATATCCAGTCGCGTTCGCGAGGTGTGACTCGAAAAAAACACGCTGCCAACAGTAGCAATTCCTCAAGAGACGCACTCATGCAGTCGGCGTTCGCGACGCCCGAGCTACAGACACGCTACAACCAAGCTACGCGGCACGCCTTTATCAGAAGAAATAATCACCTTAGTGAGAAGCCGTTGTTCTGTGGTACCAGCCACTTACACCATTACAAATGGAACAATATCTAATAAAACTTTGGTTGGGGCTAGTTGGTTTATATCGATTAAAAGGTTAAAAGGCGCGAACAAACAGGAGGTAAAAAGACGAAAAAAAGACGTCGTACGTCTCGTACGTGTGTCTTTTTTCATGCTGTTTGTTCCCGCCTTTTAACATTTTAATCAACAGTGTCTATATCGTGCGAACAGCAGATCTCATTGGACAGCCTATATACACTTATGGTCCGGGGTTTCGTAACATTTTGCCATTAATTACAGTAACAATTCTCTTTGAATGGCGGTTTAAATTATGCAAGGTCCTCTAAATGTACTAGCAGACGTATAAAATAACTTTTGACCGACATCCACATCATTTAACCACCCCAGCTTCGAGTGTCCAAATTTCTCGTTTTTTTTGTTTTTTAATGCTACCCTGCTGAAGAGGCAGCATATATTTGTTTTCTAATATATAGCTTAGTTTCAGAACCTGAGGAAGATTCATACCTTTCTAAGAAAGATAAACATTCCTCACCAATTCGTGATTCACCTCTTCATTCCCAGCCTAGGTAAAAAACAGACTGTCCCCTAAAACACTGGATTCCTCCAAATTCTATGACATAGTCTTCAGCCGGTTTAGCAGCGACTCTCGAATAATTCGCGGCTAGATCCTCATGTAAATTTTCAGTTCACAAGCAAAAATCAATTAACATAGCCTATAAATTTAGAATAAGGTAACCCTTGTACAATGTCAGTACTTCGGTGATGTAAAATAGTAAAAGCAGACCAAGCCATCAAACTCATCATTCATGTGTCCAACCCCCCCCCCCCCCCCCCCCAATAGACCCTTTCGGAAAACTGTGGCACACCCACCCTCTGCTGGACGCATTATGACTTTCCGATGTACGGCACGTGAAAGTATCCAGGAATCGAAGACGAAATTGACGTTGCTTCAACATTTTGTGATTTCAAAACGCAGAGAAGTCGAAGGAAAGCAAAACAGGCTACGTGATCCTCTCCTTTTTTGTTCGTAATGATAAGAAAAAATTAATTGTGCCACTTCCAAGATATATAAAGCGTTCGAGTCGGCACGGACGCACACCTGAACAGGCCTACAATGCCCCCTCCGCGATGTGTCCTGGGATTTTTTAGAAATTCTTATCGGGTTTTCTTTAAACTACTCATACTTTCATTACCGCCAAATGGATGAATGCATCGTCAATTTGCGCATCATGAAAAAAATAAGCTTCAGCTGACTTCAATTTGCCCATAGAGTGCCCATACCACACAATAAACTCGAAAAAACTGAAGGATTTAGGCTATCTCTTTGCCAGCCTTTATATGAATAATAATTTTTATCCCAACGTTTTTCGCACCTGTTCCTAGAAAAATCTTCTAGATACTCGTAACTTGTTTTCGTTTTTCGGTTACCTAATTTGAATTTACGATGATGGATGACACAACGTTTTGAGCCGGTCACCTAAATGTAGTAACGTACATTGAATACCTTCTAAACGGGACAAACGAGAGGCTAGAAACAACGTGAAGAGTAATTTTCTGCATTGTCCAACAACCGTAACGGAATGCTGACAGTTTGTAACTCGGCGGAACACAAGCATTACATAAGTGCCTATTTCGTGCACGTACAATGCAACTTGCGTTCTGCATCAGTATGCTATATTTACTCCCTCTGTTATTTCCTTCGTGTAGCGGGAGGAACAAAGCGCATGACCTTTACGTAGAGCCGACGTACACAACCTGTCGGATAAGAAAACATCTGTTTCCGTTCTGCTGAGATTGGCTCTGCTTTCTATTTGTTCTTCAGGCCCCTTGGCCGATACAAGTTAGAGTATAGATCAAAAGTGGTCTAAAAGTCGCAACGAACGACATCACAGGAGCCGAACTGTCATGCTGTCTGATGTCGTGATCCTGGTGGTAGGCGCTAGAAGTGCCAGCAAAACGTACAAGGGAACGCTCGTACTTTTCCTCGTACCACCACTGGTGTGACATCGCAAGGATCAAGGCCGGCGAGAGCAACATAATTCTACGTTGTCATCAGACGCAAATCTAGGGATTACATATTAGGACGCGATTGCGGCACCAGACGGTAATGCGTTCACGGCCCCATAGTATGGAGTCCGCACTAAGCATGTGGATGCTGATTAAAGGCCGACGACCAGACAGAATATTCTGCTGGGCAGAACATCCTCCTCACCCTGGGGTAGGAGGAAATGGGCAACGATGGACAGGATAGAAAGGAGGAGAGGAGGAAGCTGAGGAAAATTGGAAATCGTGAACTGATCGGCGATCTTCAATTTAAGTGACTTACAAATATCTAGAGGGCTATAATTAGCACATCAACACAACGTTACCAAAACTTTCGTCGCAACCTTGATGTCACAAATATAGACGCTTTACACACGCGCCAGATTGAGCCGCCATAGCCGCCCTTCTCTTGTCTTACCGAGATGCCGAGCCACTGAAGCGGGCGCTGACGGGTCTTCACTAGGGCCATGCTGGGCACAAGAACACAGTAGCATCTAAAATGGCAATAACCTGTCCTACTGTGGTAATGATGAAGTGAAGCGAACGGAATAAGAGGGAACAAAAACTGAAGGTCAGTTATGGCGGCGCCCATGCACAGCTGCTGTAAAGCGTCTATAAACAAATTGACACTAGGCTTGTGTTAGCCTAGTAGCAATTTTATTTTGCTTTATCTCTAAAAAAATAATTGTCAGTATAGTAAACTACCAGCATAATAAACGGACCGAATGAGCACGTTTTCTTAAAGAAGATATTGCATCATATAATTCTATGAGGCCGCTCCTTCGATCACTTACAACTTAAGAAATGAAGGGCGTGGTGACTCAAGAGCACCTAGTTATCACTTTTCAACTAATGAGATTGCGAGATTTGCCAAAAAGAGCACTAAACAACCAATTAGAAAAGAAAAATCAAAATTATAATATTACGTCACACCCTGCATCTCTTATTGCTCAGCGATTGTGAAATCACCTATGAATAAAATCACTGCAGTAAAATTGCCCTACCCCATTTCAACCCTACGTAATTTTAGGCTCTGTTGCAAGGTGTAATTGAAATTCTTTTTCACCCGAAATATCGCGCACGGTAATTGCATGATAGCCGTTGACCTCTCCAGAACCTTGGAGAAATCTCCTATAGAAATCAAAAGTTCGATTTTACATAACTTACTCAAGGCATACAGATGCTTCTAGACAAATAGGATCCATACTTTACCGGCAAGAGCTGTAGCATGGCTAAAAATAATCAGTGCAGCCGAATACATTTTACCGAGTAACAACACACGAACAGCTGAGAAATGGAGAGCAGAATCTCTAAGACTGTCTGTCAGAAACTGCTTCAAAAAGAAAAAGCATCAGCGCCCTTTACAACCACAATATACAACATTTAGAAAATAAAAACTAAGAAAAATAGTGACGTATTCGGCAAGTGACATTCATTTCGCAGGTGGCCCCTTTGAAGCGTGAGAGCCATCTAGTAGCAGTGCGAATAGCTCCGATTTCTTCGCACAAATGACGGTGATAGAAGAAAAGGGTCGCCTAACTTGAACCACTCACGACTTGGTGACTCAAAGGCGACTTACAGGGACCACCTTGTTTGCAACGATTCCTTCCTTTCCCAGGGTATTCCTTCGAAGACGTTCGCTTTTTCTAGTGACGAGAAGCTGCGTAGTTCCGCCATTAAATCGTCGAGTTTGGCTCGGCACATGGTGGGTAGACTACCTTTTGAAAAGGGCCTATTGAAACGTGTAAAAAAATACACCAGCGGTTTGCTTATCGCGGTGGATACTAAACATGGCTTGAACTGACACCACATGAGCGGCAGTTGCTTTGGCCTTTGCTTGTTGTACACGTACTGTACATCCTGCAGCAAGGCATGAGCACTGGTATGTACGATGACGTAGCAAAAAAAAAAAAAAGCCACATGTAAACGCCGCGGTTAACGAGGCATATTTATGTCACGTGACCAGCCCCTGGGAGGCGCGGAAGTACAAAAGGGGTTTCCGCGGAACGCCTTCCGAGAATTTCTTCTTTTTTCGATTTATGAAGTGCGATTATTGTCACAGAAAAACAGCGAAAAACTTTAAACTGGAATTAACCGCATATTTGTTTACTTTAGGAGCGGCATTAAAGTTGCCGGCAGGGAAGGTCAAAACAGCATTCGAGGACTACGTCGGCTAGAGGGTGTTTCCACGCCAGGTCGTACGATGATGGTCCGGGTCACCGTTTTTATAGTTATGTAAAAATATATGTAAAGCCATATTCTTGAGAGGAGCATTCATCTATATGCGAAAGTCGTAGCTAATTTTCTTCAGGAGATAGAATATTTCGAAGCTCTAGGCGCTGAAATTGCCAAGGTTTCGGATAGACTTCTGCCTATCTCTAATACTCTACTCAAGACACTGTATTTCAATTGCTTTTGTCAGGAATTCGGTATCTTGCAAATATACTTGAATGTATTTACCACTTTTTCTTAATCACGTTTTTGAGCATTTTGTAGTCATTATCTCAATTACATTTTTCAATCTTTGAGAGAAACTTGTCAACGGAATGGTTTTTCGGAATAGACCACTTTCGAAAATCGCCGCTTCAGAAGGTCCGTGTGTGAAAATATGCGAACACGTGCTCAAGCGAGCGCAGGTACTCCCTCTAACAGGGAAGCAAGCTGCGGCTGGATCTATTGAGATGCAGACTTAGATTTGGCTCCTCCAAACTTTCTTTTGTTCTTATCTTGGCTTATTTTTTGTGGGTGCGAGACACTTTTTTTTTTTTTCGAAAGCGAATAAGATGTTACTCTGCTGATTTTTTGTGTCTGTGCTGGTATTGCACGCTTGAGCCCTTCATCAGTTTTCCCTACCCTCCATCGCATGCCGTAAACAGCTTAAACTAGACGTAATTCGCAAAACCACAGGCGCTTACCACAACGCGCATTGCCGTGGAGTAGGAAGCGTCATCAGCTCTTTGATAAAAATTAGACGTCAGTGCCCCCCTCGTTGTTGCCATTATAGCGGCAGTAAGTGCTTCGGAGGTACTCGGGTAAAATCCAAAAATTTATGTTCTAAAAACATTATTTTTACTGAAGGGGCTGTGCCCCTTCAGTAAAAATAATGTTTTACTGAAGGGGCATTGGGTGGGAATATTTCTTAGTTTACACCAGCTTCCTGGCACTGGTGGGACCCAAGAATACTCGAACCGAACACCACTGTCCAAGAAGCGTCTTCGTCGTGGCGGAATTCATAGGATGAAAGCGGAGCTTTTCTTTCCGTCTCCCCTTCCGAAGTCGCGTTTTGCTCCTTCGCGAAATTTGGTGACGGTGCTGTGGGGACAATTGCAACAGTACGATCCCCGGGTATGCGTCATCAGGATTTGCGGTGACGATATTCGAATGCTGCTCACACAGTTGACGCGAAGTCTGCGTATGCATTCGATATGGGCTAATGACAACCGATGCCTCAACAAGCATTCGGGTAGTGGCCCGTGTCCAATCGCTGCAACAACGACAAAAGCCGAGCCATAACAATGTCTGGAACTCAGTGCATGTCCTGTGCTTTGCCAATTCCAGCACGTGGCTATGACCAACATTGGCGGCATATAGTCGGCTCCATATCACTTGGCCGCTTGTTCTGGCTGCGAGTTGAGGGGGTGAACGGTGCTCGTTTTTCTTTAATCTTTTTCTGGAACTTCTATTGCGTGGTATGAAAAACAAATGCACGTTTCATAGGTCATTAACGTCAGGGATCGGTTTTAAGCGGCATTTGCGCAAAGTACAAAAATTGCTGAATCACCCCTTTAAATATTTAGCATATATAGTCACAGGTGGCTATTTTGTTCTAGGTGAAAAGTTCTGTAAAAATGAATGAACTATAATTTGTCCGATATTGCCAAAATTTTCAGTAGTGAAGCAAGCCAACATCCCCTACATATCAAAGCTTAAGTGCTTAATTTTCCTCCGTCACTAAAGAAGACCACCGAAGGCCAGATATTGGACAGGACCGCGGCGTCAGTGTTCCGCTAGGAGTTGGGTTTTCACTGGTTGGACACGACTCCTAGCCGAACGTTGACGCCGTAGTCATGTCCCATCTCTTCCCCATGGCGCATTGTTTAGTGAAGCAGGAAACTTCACTTGTTAGGCTTTTTTTTTATCTAAGAGTCATTGAGCAAACGCAAGGCTGGCAGCGAGAAGACGAAAGTTTCCTTTTTTTTGAAGCCCACCACTGGTAGGTAATTCTGAAAGTCTTCGTTGAAGATTCCGACAAAGGGTATACCCCAGAATGATGTCTAAAGTGTAGAAAGGTGGGGAGGGATGCAGGGCAACACGACAGATGGCGAAAATGCGTTCTCTCGTCGTGAGCAGTCCCAAACGGTGTATGATGCACTCGGTCATACTCAAAAGGCGAACCTCTGAACCAATCTTAAGCAGCATTTGATGTCTTGTGCTCGGCGACGTGCGAAGCAGGGCAGATTAGATGATCCCGAGGAAGCGACAAATAAGTACTAAAACTAAATATACCGAAATGAAGGAAATGAAACGTGGTTTTTAGGCCGAATATATACACTACGCACTCCATAAATTTGAAGTTCGGTGCGGATGGGGAACCCGAGGTCATGATAAATTGGTGAAAGTTACAACACATGGCAATACCTAGATCAAAAATACAAAAGAAAATCCAAACATTTTTTATCTGGTGTTTATCTATAAGCTTAACATACATCAAACCGAAATTTGAGATTCAGGGCGTCCGTATCAATTATTTCAATAATACAAAAAAACTTGTGAGCAAAAAAAAAAAGATATATATAATGTCGTATTTTTAACTGGCAAATTTTTTTTTCACACATATACATGCAATAAGCCCCCATGATCTCGAATTTCGTTTTTATGAATATCAGGCTTGGTGGATGTCGCCTGGTTAAGCAGTTTGATTTTTATTCTGTATCTTTTGATCCAGGTAACGTCATATGCTCAAGCTTTCGCATTCTATTACTTCCCCCCCCCGCCCTCCAGCTTCCCCCTGGCATCATATACCCACTGAGTTCAAGCTTTCCGAGATACGTAGTTTTATTATGCAAGCCGAGATACCTGCCTTTATTTTCTAGACTTAACTTACCCCTTACTGCGTTAAATGCGATATAATTTCTCTTGACTTTTTTATTAGTCACTTTACTTTTTTGCTACGTGCTACAGATGTCGGGTTTCCAAGGCCAACAAAATACAATATGGCACGTGCGAGAAGAAAAGATACGCATTAATGGGGGTGCACTCCTTCACAATCGAAACAAAGGCTTCATTGTGCATGCTGTACTGTGTGGCACCAAATAAAATTGAATTATTTGATTGATTTGATACAAGTTGCTACAGTGCTCCAACTCTTCCTTGATTTGTAACTGAGAAGATATTAGCACTTAGGGAAATTGCAGCCCCTATGATTCATTAAATTTTCATTATTCAGTTGAAGCAAAACGACATGTTAAACTTGTCTCTTTATTCTTTTTTCAGTGAAAGTTCTGATGAGTTTGAAGCTAAAGGAAGTTGATAAAACGTTCTTAGAGGCATCGTCCTAAAGAAAGATGATGTGAATATGTCAATGTATTGTGATTCTTTTATTCACGCTTCTTCAGGGGGTGTGACATTTGAGATCGCAGTTTTCCACCTTGCAACTCTTTAGAGACCTCACTGTCAATATTCGTGCAGTTTCAAACCAGCACCGCTGAAAAACCGAAAACAAATTTTATCACAAATTTTTAACGTTTGTCGCGGAAAGACAAAGGGGAATGTGAGTCTCCCCTCAAAAAGCGCTTGGTACGCACTTTTAAGCAGCACGCAGTCATTTTAATGTAGAATCTGTCTTGTTATGCGTATAAGCTGGTTTCGGCCGTTGGAACATCATATGCGTTACAAATAGGCATTCGAATATAATCGGATAAGGTTAGCGGGAAGATATCTCTGAATACATATAAATACAGTACATGTGTGTATACATGTCCGAACATCAAGAGACAAAACAAACATACACGTATACGCACGTATATCCGGACACAGAAAAACGCCTTCTGTGTCAATATGAGTTAATACGTAGGTTTACGCTGTTTGCAATTATTTAAACAACTGTAGAGAATAAACCCGAAGTTTTCGTCCCGTTTTTAATTTCAGTCTTTCCGGTTGCTTAGTTCTATTTACCAAAACCCTCGTTTTTAATGTTCTCCTTATTTGTTTTCAGTCCCGTTCTAATGTGTCTGTGAGCAACATGTCACTTGCCGACTGAGTTTGGTTTATTTTAAACCAGCCATCCCATAGAACAGTTCCAGTAAGGTTGAGATTAATTAACAAGGAGTGGATTGTAATTGTCAACGGATTAGGAATACCTGAAGTAGTTAAGTGGCGTTTGGTCAATCCGACGTCCTTTGTTATTTTTTTTCTTTACTTCTGCGCCGTTTAAAACAGTCCTTTTGTTGGCAATCCGATCTAGTCAATGTAGAATCCAAGCTTATGACAGATCTAAACAGTGTCACGCTACGAATGTGTCGTATAATAACTTAGGTACACTTGGGTGTTGACTTTAGCCAACGCCCGATCGGGCCCCGCCTCGACAGCCCCGATGGAGTCTACTCACTTGGCCCCGCAGGACAATGTCCGATCCCCTCGTGGCCACGATCCCCACAACCTTTGAGTCTCTATCTCCCTATAGAGGTATCTCTCTGAATAGGTATTGACCGGATTCATCTTAGAGATATAGCATGCTACTTTTATCAACTAAAACATGCGCTACTGGCTCTTTTAAACTGAACATTTTCTACTTGTGTTAGGACTATTAGGTCCTAAGAGCTGATTGTACGTCCGCTACATCGAGGGAACACGAAAGGACTTGCGGAATTGCAAGCTGAGACCCATTAGGCCAGCGATTTCTCATATCATGGAAAAGTATATCACCAAGATAATGAAGTAATTTTGTTAAAAAAAATTGATTTAAATAATTAATCTCAGCAATAGTTTACAAAGAAAAGGTGCACGATCGTGTTGCTTGAAGATTTTGCTGATATTGTGAAGAAAGTTTTCGATCAAAATAACAGTACCTTGGTTTTGTCTTTAGATTTATCAAAGGCTATTGATACAATGAACCACTCAACATTTCATAATAAGGTTAATGCATTACCCAGGTAGCGTCAAGCCCTGGGCCAAAATTTCCCATTTGTCTGGGTGTTTGGGGTCTTGAAAAGCCCGAAGAAGCCAAAGTAGAGCCAAACTTCATCTTCTTTGGCAAGAGTCTAAGTAGTATGGCTCTAATTCGTCAAAGAAGTGTCAGGGTTAGGCTTCGCTCCCTATTAGTTCGGCTGTCAACTGGCCTTCTTGGGCCAAAATAGCCAAACAAGTGCCAAAGTTAGGCTTATTGCCTGGTAGTTCAGCTGCCATCTGGCATCTCTGGGCGCAGATCGCCACAAAAGTGACAAAGTTAGATTTTACTTCCTGGTAGTTCGGCTGTCATCTGCTAGATCTGGGCCGAAGTCGCCAAACAAGCGCAAGGGTTGGGCTTACCGCCTGAGTGTTCGGCTCTCATCTGGCATCTTTGGACCCAAATCGCAAAGCAAGTGGCAAAGTTAGACTTTAGTTCCTGATAGTTCGGCTGTCCTCTGGCATTTCTAGGCTGAAATCGCCTAACTTGTGCCAGAGTCAGGCTTCCTGTAGGGAAGTTGGGCGGTCGTTTGGCGTCTATGGCAACAAATCACCAAAAAAGTGTTAAAGTTAGGCTTCACTGTCTGGTAGTCCGGTTAGAATTTGTCATCACTGGGCATCGATCCTCTAACAAATAACAGAGTTATGTCATCAGAAAGGGTCCCGTTGGCGCTGGTTTATATATGTTTGGAGATATAAGACAGATAAGTTATTGGTAGGGTGAAACGACCATGAAGTGATCTGGTGGAAAGACGCTGATTGTTCTACTCCGGCTAATTCGGGCAAATATAAAGGATTACTAGCTCAAGAAAGCCACCTAGATCAACACTAGACGACACTACGATGCCTGTGATTGGCCCGGCTCCATATGAGGCGGAATGTGAAATGAACGACCACCAGATAGAAGATCTGACGGTCTCATCAAGCGGCGCTTCATCCTGCGCAGGAATTGCTGGTGGGCTTGACGACTTCTCGGAAGCCTTCCAATTTCCAAAGTGCCGCAAGAGGCCAAGGACCGCCATCAGCTCCACTTCAGCCTCCTCTCAACGTGATTCTGAAGCCCACAGATTCTGACAAGTCACTTGCGAAAATCAATCCTCTAAAGATCTCTGAAAAACTCGAAATGACCGCACCAGATGGGGTCATTCTTGTTAGGCCAAATCGAAGACTGAACCTTCTCGCAATTGATTGCAGAAACACAGAATTAACGAAAGCTCTACTAAACCTTGAAAGCATAGGAGGGATACCTGTGCAAGCCTACGCACCGCACTCCCTTAAAGCAGCCAAGGGAGTCATCTACGGAGTTCAGGGAGACATCAGTGACGTCCAGCTAGAGTCTTCAGTTCGGGCTACAGCTCGCGTTCTCTGCCTTCGGCGTCTTGGGAAGTCAGAGGTTGTGAAACTAGTATTGAGCACTAACACCCTACCTGCCTACGTCACCATCAGGTACACGAGGTACAACGTTGAGCCCTTCATTGAAAAGCCTCGACAGTGCCCGAACTGCAGTTCGTATGATCATATCCGTGGCACCTCCTTGAAAGCAATTTGCTGCAGTCGCTGCGGTGGAGCTCACGACAGGAGCAAGTGCGACAAAGAAGACCCTAGATGTATAAACCGCGGAAAAACACGAATCAACATCTCGTCAGCACCCTAAATTCAAACCTGAACAAAACATATACTAGTACAAGAACTACGCTGGAGTGGACTACAAGCCCGCAAGATCAGCCGTACTCTCCTCAAACGAAAAGTGGAGGCAAGCCCACCTGACACAACTGAACGTAGGACACTTAAAAACCACGTAGCTAACAACTGTACAGAAGTGGCCGGCATATCCTCTGTTAAGGGTAAATACCAATCGAGAAACGGTAACACAGAAACAATGAGTCGTACTACTTCAGATGACAAATCAAGCACGTCTAAAACAGCAACATATAAGCTCACTGACGCTAAGGAGTTTCCAATCTTTCGCCATCGCGAGCCTCCGGATAATATTAATTCCAGACACCAAACTAGAAGATCGCGAGAGAAGCATTCAACGAGTCCCTCTCCCCCGAGCTTTGGACCCACACTGAAAAGAGTGGCTACGTTTATTCGTAGCATTATTCTCACTTGGCACTCTCCTATAGCAGCAGCTTTAATAACACTACTTGATTACATCATTCCACTCATTCTGCTATGGTGTCAATAAGTACACGTCAATTTCACGCCTCCGCCTACATTTTCAGACAGGAGGCCCACGCAGTCCGTTGAAAGATTACGTAGTCGAGCAGCTATCCTTCAGAATGTAAGAGGTCTACGTAATCGGTAATCAAATTTTCGGCAGCTTGTTTTCAGATATCATTTTCCTGTTATAGTAATATCAGAATCACGAATCGGCTCAGACATAAGACTATCAGGTTTGAGCTCTTTGATTCCCCGAGAAGATCGGATTTAAGCAGGGTTCTCTTGAAATTAGGAAAGATCTCACCTTCATTTTGCATACTGTTTCACCGCACTAAACTAACGAGTACATTGCTGGAAATGTCCGCAAAGGAGAGATCACTTTCACGATAATTGCGGCATACATACTACCAGGTAAAGCAGTTGACAAGCTTAGACTAGAAGAAATAATAAAAAGACACTAAGCCCACGTATCCTGACAGGCGACTTTAATAGCCATCATCCAATGTGGGGCGGTAAAAAGGCTAACACTCGAGGAAGAGTATTAGTTGACCTGGCCGACAAATACAATCTTACGGTTCTTAATGACAGAAGTCGCATGTACTTCAGAGGGGTGACGATGAGTGGACCATTAGACATTTCACGGGCATCTGCCGGTCTGGCCATTAAGACATCATGGTTTGCGGACATCGAAACCCACGGAAGTGATCACGTCCCCACCTGTATCACAATAAACAAATTTTGCTGCGCAAAAGTGGGAACCAGTTTTTACTACACTAACTGGGAAAAGTTGCAAGAAAAACTAGAAAAAAAGTGTCATGAGATCGCTACTGCTGGCGACCTTGCGCACGTCATTGCGTCCGCAAAATCAGAAGCTACAAAGTTGTACAATATGGCGAATTCTCAGGCTGCTGTGTATAGTGAATATGAATGGTTTCGCGTAATTCGACATCGTGCAGAACGTAGAGCCCGAAAAACAGGCAATTCTGAAGACTTGAGAGCATCACGGTGAGCACAAAAGCACGTTCAAAGGCATTTAGACAGGTTCTCAACGAAACGATGGAGAAATAAGAGCGCAAGCCTAGATCCCAGAAAGCCTTTGACACGCATTTGGCCAAGGATGAAAAGCCTTCGTAATAAACCGCCGTAATTTCATTCCCTTCAATCCATTCCCTTGAGTCAAAAACTCTCAGAAACCGCCGTGGCAGATGAGTATTGTGCAAAGATCACCTGTTACACGTCAAGCTCTAAATCCAATATCAGCATCACAGATCAAATACCACACGCTTTTAGGCTAATTAATGTCCCCTTTACACTAAAAGAGCTAGAGATCGCGCTTGCGTCATGCAACACTAGGTCATCTCAAGGGCCGGACAGAGTTGCTTATTGTGCCTTAACTCTACTTGGTGAAAGAGCACAATGCTTTTTACGAGACTTTTGTAACACATCATGGGAATCTGACACAATACCAAATGAATGGAAGTTAACTCGTGTACTACCTATTTTCAAGCCTGGAAAGTCGCCTCTTGATATTAATTCCTATCGACCAATCGCACTACCAAGCTGCATTGGTAAGATAATGGAAAAAATGGTGCTTACGCGGATCGAATAGAACCATGAGAACAGACGCATCTATCCACCCCAAATTGCCGGATTTTGAACCCCATGAGATTAAAATACAGAAGAAAATAACCGATCTTTTTATTGACATCAAAGCGGGATTTGATACAGTGGAACACAATCCGATACTTCTTGAGATGAAAAACATGGGATTTGAAGGCCCTGTTGTCATCTGGATATCAAACTACCTTAAGGGAAGGATAATTTAAAATTCAACACATGACGGTGACACAGGACACCATGAAGTAAAACGGGGGGTGACCCAAGGGGGTGTTCTTAGTCCAATTCTATTTAAAATATCGGTCATTTGTCTTCTCAAACTTCCGGACACAGTACATATATCTTTATATGCTGATGACATTTGTCTTTGTGTATCGAGCAAGTACTTATACATAAATCAGGCACAAATACAGAAGGCGATTAACATTGTCAGAAGATATCTCAAGTCTCGTGGGCTACATATATCTCCCATAAAGTCAGCCACTGTTGCCTGTACAAAAAATGAAAGCCGCTTACAACTCCCTGTAACGCCGAATTGGTGCGCAGCTCTTGAGGAGGAGGAGGGAAGGGCACTGGGGGGGGGTTAAACTAACCAGGGGGGGGTCACGTGACCCCCAATGCCGATGATGTCATCACTGACGTCACTGATGACGTCATCAGCGACGATGACGATGCGGGTACCGATGACGTCATTAGTGACGTCACTGATGACTTCACCAGTGATGATGACGATGACGATGCGATTGTCGGTGACGTCATCAGTGACGTCGCTGATGACGTCATCAGTGATGATGACGATGACGATGCCGATGCCGGTGACGACATCAGTGATGATGACGATGACGACGTGGATGCCGGTGACGTCATCAGTGATGATGACGATGACGATGTGGATGCTGGTGAGGTCATCAGTGATGATGACGATGACGATGTGGATGCCTCTGACGTTATCAGTGATGATGACGATGACGATGTGGATGCCGATGACGTCATCAGTGATGATGACGATGACAATATGGATGCCGGTGACGTCATCAGTGATGATGACGATGACGATGTGGATGCCGGTGACGTCATCAGTGATGATGACGATGACGATGTGGATGCCGGTGACGTCATCAGTGATGATGACGATGACGATGTGGATGCCGGTGACGTCATCAGTGATGATGGCGATGACGATGCGGATGCCGGTGACGTCATCAGTGGTGATGACGATGACGATGTGGATACCGGTGACGTCATCAGTGATGATGACGATGACGATGTGGATGCCGATGACGATATCAGTGATGATGACGATGACGATGTGGATGCCGATGACGTCATTATTGACGATGACGATGTGGATGCCGGTGACGTCATCAGTGACGATGACGTCATCGGGGGTCACGCGACATCGGCGGGGGTCACGTGACCTCAGGGGAGTCACGTGACTTCGGGGGGTCACGTGACCCCCCACGAGGTCACGTGACCCCGGTGGGGGGCTCGCGCGGTGCATTATGGGACATTTCCCATGATGCACCGCGCGGTTACGCCGACGGCGACGGCGACGGCGACGCCGCTCAAGCCGGAAACGGGCCCCTAAGAGCTGCGCTCTAAAAAGTGGAAGCCGCTTACAATTCCCTGTAACGCCGAATTAGAGCGCAGCTCTTGAGGAGGAGGAGGGAAGGGCACTGGGGGGGGGTTAAATTAACCCGGGGGGGTCACGTGAGCTTGGGGGTCACGTGACATTGGGGGTCGCGTGACCCCCAATGCCAATGATGTCATCACTGACGTCACTGATGACGTCATCAGTGACGATGACGATGCGGGTACCGATGACGTCGTTAGTGACGTCACTGATGACTTCACCAGTGATGATGACGATGACGATGCGAATGTCGGTGACGTCATCAGTGACGTCGCTGATGACGTCATCAGTAATGATGACGATGACGATGCGGATGCCGGTGACGACATCCGTGACGTCACTGATGACGTCATCAGTGATGATGACGATGACGATGCGGATGTCGGTAACGTCATCAGTGATGATGACGATGACGATGCGGATGCCGGTGACGTCATCAGTGATGATGACGATGTGGATGTGGATGCCGGTGATGTCATCAGTGATGATGACTATGACGGTGTGGATGCCGGTGACGTCATCAGTGATGATGACGTCATCAGTGATGATGACGATGACGATGTGGATGCCGGTGACGTCATCAGTGACGATGACGTAATCGGGGGGTCACGCGACTTCGAGGAGGGGGTCACGTGACCTCAGGGGAGTCACGTGACTTCGGGGGGTCACGTGACCTCGGGGGGAGGGGTCACGTGCCCCCCACGAGGTCACGTGACCCCGGTGGGGGGGCTCGCGCGGTGCATTATGGGACATTTCCCATGATTCACCGCGCGGTCACGTGACCTCGGGGGGGTCACGTGACCCCCCCCCCCCTCGAGGTCACGTGACCTCCGAGCCCCCCACCGGGGTCACGAGGTCACGTGAGCCCGGTGGGGGGCTCGCGCGGTGCATTATGGGATATTTCCCATAATGCACCGCGCGGTTACGCCGACGGCGACGGCGACGCCGACGCCGCTCAAGCCGGAAACTGGCCCCTAAGAGCTGCGCTCTAAAAAGGATACCAGCGAATACCCATGTATGTAGAAAGAACACCGATACCCTATTTTCCTTAATACACCTTTTTTAGGTGTAACTGTGACAAATATCTCACTTGGGGCTCTCATATTAAACGACCCAAAATTAATTAAACTCTTTCACCCAAATAATCCGAATGATAAGCAGAACAAGGTGCGGTTGTTCAGTTTCAGCAACGATGACCCTCTATAACTCTTTTTTTGTAGTACTCTTACGATACACCTTACCAGTTATGAACGGAGCCTCAAAGACTTTTATGAAAGACCTTGGAAGTACCCTGGCACAAGCACTGCGCTCCTGTTTGAGCCTGCCCAAAGGCACATCGGAGAATGGCACACTCGCTGAGGCTAGGGCGCTTCCACTTTTAGACTTAAGAAGTCAAGAAATAATCAGAACTCACCTTCGACATGCGACTGGCAATAAAATTACACCCTTTATGGACATTGTTGAATCTAAACCTTCCTCTAGCTTCTCCAAAATCATTACACTCCTGAAAGACTGTCTTTCCAACTTATTTGAGGCTGCGCAGAATCCGAAACTTCAGCCTTGGATGTATCCCCCATTACAAATTATAGCGAACGTTTCAGGTATAGAAAAGAAAGCAGAGACATCAATAACCGTGATTACACAAACATCCTTAGAATATGACGTAGTCTTTAGAAAGTTGGACAGCGCCTCTTGAGTTGCCGCTTCTGCTTTCAGTCAGAACCGGATACACGACACCTGGAACGCAACCGCTCCTGTTATCTGACCGTTCCATACTCGCAACAAACTTCTCGGTACAGAGGAAGAAACAAAATGGTGGTGACAAGTCACGGTGTCAATATTTATAAAATAAATGGTGCCTAAATTTTTCTGCACAGTTTCCTTTCACAAAAAAAAAATAACTTAAAAAAAGTCCCTGTGGAATGTCAGCACGTTGGGAATATGATGAAGTAATAGCAGACCACGGGCAGCAAGCCTATCCTCATGCGAATAGTTTGAACGAAGGAGATTGGGAAGATGGAGATGAAGATCGCGTTTTGTTTACACTATTTATCATTTCATATGCATTCTCAATATGGAGCTCACAAGAAGATATGCTTCTTCACTTGACTTCAATTCGCTATTAGAGTGACATACAACATAAAACTAAGGAACTGAAGAATCTCGACTACCTTGTTACCAACGTTGTATCAATAATAATTATAATCTTGATCTTTTCTACAACACTTTCGTGCCTGTTCATGCGAAAACCTTCTGGGTATTTGCTGAACTTTTCGCTCCTAAGACTTCCAATTGTGTGGTTCCGTGATCAACGGTACATCATTTTGGGGCGGTCAAATCTATTTAGTAAACATTTTGGAAGAAACAGGTACACCGGGCAAATGGGGCGATGCCTCAACGACCGACTCCGAGAACATCAAATGGACGTCGAAAGAGCTGCTTCGGATTCTCAACACCTCATCGTCATTCGCGGAAGAAAATGTTCCGGCTGCGCTCCTAAATTAACCGGCACGACAGCCATGGGAGGCCACTGCGAGCGAGTCGGGAGAGAAATAATTGAGGCCTATCGGATGGCGACAAGTCCCCAAAACTGAAGCACCCCTTCCATTTAAGAAAAGAGATGATCTTTCTGAGGCCCACAATGGAAGCCGAACGCTAACAGACTAGGCAAGGCGACGAGGTCACCGCAGAAGCGGCCTTTCCTTTTATGCGTTGTTGATGCCCCTTCGACCTCGCCTTTTGCAAATCCTCCCCATTTGCTTTTGTGTCTTCGTGAGGCTGTCAGCGAGCGCGACAGCCGTTTTAAGCAAATTAAAAAGAGTGAAGCGAAACGCGTGACCCGGCGTGACCCGGCGTGACCTCTCTACGTAGGACGCGTAGTACAAAAACGTTTGGACAAAAATTTGTCACGTGACTATCTCTGACACGCTGATGGGATCTCTGGGGCTGCTGTTTTCGCCGTTTGCCTAGTTATAGAAATAGGCGGAGGTCCGGTTTTTGAAATGCGCTCTTGCCTTCACTAAAATTAGGCAGGCACTTGCTCTCCCTGCAGTGTAAAGGTAGTAACACTGCGGGGACTGCAAGTGCCGGCCTAATTGTAGCGAAGTCACTGTTTTAGATAGACATAGAGACAGAGTGACAAGGGAAATTGTCAAGGCCTTTTTTATCTCAGAACTTGGTCAGCGAACCGTCAGTGGCGTTATCTGAAGAAAAATTCGGGTACCTGCAATCGACTATGAGAGGCATTACCTAGCCACAGATTTGGCATATCGTGTCAAAATATGCTGCTTGGTTGGCACGTTATGTGTGTCTATTTTTTTTTATTAGGATGCTTCTTGTTTACTTCGTTCCCCCTTTTGTGTAATAAACAACAGTTATTACTTCAGCGCCGTCCTGTCGTGTCTGTTTCTTTACTCTCGTCCAAGTTCCTTTGCCGCTGTTCCTTCCCAAGATGTTCACCTCAAGCCAACTAGCCCAGCACGTCACAATGTTTTTTTTTTTTAATATTTAGTAACTTCGATGGTACACCTAATCTGAACAAATAAAGGATAGGAAAAGCGCGAAGAGTAATTTTCTCCAGTGTCCAACCTCACGCTAAAAATTTCTGTCAGTTTCGAACTCGGCAAAAAAAAAAAAAACAAAAAAAAACATCACATATTTGTGCATTCTGTGCACGTATAATGCAATTGTCGTTCCGCATTATTAAGCGACATTTGCACCCTCTCTTAATTTGAAGGTGTAAGCGGAGAAACCAAGTGCTTCATCTTTACGTATACCTGACCATAGCCTCCTTTATACTGAAAATGTCTGCCCAATGGTTGCTTTGTCGTCATCGCGCTTACTTCACAGATTTGCTACTAGGGGCGCCAAAACACCATACAGAAATGCAGACGACGCTTTTCCGCTGCCTGCTGCTACAGTTCACTGTAGCTAGCGTAAGGTACGTTATTCGTTAAGCTACGTGATAACGTAAGTTTCCTATGTTCAGTTACGCGGTAACGTTACCTTACGTGATCAAATAGGTCACTTGATCATGTAATCTTTTTTGTGACACGAGTAACTTCTTTAGGTCGTCGTTCGACCGGCAGATAGAGAGAGCGCTTAGCAAATTGCCGGCATAGCTCAATAGCACGAGGCTGTCTGAGGCTCGTGGCACGCACACCGCGACGCGACACGTACACGCGCGGTCATTTCATTCCACTTATTGATCGTGGGCACATCAGCAACTTGTACTTAGCCCTGACTCCTTGTGCTGCATTCTAACTTGCATGATACCTTACTGTTGTGTGCCTATGTGGAACTCGGACTCGCAAGTTGCACTTCGTATTGGTCATTAAGCAGGCTTTCATGGCTCCTTGTAATTCCCTCCTCAGGCACCAGGACAGGGGAGGACTATACTATCCATCAGAGAAGCTGGTAGGGTGTTGTGTGAGCTGAAGAACTTTGTAGAGGTTTTACAGAAAAAACCAAATATGCTGAAAGAGCCGTTGCATGCAGCTGGTGACACTGCGGTGGATACACTCATACGCCATGGCGCTCTGAAATACGCAAAGGTAGAGAAATATGTCAACCGTTACAAGGATCTCCTGCAACTTCTGTGTACTAGGTATTTCAGGCCAATTTTCGCTAACTACTCGGCATCCGTGACTGACAAGCATGACCCCAAAAAGATCTTCGCCAACAATCCACTATCTACGAAGTCGTTAAAGCCCTAGAACTGCATACGTGAAAATCAGTTCGGGCCACAAGAGACCGGTCAAAAACATCAAATGGCTATGGGCTTAAAAAACAAATTGAGAATGTATATCAAGATCTCCGGTCAGAGTGCTGCCGACGGGTGCGCAGGATTTCGGTCACCGGGGACGCGTTCGCGTTCTTGAGAAGAACCACTTGACTGCCGCATGCAGTACACGGGCCGTATGTATTGCGGCTCTGCTCCAGTAACAATAAAAACGCTAAGTGGTCACTGTTTCAACGTGCAATCAGCGCAGTAGGTCTACCCAAGCCTATTTAAACCGTACGCCTTCTGCGGGTGTGGTGCATGCCGTAATACAAATTATTTCTCGTCTGCAATATCGTGCGCGGAATTTCCACGATAGCTGTTTATCTTTCCCGAACGCGGGAAGGATTTAGCCTGAGAAAAATGTAAAATTTGATTGTTTGTAACTTAGAAAATGTCATGCAGAGACATCTACATAAGTAGGATCGATACATCACCGGCATGAGCAGTAGCAACGCTGAAAATAGTAAGTGTAGCCGAATACATTTTCCGTGTTAAAACGGGCGTACAGGCGAGAAAATATAATAGTTAAAAGTAAAATATGCCTTCGTCAGAACCACCTTTGAACGGTGAAAAGGGTGAGCGCTCTTTACAAAACATTCCGCAAAATGCGAGAAAATGAAAATACAAAGTCGAATGACGTACACAAGTAGTTTCATTTATTCGGCCATAAAAGAGAGCTTTGTCACGATACAAACATCAACACCGGCAATTGACCCTCCTCAAAAGCCAGAGTCATCTAGGGGCAGTATTAATAGCTCGAATTTCTCACTAATGACGGTGACAGAAGATCAAGATCGACTACCTTCAAACACCCCCAATTATTTTATTCAAAGGCGACTTACAAGAACTAACTGGTTAGATTGGATTACCCGCTTCTCTATAGTTTGGTTTCGAAGATGCTCGCTTCTGCAAAGGTGGAGGCGCTGCCTGGCGCCGCCGCTAGAGCGTCGTCTGGATGGATGGATGATAATGGCTATACCCTTTGTAACGGGTCGGAGCTTGCGCCACCTAGCGTAACATTTCGGCATCCCTTTTATTTCGGAGTTCATATGATTTTTGTTCGAACACAACCCTCCCCCCTCCTCTTCTTAAAGTGGTTCTATTGCTTATTTTTATTTGTATTTTCACTCCTCCCTAGATCTTTCCGCCAATCTTCCAATCTCCTCTTAGTTACCGCAATTCTTTCCCTATCCATTCGCACATCCAAGTCAGCAAATCCCCAAGTGCCCCCTCCAAATCCGTAGTCATCCCCCCAAAAAGCTGGAACGAAGCCCTGTGCAGATTAAAATACATGTTCTATAGTTTCCCCTTTCGCGGTTGCATATGACGCATGGAGTGTATTTTCTGGAATTTAGCCCTATATGTTTTCGTTCTTTGCCCCCCCGTTCTACAGATTCAAACTACGAGCTGCCCAATGAATTATCATACAACTCTACCTTCTTTATTTCGTGTTTTTGTGCCCTGTATATTGTTAAAGCTGATCCCCCCTGTATTTTCTCTTCCCACAATTTCCTCTCTGTTTCCTTTACTCCCTTTTCTACTGATATTCTCTGATCGGCACCATCTCATTGAATGTATTTAGATCTCAGCTTGCGGGCTCGGTTTGTCCACTTAGTGTTAAGTCTTTTCATATATCGATACTTCTACACCCTTTCGCTGCCCACCGTCTATCCTCAATTCCCAGCTATTCTTTTTTAACATTTTACTTAACTAATCGCTTCTCTACACTCGAAAGATGCCCCACCCGCATCCCCCTGTACACCCTTATTTGGTGTATTCCCATGTGCTCACAATGCCAACCTACCCATATTCCTTTGCTGTATCTCTAAACCTGCCTGGATTTCTGAGCTGATACACAATACCGCATTTCCAAATGGAAGTCTTGGGACCATGACTCCCTTCAATACACACCTAACGACTTTATATCTATTATAGTTCCGGAGTGCCCTGTGTATCAAGATAGACGAATCTCCGTCTCCCCTTCTTTATTACAATATCTTCATGTTCTTTTAAATACTCCCTTCCCGCACTTAAAAACACTACCAGATATTCGTGCTTTCCTACGTGTTCCATCACTGTGTCCTGTATCTCCAGGGGTTCTCCTTTCTCGTTGCTGAAAACTATTATACCCGACTTCTCCCTACTGAATTTTAGGCCTAAAGTGTCCCCTCCCCTGCTGCAAATACTAATGAGATCCTCTATTGCTTCACTACTTTCTGATACGACAACAATATCGTCTGCATACATTAACCCTGGCAATACTTGATTTACTTTAAGTCCTTCCTCCATGTAAGTCCGGTCAAAACCTAGGTTGCACTGCTTTAATCTTTTTTTCCATCTGACCGAGGTATATCATAAAGAACAGGGGAAAGAATGGGCAACCCTGTCTAACTCCTTTTTTATTGCTGCTGGTCTTGTAGTTTCGGCTTCCAATGTTATAATCACCCTATTCTTCGTCCTCCGGGTGTGACCGATTGTCGCCCCGGAATTCCCCATCTCGCTGGCCTATCGTCATTTCCGGAAAGCGCCTGCATGCGTCGGTCATCCGCCGTTCCCGTCACCCTCGACGAGGCAGGAAGTCACGTGCCCCAGAGATCGGCTTCCACTGGGCTCCGGGAAGATCGGCCGATCGAGATCTGAGCGTTCTGAAACGAGACCCGGAGTCGGCGCTGCTCCAAAAAGACTTGCGAAAGACATCCGGGTTGATCCCAAAAGACCAGAGGCCAGATTCCCGAAACTTTCTTACGATAAAAAGTTCGTAAGATTATCTTTCAACAATGTCACGAACTGTTGAATATTCCCGAAGCAAAATGTTCGTACGTTTTGCGTAAGCTACGGCGAAATCCGTTACTTACGCAAAACTTACGAACCTGTTTCTTCGGGAATACTTGAAAGTTCGTAACTTTGTCGCAAGACAAATTTACGAACTTTTTTGTCGTAAGAAAGTTTCGGGAGTCCGGCCCCAGGGGTGAACGCCAGTTCCAAAAATGTCGATCCCGGAGCGCTCAGCAGCGACGAGTGTAATTCGTAATCACTCAAACGCGAATCTGTGAACAAAAAAAAAAAAAAAAACATCTTGAAGAGACCATTAAGGCTAATTTCAAGTTCCGTTTCCCTATTCAAAAAAGTTAGCGGAAACAAACAAGCAGCTCATATGCTTCCATCGAGGTCCCAACATATAAACTTATTGCCATACATACATGTAACCAAAACGGTTCCTGTATCTTGACGACATGCTTATAATCGCTACACATGCAACCAGTTCCTCTATCTTGCTGTCATGCTTATAATCGTTATGCACTCCGACACACTGGTTCCTGTATTTTTCCGTCATGTTTATAAAATGCAAACATCCAGATTCCACTAAGGTGCCAACATACTTAGAATTGTAATGCTTACAGCCATTATGATCCTACTAACGTGCCACTATCTATTGACCACCGCAAATAAACGACAGCTACGTCTACTGTTAAGCGTAGGTATGTGTGGCCGGCTCTTAGTGTAATACCCCTGCGTCAGGCGTTCCCGGTGACTTCCTTCCACCGAAGAGCACTGGTCAGATTTGCGAATTTCCTTAAACCCAACCGTCAAACCGTTTTTTTTTTTTTTTTTTTTACATTATTGTGCTACCGAGAGCGGAGGAGCGCCTCTCGCCGCCGCAATCAGCTACAACCCCGCCACCGCCGCCGGTGTCGGCGATGAATGAAACAAGAAGCTTACGCCACAGTGGCTTCCGTTTCCGCTTCCGTGCCTTACGTCGTCACGGAGACGCTGGACGTGGCAGAAGACCCAGCGGGTCGACGGGCCGCCTGGCTTCGCCCGACTGCCCGACGACTTCCAAGTTAGGCCTACGATCGTCACGGAATCGAAGGCGTCTTTCCGTGAAGCGGTAAGCAAATCTCGTCCCCTCTTCGTTCTACCTTTAAGTTGTATTAGGTGCGCTTTAATGTAAACATGTGAACTAAGTGTTCGTGACAATTTTGGGTTAAAATAATTCTGCTTAATCCCGGTTTTTCATTTACCAAAAGTGTAAATCGCGCCAATGAACGCGGAGCCATGCTTCAAAGCAGTGTACGATGTTAACTTCTACCTGGGCGGCATAAAATAACAAAAAGAACTGTGGTTATGGCTGCATGCGACGTTGTTCCCAATGCAGCCGTTATCACTTAGAGCACCTTTCTGATCCGCATTCAAGCAACCTAGTGAGCGAAAAGACCACCGACGGCGACAAGCTACGAGTGCCAGCCACCAGCTTATTTTTAGATTTCTAGAAACGTCGCTCATCGCCTTGGTCACTTGCACCCATCGCTTTCATAAGGTGTGTCTCGTCACGCGACTGACTGAGTGACAGCGGGTCCTCGTCACTGCCACTTGTCTCGTCGCTCGCCAAGTCGCTTACATGAAGTACAGCCCCCGGCTATATGAAAGGCCCACTGGGAGCGCGTGGCCGAGGCGGTGGGTGGCGGGGGCGCTGCGAGCGCTCCGGGCTATTCCATTCTGCTTCGGGTGGAGGACGCTCACTCGGGGCTCGGCACAATCTGATAAGCGCGCTCCGCTTTAGCTGAGCCCGAGTGAGCGTCCTTTCCTCGAAGCAGAATGGAATTGTCCGGAGTGCTCGCAGCGCCTCCGCCAGCCACCGCCTCGGCCACGCGCTCCCAGTAAGTCTTTCATATTGGGGGCGACTGTACACCACCCTATACTTTTCTGCACCGGTGCAGGAGGTGCATGTAAATCGAACGAAGCTTTTATACACCGCGAGCGTTCTCTTGACCAACGCATACTACCCAGGCAGCATACAGCATTGGGCCAACATTGGATTTGAGGTGGCAAAGAATGGCCCAACAATGGCCCAACTGAGCAATATGTTTCCCAATATTGGAAACACATTGGACAATAATGGACTATCAAAGCCAATGGGTTTCCAATATTGGTGATACGTTGCCATAGGCTGGTCAACACTGAACTGTCAAAGCCAATAGCTTTCCAATATTGGATATATGCCGGCAAAAGTTGTCCAATATTGGACTGTCGGAGCAACTAGCTTTCTGATATTGGCAATACGCCGGCATAAGCTGTCCAATATTGGACTGTCTAAGCCAATAGCTTTCCTATATTGGATATACGCCGGCATAACTTGTACAATATTGGACTGTCAGAGCCAATGGTTTTCCGATATTGAATATACGCTGGCTTAAGCTGGGTAATATTAATCTGTCAAAGCCAAGAGTTTTCCAATATTGGTGATGTCTTGGTATAGGCTGGTCAATATTGTACTGCCATAGCCAATGGCTTATCGATATTTGTGTCGCCTAGGCTGTAGACCCGCGACCCTCTTTTTTGCATTGCAGAGGTAGGAAATTGGAAAAGAGTCATTCATGAGCTCGCTCGGGCGAGAATTTTATTTAGCCAACTTCATGGGGCGTACGTGGCCGGTGCTTTATAACCGCTATCACAAATACGTCCTTAGCTGCCTATAGGACTATTGCAGTTTTTTGCCGGCTGCTCTCCCTTCGCATTGCCTTACCTCGGCGGTGACAACTTAATTCCGTTTTTTAGATTTAAGTATTTTTGTCTTTTCTCTTGTATTTTGTATGTTTACGTAGCGTTAACGTCTTCTCTTTGTCCGTGCCCCTGCCATGTTTGTATTTCTTTGTGCGTGCTCCATTTTTATATTTAATGTTTCTGTGCATATTTAGTCATTGTCGACGCAGGTGTCAACAAACATAAAGCCACCGCTTACGTCGCAACCGAAGTGACTTCTACTTTTAGTTTTACGAGAGTCTATCGCGCTATAAAGTCATATATTAAACTCGAGTGAAGTCTCAAGAGAGTTGCTTCGACTGCCAGTGCACATGTCATCAGTGTAGGCAGAGCAACGACGTAGCAATCGCGACGCGAGAGCATACTGCGCTTCGATCTGGCCGGCCGCGCTCGCTCTGCGGAAATGTGAGCGTGGGACTCTCGAGCCCCGTTAGCTTACTGATGCTGCAAGACGCTACTTTGTTGTCGCGAATCATTTGCCCTTCGAACGGTCGCGAAGCCGTTGCGCCCGGCGTACCCTACGCAGCATATTTCAGAAACCGTTCGCGCAGCATCGCAACCTTCTCACTGCGAGCGTCGGTGATTCATCGTGTGTTGAAAGTCGGACGATGTGCTGTTCGAGGTGTCTTTTCTGTGCAACTCTTTCGTAAAAAAATTTGAAGTCTAAAAACGCGAACCTAACAGTGTACAAACAGTTTTAAATTTATTGATAAAAAATAAATTTACATATTTATAGATATATTTGTGTACATCGTGCGCAAAAAATAGTCGCGCTTAGTTCTTCATTCTAAATTATAATGTAAGTTATACGACGCAAAACATACTGTCGTCACACTTGCCCCGTTTAGAACCACTTTTGGACTGGACAGTTTCTTTAGAAGTTCGAAAGCTGACCTTCAAAGAACTGTCCTGTTAAAATTATAATGCAATTAAATGCAAAGGGGCAAGCGAGCTGGACAATAATGATGAAAATAATCCCTGGAGAAGGGGAACAAGAGGGACAAGGGACAAACATAAATCTCCAAACACAGCTAGGTGACTGGTGAGCGACCGAAAAAATCCGCCTGGTCCGGGTATCGAACCCGGGACCTCTCCTTTACAAGTGGAGCGCTCTACCAACTGAGCTAACCAGGGGTTAGACGTCGGTAGAGCAAACGGGTTTTATCAGCTGCCACCAGTCTAACACCAACAAGGGTGAGCTTGCAGTTTAATGTTATAATTATAATGCAATTAAATGCAAAGGGGCAAGCGAGCTGGACAATAATGATGAAAATAATCCCTGGAGAAGGGGAACAAGAGGGACAAGGGACGAGCATAAATCTCCAAACACAGCTAGGTGACTGGTGAGCGACCGAAAAATCCGTCTACCTTGCTGTCATTACCGATTTAATGACCTTGCTGTCATTAAATCGGTGATGACAGCAAGGTAGACGCTATGCGTGCTTAAGGCCAATCCTGTCTCCGGTTAGGGTCACGTGACTACTGTCTCAAAGCTGGCGATAAGGCAGAGCACGGAACCTGCCTAAAACACAAGGTCACGCATAACTTCTACTGCACTATCAACCTTGGGTAGAAGTGACAAATTCTCTCGCTCCGTTCATTGTTGAGATGCCCCTGAAGATAAGCCTTTGTAAGCACACCCCACCCCCGTTCTGGCCTGCTTGCTTTGTACTCCTTCTCTCTTTTTTCTCTCTCTCCCTAAGCTGAAGGCGCGGTTGTTGTGCGTACTCGCCGGACTTGAATCCGCTCTCTGTGCGCGGGTAACGGCAGAAGTGTGATCACGTGGTTTGACGGATGACACATTACCCGTTGACAAACTCGGAATGCCTGCGTCGCAAGGACCGGACCTAGGTTCGCGCGTGATGCGGCCTGCGGGGTGCAGGCCCGCTGTGGATTTCGCTTCTGTGGTAAATGGTATCTCGTTCGAAAAGTCCTACCCGTGTCGATTTCTTTAAAGAAGCCCAAGACATTCTTGTGAACAGTTCAGTGTTCGGTTCGGCAAATGGGAGCGTGTGCTACATCGTGTTGAATCTTCACGGATCACTTCCTTGTAGTTTTTGTGTTTGAGTGGTTGTTCTGCAGTGCCCATGTTGACATATAAGTCGGATTACATCTTTCAAGTCCAGTATTTTCAACGTAAGTGTGCTGCAACCTACTTGATGATCATTGTCCGCTCTTGTATGGGTAATCTTCCGGATAACCTCTAGAATTGGGCAGTGCCTATCTCCTGGCAGCTGGGAGAATAATTTTCCCGGAATCTTACCGACAGTCGCCTGCCATTATCTGTCTGAAATAATGTCACAACCGCAGGTAGAATACTGAATTTTTTATTCTACCTGCGTTTCGCAAAAACACGTTTCGTTGCCACCTTTCTGGTCGACATTTACGTTTCATGGACATTCGTTACGCGAATTGCGCGCTGTAGGGGCATTTCGTCGCGCGTGTATTCCTGAGGCGCGTGCTCACCGAACCAGCCCACTCTTTCACGCCGCTTAATGCTAATCTGAAGCGGTTCATTGCAACAAAAAAAAAAAAAAAGAAGAAAACAAAACATATTTTGAGTTTTTTTATGAAACATCGCGTGTTGATGAAACGATCTGTCTATGAAATGTAGTTCGATTAAATGATTGCACCGCCAATGAGGGGCGACTAGTGGTACAATTTTGGCGAAACAATTCTGTCAGCTGCCGGGAGACTGGACACTACCCAAGAATTACCCCGGTTGTTGCTTGCTTTGCAGTCTTTTTAATTGTATAAGAGCTCAGTAGTACCTCTTCACATATTACGAATTGCTGAGATTTTGCTTGTCTACAGAATAAGCTGTGTGTAATAAACTGTTAGGAGATTTCAAAACAATCCCTTGTGTCTGTTTACCTTCCTTTTTGCAAACAACTTGGCGAGCGCACTTGCAAAGAGCTGGGCGAGTGCAACGATGGCCAAAAATCAGCATGACGGCCAACATTGGATCGGGTCGCGCGTCCAGTGTTGTCCGATATTACGCCGATCTTTGCCAATGTGAGAGCACCTTGGCTGGAACCATGGTTTAGCGATGGCCCAACATTGGCACCAATGATGGGGCCGACATCGACTGGAACGATGGCTGAACATTGGCCAACATTGGCACCGATCACTGGGCCCACATTGGAAAGGGTAGCGCTTGCAATATTGAGGCCGGTCTTTGCCAATGTTAGGCCAATGTCGGACCGACATTGGTGTGCTGCCTGGGTAGCGATGTGTTTCACCCTCTGGATTACATTTATGAAAAACGAGGACTGCCGGTTCATCACATAAGCCAAACATTTCTTTCTTTGGTTAAAACACATCGCCGACCTGAAAAATCCTGCTATCCTAGAGTTTATGCTATAGGAATCTATCGCTTCTTATAAATCTCCAAATTTCTACTTTTAGCCTTTGCTCTGTCAGATACAACATCTGGCATATAGCAGTGCTTCAAATCTCCTTCCAAGACCTCAGGCGCGTCGTTGTCATTCAAACCAGGAGTCAGCGGTGCCTCATGGGGGTGTTGCTCGTGCTTCTTACCGAATGGTGCTACCGAGAGACAAGTGATCATGCTTGAGAAATGCAAGTATAGCCGCCGTAAGTACACATAATTTTTTTTACCTTTGCTCAAATCCACTTCTTTTAAGAGATGCACAGTTTGCATGTGCACATTCCTCGATTCTCCTATAGTCGGCATCAACTATAATGTGCTACGCTGTCAAGGTTAGAGTAGCTTCCGCAGTGCTCCAACTCTCTCAATGCTAGTTTTTCTAGACCATGCAAATGAGGTGCAACTTTAACCGCATGCTGTCACAGCAGTGCTGGGCCGAAGCACTGTGGGAGCTACTCTAGCCTTGACAATGCAGCACAAAATAGTTGACGCCGAGTATAGCTAGTGTTGAGACTCATGTTGAATAAGCTGAGACTGGGGCAAAAGTGAACAAACAAGTTGAACGAACGGAAAAGGGCAAGACGACGTCTCAAACGTTGTCCTGTCCTTTTCTGTTGCTTTGACTAGCCCCTGTGAGCTGAGTTGGAGACGTCGTCCTCTCCTTTTCTATTCCTTCGACTTATTTGTCCAATTCTGCTCCAGTCTCAGGTTATTCAACATGGTGAACATTCACCAGCTCCTGTGCACCCTTACTATATTATCTTGAGACTCCGTTTTACCACAAGCTATGCCAAACCAGTTCTGCCGTCTTATAGGGAAGAGCCTCGCGTGTCTAACCTGGAGAAGGGGTGTTTTGTTGTATAGGCCAATTTTTTCTTAAACCAGTACGTTCAGCCTCCTTGAAATGTTAACATGCCGTGACACACAGAAAAACTATAAACCCCTTAATGTTCACCAGGCCTTAATTTTCGCGAATTGAGAAGTTCGCGAAATAAAAGGGCGCGGGGAGATTTCGGTTCTTAAGACTTTCAATGCGGCCTTTAAATTCACGATGTTTAGTGGCCACCATTATGTCCTCTGTGACCGATTCCAGAAGAAGAAGAATCGCGAAGATAAGGAATTTTACTGTACATAAAAAAAAGAGAAGAGTCACTTTTCTTTGTATGCAGGAACAAAACCAACAACAACAATCATGGTGTCGCCACTTTTTGAGCCCATCCGTGTTCATTGAATGATATGAATTTTATTTTACTTCATTAAACATTTTCGCCTGTACATCTTAGGATGTCCTCTTCAACACTAACAGTGTTTTTTTTTCCATTAAGCAGGCAGTATGACGCGTGCTGCAGCACAACAAAGTTCATTTGCAGGTTGTACCGCAGTTTTAAGAAGGATTCGCACAATATGGGGTACTTATGATTGAGTAAACTACCTCGAGCGTGGACGAGCTTTGATCATTCTAAAAAAAATTGGCTAGAAATCGGAGTTCGGGGCGAATGTATCCGCACAGACAAACAACCCAGCCAAACCCCGTGAGCGCTTTGCGTTTTGGCCGTTCAGCCCTAAACCCACTCGCGCACCACGTGTGTAGATGTTCCGATAGGCGGGAGCACTTATTTGGAAAATACTGGATGTCAATACACATACACTTTTGTTATCTTTATCAGAATTAGGTATAATGGTCAAAGGTGGACTGCATATTTGAAAATATTTTTCTCTCATTTAAAAATATGTCGTCCTAAAAATATGTAGTATAGCCAGTGACAACAAGAGAATGGCCGGGCGTCCCCCCTAACGCGCTTGTACTTTTCACCCCGTTTTCGACGGATGGGCTCGCTCGAGGCTTATGAGACGCCGAAATGTCCTGGAAAGTAACAGGCGCGCTGGTGGTGGAACAACTGAGATTTCTCCATGCCTTTCTTATGCTGTCTGTTGAGCGTGTAACTTCTATTCTCTAACTCGCCCTAACATGGACAGAGCTGAGGAGTAGGGTTGTGCGATTAGGGGATTTTAATTTCCAATTAAGTTCGAAACTAATAGCGATTTCGGTCGAATATTTTGGAATTGAATATCGAACACTTGCTGTTAAAAAATCTTGGCCGCAAAGTGGCATGCGAGATGTTTACTGCAGACGTGCAATTACTAAGTGGGCTGATTTCTGAGAGTGAGACCTTAATTAATTCATATATGACTTATTTATTGAAATAGAAGGCGCCAAGTTCGGCAAATATGGCGCAGGCGTTGCTGGAGCTCATTCATTGGTTTCTTTTGCCCGTTTTTAAAGAAAGTTGATGAAATGACTACGATGAATATATTTGAGAGTTCCCACCATAATGTCTGTATCACTTTGCCGAACATGTGAGTAAATTTTTGATTTTAGAAATTGTTTCTTACATATTTTACGCATTAAGCAAACACGCGACTCGAGTTTGTCAACAGTTCGAAAAGCACGAATATTACAACTGCTCTCGAATCGAATATCGAATAGCGGAATATTCGAAACTGCTATTCAAAATTTCGAATATTCGCACAACACTACTGAAGAGAATAGGCCTGGCGAGTGCCCTTATACTGCATACGCCTTTGTGCAGCTGAGGCTCTTTCTAAATCAAGGACCTTGTGTATCTTGGCTTCAAAAACACATCCTTTATGGGTGCGAAAGGAATTCTATGACACATTTTTGCTTGTATTTTCCTATCACGCATTGACTTCTTCGACTGAATGCAGAGTCGACCCAGCGTCGTGAAAAATATAATGCCTGCCAGATAATTGTTTTGCATTTAATTAATATAACAGTACTCAGTTACGTATCCAAAGTCATTAGTGATTGGTACCCAGTCTCTCTGTAAGTCAGTCCTTTTAAACATTCATAATGTTGCTTCTCAAATAAAGACACAGTCGAGGTCCTGTACTCAGCTCGAACAATCGCTGGGCAGAAGCTGGTCGGGTGGTTACAGGCAGCAAACATCCCGTATGGAACGTCTGAGTACCTACTTCGCAATGTAGCTGAAGATTGGCCCAGGGCCCACTTGCAAACGCCTACACTTTGTATCTCTTTAAGGTGGACCCCTTTTGGCACTACAAGCGATAGCAGCAAAAACAACGTGACACGCTCGACGTACCGTGGCGTCCAACTGAAAGGTCACATGACTTGCTTTCTGCCCTGAATTCACAATATTGGCTTGAAGCATCCGCCGTGGTTAACTTTAAAGGGTGCAGCAATTTTAAGATCAAAAGAAATATCATCGCACTTTTACGTTTTTTTTTTTTTTTTTGTCCCGGATGAAAGAGAAAACATCTCCCTCATTAATAAATGGCCCGATTCCGCTGCATAATCGCAAAGCAAAAAAAGTCGAACTTTTTTCCCACCTGCAGCCGCGAGCGGCGTCCGAAGGAACTACGGCGGGAAAAACCTTGGAAAGTAATCCGTTAGAAGTAACGATTACTTGTAATCCGTTACTTTTTAAAGTAACTTTGTAATTGCCACGTTACTTTATTTTGGAAGTAATTGGTATTGTAATTTCGTTACAAAATATTGGAAACGGATTACTTTAGTTACTCGTTACTATTTAAAAATATGAGCATAATACAGTAACTGAGCCATACGAGCAGAACATTCACCAGTATAAAGACCGCACGTTCAACAAAATATAAAACATCAGGAAGGGGAGAATACCCGAAAAGAAAACTCGATTTTTGTATGACCGGTCACTAGAACCACTAGAAAAACGGGCAAGGTACCTACAAATATACGAAAGACAAAGATCAAATAAAACAACTTCAAGTAAGCTCTCCGTCCCCCATCTTTCATCGTGTATTTCTTCCTCTCCCGGCAAAGAGAAGGCTGTTCGAGTTTATTTGTTTTTGTCTTCTACACCGTCTTACCCTTTCCAACTTCGACGTCTGCACAGACATCAAACGCGGCTCCGTACCCCTTCGTTTCGCGGGTTCACAACTGGCGTAACAGACGATGTAGCCTCGAGCGAGGGGTCGAATTCTTTTTGTTTTTAATGTGCACTACTGGATTATGGCACCCTCTTGAGGCACGGCTGAAAAGCGCCCGGCGCGAGGCTGAGAGAATCGTCTTCGAGGGTGCGGACGACACTCCTTTTGGTTTACTTGTCTGGGCATGGTGGTCGAGTCCACTCCTCACTTTACAGTTAACTGTCAACATAAAAGGGAAGGGGGAAGAGCGGGGGTTAGGCTTTCTAAAAAGTCCTGACAGAGAGAAGGGGAACGTGCGAAAAATAAATTTTTTTATTGTTTTGTGAGACCGGCGGCCACCGCTTCTCTTGCTCTCTATGCTCTCGCCTCCACTGGCATCCACGAATACTGGTATGAAAGCGAGAACAGATGAACGCTCGATAACCCGTAACCGCCACTCTTTTTCTGACGGGTCGACTTTTCGCTCATGGAGAGTCCGTCGTCTTCATGGCCATCCCTTATTGAGATGTTCAAAATTCAGGGCATTGCGGAGAACGGAAACCTAGAGCTTCAGTGCATACTTTGCTCGCCAATAGAACACGCACTAATCTAACTAATCTACGGAAACACATCAAGGTAAGCTGGCATACTTGCATTCTGAATTGGCTATACATTGTATCGTTACAAACAAGTTTTTCTTTACTTGAGAATGCCAGGCGAAACACCCGAGTCAAAAGGGCGCTTTCGTAGATTGCTTCTTTAGCTCCGAATCTGGTAGCGGAGGTAGATGCTGCTACTGAGCATGCGCATCACTAGCTTTGTCTGCTAAATTCCAGGGATCATTTCTGTAGGCCATCAGCTAGCGGGATGGTGGTTGCAGCTTTCGGTGCCTTGTCAGCTCACAGGTGAGCGGAGTGCACCTACACTCATTATCTTAAATACAATGTTTTATTTTTACTAGCACTACCATAATACTGGCGTATGAGAAATGAAAAGAAGTAGTTGCGACACATTGTGAAAAATGTGAAATGTTTTATTGTTTTCTGGATAAGTGTACGGAGAAAGTAAAGTGAAAGTAATTTGTAACGTGTCGAGTAAAGTAATCCGTTACTTTTGAGCGAAAGTGATTGGTAACAGTAATGCATTACATTTGAAGCTCGGTAATTTGTAATTGTAATCTATTACATTTTTTTTTAAATAACGAGTACAAGTCTGGGCAAGAAGCTTGCTTGACCTCGCTTGGCTCTAAGCTTCATCATAACGCCCGCTAATGTCAGCAGACAGAGGCAGGGTTAGCGTCCTCCGAGAGAGCACACGGGAACCTACACGGCACTATTGTGCCTGGAACGCGTCTCCGACTGGTTTGTTTACCGCCTCCAAAAAAGTGGACCCTCGATTTCCGCCTGATTACGTCATAGAAGTGTCATGGTGTCGCCGATCTCGATCCTGGCGGCGTCTCAACACTTGTGGTGTATATGGCAGACGCCTGTTCCGCTGTAGGTCGCTCTCCACTGTGACAGTCTATGGAAGTTGAAGCAGCCGGAAGTTGGGAAGCCTGGGACGCCGTGACGACAGCGACACTCGCGTTTACTCGTGCTTTTTTGCGAGCATTTCTACGCCCAACCGCTTGGATCGCGACAGGCAACAGCATGACACTCCGGCTTCTGTGACGTCATTCGTTGCCACTATGGGACCACTTTTGATCTATGGGCGGGATAGGGCGCTAAGCACACCATTTGAAGACGCGCTCCAGGCACCATAACGCTACCCGAATTACGTCACTAATGGTGAATTCCGCTCGCAGATCTCGAGCGCTCCAAAAGCGCTCCATTTGGAGCGCGCATATTCCGCTCGCAGATCTGGCTCAAGTTGGTCATCTTCCGCTCGTAGATCTCTGGCAGCGCCCGCTCCATGGAGCGCCCCAAACTTCGCCGAAATTGCTCTGCGGGGTTTCACAGATCTCTCCGGAAGTTGACAGAGCGGCCCACGTGATTTCCGTCTAAATCGGCGGTGCTCATGCGCGGCGAGGTTGGAGAGATCGGCGGGCCGGTCGGGTCGTGGAGTTGGATCTGTTCGGGTGCGTCGGTTGTTTACTCTGGATTGTGACGGCTCGAACGTTTCTACCTCGCGTAGATCAGGGATAAAAAGCCGGGAATGTGGAGCGTGGCAAATCGTAAGCGCTGACATCTGTGATTGTGAGAGGAAGAACGACAGAAAAGCCGGAAGCAGACGCAAGGTTAGGCCTATTCATTCTGCAGCCAGCGCAGCCAGTGATTGTTTACCTTTTTACTCTGCATTCCATCGGCGTTTTTCCGTGCAATAAAGCAAGAAGTGGTTAGGCAACGACCGCGCAAGTGATGGTTTGTTACCTCTGTGTTTATTAAAGTCGTACCTGAAATCTGAACTCCACCGCTGGCAATCGCTGTCCGTGCCCCGCCGCTTCGAGGCGGCCGAAGGGTATGTGACGGTGCCGAACGCGGACGTCTTCGTTATTTGTGACATGAGCGCCATGGTATGTATAATTTCGCCCGGCCTGTGTCGCGTGTTATTCCTGCAGCTAAGCAGTGACAGTCGTCACTGGTCGTCGGAAAGATCAGCCGGCTGAGGCGTTGGTGGACTGGTCAAGTTCGAGCAGCGGCGTTGGCAGCGGCCATTTTGTGCGGCGAAGGGAGAAGGGGTGTGGGGGAGGTCGCTCCAAAAATGCAAGTTTATCTTTCCCTCGTCGATTCGGAGCGGGTCCCAAGGAGCGGAATTTTGCCTCCCTCGCGGATTTTGGAAAGCGCTCCAGATCTACGAGTGGAATTCACCATAGGAGTGCGACCAGGTATGACCCTGAAGACCAACGCTACTAAAACACTCAGTTGGGAAACTGCCATAGAGACTAATCAGAGAAAGTGGCCCCGATCTGTCGTCGAGAACCGAGGTAATGACGAACACAACGCCGCCATTTCTCCCGCAGCGGCCACTCGAAGAACTTTTCGTGACTTCTATTTCGGCTTTAATCAGCCATCGTGGAGCCGAAACAGATACAGCGGAAGAGGTTACAGGGGTGCCACCCCCGTCTCCCCAGCGGACGCGCCGCGACTTAGTACCGAAGTTAAAATGCACCTAGGTCGGGACGCGCTACCTGAAAACACCGGTAAGGCATGGATGTATAAAAACAATATTAATTGTGCCGCAAAGCCCTGCAACCTAAAGATTTTAAAAACATCACGCGCCCATCATTTGGTACTAACTCCAATAAATTTCATACAAAAAGAGTCTTTTCCGTTTGTTTTTACGCAAAACATGCTCTCTAAAAGCTCAAGATGACCACAGTACAGACAAATGATAAAGAGTGGCGCTATTGTCGTATTTAGCTCGGTCTCAATGGACGCCAGAGGCCCAAGTTTCGACGGCGAGTTTCCCAACTGAGTGTTCTAGTAACGTTGCTGAAGACTGGGAGTTAAGGGGTGCAAAAATGTCAATAGTCATCTTTTTTTTTTTTTTTACACAGCAACTTGGAGACGCAGGCGAAATCGGTTTGCTGTTCTTTACTACAGAAGTGTCAAAGGGCAACTTACACGAGTTTTTGATTGAAGACCGGAAATCGTTGTAACCCCCCGCTCCCCCGTTTAAGCTGAGATGGTATTGGATTAATGCTTCCGGTTTTTGTGTTGCCCGCCACAGATAACAATTTGTTGATCTAGTGATGCATTTAAATGTCAGCGCATTCATGATAGTATCGCCTAATGGACGCATAATAGATATTAAACTCTCCGTTTTGCAGAGAAATTAAAGACACCTCACATCCAATTGAAGCGCCTTCTCGAGCACTATGGTATGAAGCACCTTAGGGCTGCAACCAGAGTGGATCTTGTTCTGTGATCTGCGCAGGCCCATTGCAGGAAGCCACTTCGAGAGCATCACCAGAGTTCCGTGCCCGTTGTCGTTAGTTCTAAAATTTTCTGTTGTAGGTATGCATCCTCTGTCTTTCCCTGGTATTCGGGTGTTTCCTTTTCATTGTCACCAATTTGCCTCAAAATTTGTTAAGCAGACGAATAGACGCTGTGAAACAGTATCCCGCATATCTTCGTCAAGATCATTTATCTTTGCCAAACTTACAGATTTTTAATGAAGGTTGGTCTTTCTTGTTTTTATTTATAAATTTATTTGAAATTCTCCATGGGCAGCAATAAAACGTTAAGCCTGCGGCAAGGACAAGTTCACTGCTCGAACTTGTTCTCAACTGATCGCAAAAAAATGGTTGTGAAAAATGGTTGCGTTAAACCTCCTTCCGGCAGTTGCTCTGCAGCGCGATAAAATATATATATAAGAGTGAGGGCTTAAAGTCTGGGGGGGTCTCAGGGGGTCTCAGACTCCCCACTGATTTTAACGGGTAGTCTGAGATCTTTCTCCGAAGCCCCAGCATTTGGCAAATCAAAATTATATATTGCAATAAAATAGCTTGTTTTTACGGATGTGACATGAATTACCGATTTGAGGGTTGCAAATAAAGTGTGGAGAGAATGAATAGTGGGTTTTATTTCTTCTTCATGTACTACATCTCGTCAGAACACCCTGGCTCCTCTTACCACCACCTTTTTGTAGGCACCCCCCTCAACTTACGGGAGACTTTAAGCACTGCATAAGGCATACCCTGTTTTTAGACTGTTTGCTCATTATGTAGCTTTGCCTGCATGCCATAGATTTGTACTACTGGAGAGAGAAGGCAAAATCGAATGTTAGCTTTTCATTGCTTTCTTTAGCAGTTGTTGAATAATAGCAACAGTTATTGAATAATGTACACGACTTTGTTTTTGCGGGCTCAAGTTTTCACGAATCGGGCCAAAGCAGAAATCTTAAAATTATTCCCAGGTTCTAATTTTCGCGAATCGAGTATAGCTTCCGTAGCGTTCACGAATTGCGCGAATGTTTCGCGGGACGTATTTTGCGCGAATTGTAGGCGATTCGGGAAATTCGCGAAAATTAGGTCCTCCCGAAAATTTAGTGGTTTACGGTATTTAGAGATTTTCCTAAAAAGCAAGCCGGAAAGAATATTTAGTTTGATTAGGTAGCTGAAAATAATGATTGAGTACCCTTTAGTCAGTAAAATCGATACTGTGTGCCACTGTTAGTGCCAAGTCGAGATCGGCGCTTTTTTGGGATTTTTCTGTAAGTAGCACCAATTTTTATCAGTTAGCCTCTTAATGCGCCAACTTAACTCTTTCGATACAGGCACCTGCCCACTGCTGGTACACTCTACCCTCATGCCCAGTGATTGCATGAACTGGAGTTTTATTCCCAGTCGACACTGGTTGAGCGTGAGGTTAGGAAAAATTTCCATTGCAGTAGTAGTTTTTTTTTTTTTTTTGTAGTCTTACATTTGAATGCTAATAGTCGACAGAAATATCTCAGGTTTGGGGCGGAGAAGGGTTCTATAAACATGTTTAATCATTTAACTTAATTAGGTACCTGTCATTTCAAGGCCTTTATTGCCTTGTCCTCGGGAGTGACTATGGCTGTAGCAGTAAAGGGGTAGTTCTTTTTGTGAGTACAAGTACAAAGTATAAAAATAAAAGGATATATGTGCTGATCCAAACGAATATGCTAGCCTTTGTAATGTATCTCTGCCAAGTACTTAAGTTTCATTTGTGTTTATTTTCAGCTACTTGGGAGCCTCAAGATTGGGAGATTCTAGTGGCAACAAGCTCGGACACAATCTACTTGTGTTGTTTGGCCAGATCCATGGGGGAGGAAATCCTAGCATCAAGAACATCGCAGTATCTCCCTGCCTGTGACTTTCGGTGAGCGACGCGACAGGGGAGTCCTCGTGCCACCAGGTGTTAGGTACGGCACTCAAAATAAGCATTCTTCTTACCTATCCCTTAAGTGAAACAGCAAAAGCACTACTAAGTCCAAAATGCAAAAGGCATATTCAAAACTTGGGTTGGATGGAGTTCCAATTGCAAAAAGGAGTCTGCTGACGTGATTAACATGTAAACAAAAAGCCCGCGGATACGGGTTCGTCTGTGCCACAGAAATAACTTCTCACAGATGGCTTCGCTCGTGCTATACCCAAATTCTTCAAATGATCATTGTGTTACGTTGTATGGCGCACCGTGCATTCACGGGGACGCCCATCAAACCACTCTGCCGTCTCAGCCGCGAGGCAGCTATGAAGTTGCCTCGCCTCAGGCATGATCACATGGTCGTGTCGCCGCGGCGTCGATCGGGATCTCGAATTCGGCTCCCGACGAGCCGCTTTCTCTCCTAGCCACTGGATGGCGCTGCAGGCGCCCCTTGGCGGGCGAGGCGGCCATCGATCGCTCTATACCCGGTAGACACGGGTCGAAGAGTCTCTTAGAACTTCGAACGCTACCGAGTGGCTAGGAGAGAAAGCTGCTTAAATGGTAAAACAAAAAATGGCTAGGTGGCGTAAGCTACCGCCCGATCCAAAGGGCTCAGCCGTAATCATCCATCCATCCATCCGGCGGGCGAGGAGAAGGCTTCTCGCCATCGATCGAGATATACTCGGTAGACAGGGGGCGAAATATCTCTTAGAACTTCGGGCGCTACCGAGCCCAAACAAGTATAGGGCGACCGGATCTAGGGTAATCGCGGGACACGAGGCCTGGGAGCCCTCTTTGTGTTTAGCTTGGGGCTTAACGTGCGTTTGCAAATATTTGTATAATGCCGGGATTATTTGCACTTTAGATTGGGTGTTTTGTAGCGTTGTGTTTCATTGTACCAATAAACGGGGAGCGGAATGCCGCTCCCGTGAAAGAACCAGGTTGGACTCGGGTTGTTAATTCGCGTCACACAAATTAATTTAACAGAACCAGCAACAATCACACCGAGACCCAGAAGATTGGCGCCCTAGACAGCGACAAAATCCAGCTTATGGGTGGACCATGACATCAATTGAGGCTCGTACGGTGATTGACCGAAATAAGCGTAGTACGCTCCTCCTCTTTTTCGATTGTAAGTTCTTTAAAATATTTCGTGTCATTTTTTTATTTAGTAGCAACGAAAATTTTTTGTTTTGATAGAACTAATTTTTACTACAAAAATAACATAATATTTCAGTCCACGGGCGCGCAGAGGGAAAAGACTGAAGAGCCGAGAGGCTTGTAACTGGAACAGTGTTTAGTTTGGTATCAACATACGATCGTGTCGTTGTTGTTTTTGTTTTCTGTTGAGAAAAACAAAACTGGGAAATCATTGTGTTTTGTCCCGTTTTTCGCGCAATTCTTGGTTCCATGCGTGAAGGGATCTGCAGAAACGGTTCTAGGCTGACACCTGGAGTTTCCTGTACTTTCGCGAGTTCATGTCAAAAATCTTCTGTCAGACCTCCTCTCGCACGCCGCGATCTTTTCTGCACATCCATCCAGCTTTTTATCCGAGACCCTTTTGCGCCTGTAGTGTGATGAAACATCAGAACACGTCCCTTCGCGAGCCCCAGACTGCATTTCTTTCACGGCGAGCCTCCTCGAGCAGGCTTGGCTTAGCAAAGCTGATTGAACTCTGCGTTCAGTCTATCACAGTGTTATGTCTCACTTGGTGCGCTACAGCAACACGCAACGATTAGTGATCTTTGTAATGGGATAGCGCCGCTCACAACGCGATTGGCAATAAACGGTGTCGACAAAATGAATGTTCCTACACACAGCGGCGTTTGAATGCGTTCGAATTCGCCTTATTAACGAAGATCTCAATTTCTGAGATACGTAGTTTTAATGTGCAAAAAGCAAAAACGGTTTTATTTCCTAGAACTAACTTAGTATCTTAAATTTACCCAGGACTCCTTCAAATGAGATATCATTTCTTTTGATTTACTTCTTGCTCACTTTATATTTCTGTCACGTGATGAAAACATTGGGTTGCAATAGCGACGAAATATGCTGACACGTGCGAGAGGATACGCGATAACCAGAAAGCTATCCTGCGCATCTGAAACAAAGGCTTTATATGTGCAGGCTGTTGTGTATTGTGTGGCAATTCAGAAATAAAATTGATTGGCCTCGATTGATCTGATACAAGTTGCTACAGTGCTCTCGCTCTTCATCGATTTGTAGCAGGGCAGATATCAAAACCGAGACTAATGACTGCCGCGAAGAATATTTTACATTCTGGTAATATTAAAGCAAAACGACCCGTTAGGTCAAGTCTTTGTATTTCAGTTTTCGTGTTACTTTTGCAGCTATCGCTAAATGAAGTTCATAAAAAGTTCTAATAGGCATTTTATTGTAACAAAGATGTTGTAAATACATATATTTATTGTGATTAGTTTCTCATATTACACTCAATGCGAAAGGCAAAAAGAAGCGCTTTTATTTATACTTCTTCAGAGGCGTGGATATTTGAGACCGCAATTTTCCACTTTGTAACTGTTTAAGAAACCTCGCTGTCAATATTTGTGCAGTTTCCGAACCAGCACCGCTGAAAAAGAGGGAACATTCTTTATATCAGGTTCCTCAAATTCGTCATGGGGAAACACCGAGAAATGTTAGCCAGCCGTCAATTTATGCTTTATACGCGATTCTAAGCACCACGCAATAGTTTTAAAGTAGGATCTCTCAATTACTCGTACTGGTCTGGTTTCGGTTTTCGGAGCATAATTTACGTTAAAAATAAGCATTAAGCGAAAATCTGACAAGGTTAGCAAAAAGATATGTCTGAATACATATAGTTGTAGTACATTTGTGTATACATGTGCGAACAACTTAAGACAAAACAAACACACGCGTATTCGCACTATATACTGACATAGGAAAAGCGCCTTATGCGTCAGTTTCAAGTTTACGTAGGTTTGAGCTGTTTGCAATTTGTGACGAACTCTCCTTATTTGTTTCCCGCCCGGTTACAATGGGTGTGCGTGCCGAATGGACTTGGTTGCTTTGAACGAGTCATCAGATAGCACAGTTTCAATTAATTTGAGCTTCACGTCAAAGAGTGGTTGGTAATTAACATCAGACTAAGAATGCTTGAAATGGGTGAGCGGCGCTTGATAAATCTGCTGTCTTTTTTATCTTCTACGGTGTTCGAAAGACTGCTCTTGCTGGCGATCCTCTCGGTTCAATGTGAAATCGGAGACAGAACTGGGCAGTGTCGCGGTACACAGGTATCCCGATAGAATCTTAGAGAACCTTTTGAGTGTCTGTATCTTTCTTTCAAGCTACATGGGAAATATGAATTTGTATCTCAGTACTAAAAAAATATAAAAAATCGATGTACCAATTGTATTGCAAAACCGTGACAGGCTTAGTTATCTCGTTACATTCGATGCCGAGTTTTAACTGTCCGATTTTTACCACAAATTAAAAAAAAAACATCTTTTTGGTGAATTTGCCCCATTCCGCTTTACTAAAAAAGGCCTAAATTCTATTTTAAAAACTGGTTCGGAGAAAAGTAGATTTTAAAAATTGCACAATAAGCTTCGCTCACGAACTCGTTCACTCTTTCCACAATAGCAAAGGGAACTCCAGAGAAGAGGAGAGTGGGGAAAAGGAAACGTCTAAGCATCAAGAGTAGGGTAGCTTATCTTCCTCTGATAATGCAAAAAAGAGAAGTTCAGCTTTTTTTTGTCCAATCTATCCACCCTAGGTGACACAGGTGTACCTGGTACGAAAAGTTAAGAAGCACCATCACAGCTAAACCGGGTTTATTTACGAAAAATGTATTACGTCAGCATGGTAGTTGGCATCTAGTCCCAATAGGTGTCGCTGGGGGCGACATTATATTTTCTCACCATTAATGATGGCAGACTATTAATGCAGCAATCACTGCCTTTTTGAAAACAAAATCAGGAAGCCTAAAAGAACAGGCTGTGTATACAACTGAAGATTCATCGGTGCCGGACATTACTTGCACCTCTAAAGAGTCGAGCTAACTGAAAATATATATAACACTAATTGTCTACGTAGTGTTCGCTAGGAGATGATATACTGGTAAGCCGTTCTTGAAGCACACATAGAGTCGCTGTCAGTTGAAAGGTCGCAGGGTGTGGACCATTATGGTCTCGATTATGAGAGCGTGATCGGCTCTTCGACGTCCTTATAAACTGATGCCGAGATCTTATGGGCTACCGAGCAATGGTAAGATGTTCAGTACCCGGCACTTAATGCGTTTCTTAAATTGTTGGTGCTCTAGCTCCCCTAACTGACATGTTACCTTCTTTGCACTCATCAGAAACACCCATGCTCCCAAGCTACTTAAAAACTACGAGAAGAAAAGTATTTTGGGATGTCCTACCTCTCCATTATTTCCGCATGGGTAGCCAAATGGAGCGAAGTGGGTGTTTTCTTTTATTTGGTAGTAACCGTTTTTGGTGGGCACATTATTACGGCACGTTATGACGCAGTTCGTCATACTCTGAAAATATTTGTAGCAAGAACGGTAGTTAACTTCAAGTATATGTTGTGGGACAAACGTTTGATTACGTTTTCAATATTATTTTGACCTCAAATTGTGTAGAACATATGTGCACATAACCACAGATGCTACAGCAAATGTCTAAGGGTCTCCGAAGGCGATGGCTTTTTAAATGGAGTTAGATGGTCAGCGAATAAGGAGGTGTTGACATATTTTATGTCTATGGGCCTGTAAGATTCCTTACTGGGTGGAAACATCACTTTAGTGGTACTTGTAATATTTTTTATAGAAGATAATGTGTCGTGCAGTAGGTTCTATTTTCGATATATGTTTAGCGATTTCACGTCCGTTTATGTCTAGGTTTCATTTCCAACGGTCTAGTCCCTATATATGCAATATCTAAGAGGCATTTCAGGTAATGTGAATAAACAAATTTTAAACAAGTGTTTGTTCCTTCTTACAAAGACCAAAAATCGATATTGTACTTCTCCAACCATAAAGAACGTCGTTCTATGCGAGCCTGCGCTCTATGCGACCCTTCATGACACAGCAGAGACATAATCGGCATTACTTGAAAGCTAACTTTTCTTATTGGAAACGTGTTTATTAGGGCACAACTCAAAAGTCCCCCCCCCCCCAAAAAAAAAAAAACAGAAAAAAAACGCCCGTACGCGGCAAAAAAAAACCAAAAAGTCTGCACGCTTCTAAAAAGCGTGAAGTTTGCTGCGCGCTCTGCGTTTTCAGTCAGGGCATCAAGCATACAAACAGCACGCCTTTCCTCCTCGCATTCCCACTATCGTCGTCTTCTCTCCTTTGTTTTCGGAAGATTGGCGATTGCCAACAACATTGGGGTCTTGACGACAGCCAGCAGAGCGTGTGACTTCTGATCCACGTGATGAGCACCCTTCAAGCCTCTCTCCAAGAACCAAAGTCGTGAATAGCATTTCTCCCAGCGGAAAAAAAAACAAAAAAACAATAAAACAACGTTCGCAAGCAAGCAACGTTCGCAAGCGGGCCGGAACAGAAGGAAACCATTTATTTCCAGCGACAGCAAGTGCTGTGGTTGCACAAAACGTGTCCTGTTTGGACAGACATTCAGCATGCTGCGCGCATTGCCGAGAGGTAGGGGAGCGAATTTCAGGTGAGGAAAGGTATACAAAGGGGAAGAGGAGTGATGCTCACGGCCGATGAGTATTGCTCTGGGTTGATGCGTCGACAGAACGTCTCCGGTGTGAGGAAACGGTCCGCAACCTCCTTGGTGACATTAAAAAAGTCATAGTCGGATTGTGTTTTCCAGCATTGCTCTCCACGTAGCCTGCGAATAAACAAAAATCGATCGTTATATGTTTTAAAATAATATATCAAAATCTGTGTGTGTCCAATGGGAGAAATACGGATGTTTTTTATAATAATGCAATTAATCCAAAGGTGCAAGGGAGCTGCACTAGAATGATTAAAATATTCACTGGAGAAGAGGAACATCGGGGATAAAGGAAAAAAACACCACTCTCCAAACACAGCTAGGTGACTGGTGTACGACAGAAAAGGTCCGCCTGGTCCTGGTATCGAATCAGGAACCTCTCTATTTCCAGTGGAGCTCTCTGCCAACTGAGCTAACCAGGGGTTAGGCGTCAGTAGAGCAAACGGGTTTATCAACTGCCGCCGGTCGAACACCAACAACCCTAGTGAAAAAGAACATATAAGAACCGGGAAAATAATTATATAAGATATATAAGAACATATAGACCCCTTTCGGAGTAGAGCGCCACCTGTTGCACCCAACTGCAACTAGGTCCGCCGCCATCACACAGGGGTCCCGCCAGAACCGCCTGCATCTTACCGCCTACAACTGTGCTGCTTACACTTTGAGTCCCAGTCTGCGCGCCGCGTCAATATGCCATCGCACTGCTCCGTATCTTTGTGTATGCAGGATGGATACGTTGACGGAGACGGAAAAAAGGTTCGTGTCACACAAGTTCTAAAGTGTTTAAAAAGAAAAACCGAGTTCTCGTGTTTTTTACAAAACTTTCGCGGGTTAGACAAGAAAACGCTCTTATCATCCGTAAGCGGAAGCATCGCAAGTGATTATATGTTGTAGTAGTGTGGTTGTGTGTCGCGCCCCGTCCTTAACTAGAGAGGTACGGCCGAGGTTCAGTGCGCGGCTCGCTTGCGCGAGCGACTCCCTCCTTCAGTGCTTCTTCACTGCAACCGAGGCCATTTTAGGTACTTGTTCGGTGTGTAGATGCATGATTACTTCTTCCGCAAGTTCGTATCCTTTACTCACGCCGGTAAAGAGTTTTCCAGAAAACAGACGTCGGGTGGAGGGGGTGTACAGACTAAATGCAGTGTACACCGAGTCTGAAGATCACTCGAACCCGCCTTGCGATCGTGGGAACTATTGGAGTGGTGGGCTGAACAGAGTGCCAAGGCCGTACCGCTAGACGTTTAGGGACGTTACGCTACTAATCAGTTTGTAAATTTGTGATAATGCAGCCGAAGAGTTTAGAGCATGTTCAACAATTGTTATTCTGTTCAACGGTTTTTTTTTCCTGAACACATTGTATGTTGTTCTTGGGTCGTCTTCTTGCTTCGGCAGCAGGAACCCTTGATGAAGAAACTTCCTGCACTGAATGAAATAAAAAAACAAAAAAACACCGGTTTTACACTTCAAACAGCTGTGCGTATTATCTATGAAAATAAAAATCAGTTCCAGCACACTTTTTTTTTTTTTTTTTCAACGTCGAATTTCGAGTGGGTTCAAACAAACGTGGTACGTTTACAAACGCCGTGAAATAAACCCAATACATCAGTGGTTCTTGAAAGTCTACTCTGTAGCTTTTTGAGGAATGCCACAAACCGCGTAACTTCGTAGTCTTTAAAAGGTTACCGAGGAAGGATTTTAATTGCCTGCCTGCCACCCACGCCTACAAGATTTTCTGCTGTTCTGTACGATTTGCAATTGCGATTTCTCAAACACTCAAGGTTGTGACTCGTGAGGCATCTTTTGCAGTTATTGGTACGCGGACGTAAGTTTATTGGAGGGGTACGAAAAACGAAACGAGCGAGTTCTCGGCTGTCGCCGAACGACAAGCTCACGACGGGGGCAGCGTACCGGGTGTGTTCCGAGTGGCCACGCTAAAAGCGCGATCACCATGATTAACTGTATTAAAATTATGGAATGTTACTAAAAAAAATCACTACAAAACAAGAAAGAACTTGCCTGGACCGTGAGTAGTTAACCTTTATCGATGCGGGGACCACGTATGCTTCGACGAAGAAGTTGTAGGTTCTTTGCATGCACCGGTCTGTGCCTGACCGGCTCCTGTGAAACTGCTACACCTCTCTGTCACTTATATGTAGCAGTATCGATAGATCATTGGTCCAACAGGTGATTGGGAAAACACCCGCACAAGCCATAGCTCGAAACGCTACGGCGACTAGGTTGCGCGCCGACCGGTCGAACGAGTCGAACCCTGCGTAATGGCGGCGATCACCCAATGTTGCTAGATGTTTTACCATTCCGTCTAATTTTGTTTTAGTGTTGCCCAAATTCCGAAATGGGTGTATAGGAAACGTTTCACAAGTTTCTTATATTTTTATGTAGTTCTTATATATCTTGTATGATTCATATCTGTTTATTGGACGTAGAAAATTCTCATACAAATGAGATTTTTCAATACGGAAGGGTAAATGGCCAGCATTTTAAGGTAATTATATTAACGAAATTAATGCAAAGGTGCAAGCGAGCTGGAAAAGAATGGTGAAAATAATCGCTGTAGAAAAAGAGCAAGCTCAGGCAGCACCGAGTTCTGGGCCCAAACTTGGCTTGCGTCTGTAGCCCAAGTAGAGCCAAACCAGACCTCCATTGGCAAAAGTCTGGGTATTTTGGCCCTAATTTGCCAAACATTTGCCAAACTTAGGCTTCACTGCCTAGTAGTTCGGCTGTCATCTGAAATCTTTAGGGCCTAAATCGCCTAACAAATGCCAGATTTAGGGTTACTTCCCTGTAGTTCGGCAGATCTTCGGAATTTTCGAACCAAAATCGCCACACTAATGCCGAAGTTACTCTTTACTTTTGATAGTTCGGCTGTCATCTGGCCCATTCGGGCCAAAATTGCCACAGATGTGCCAGACTTAGGCTTACTACCTTGTAGTTAGGTTGACATCTGGCATCTTTGGGCCCAAGTCGCCAAACATGTGCCAAAGTTAGGCTTCGCTTCCCGATAGTTCGGCTGTCATCTGGCAGCTACAGGCCAAAGTCGCCAAACAAGTGCCAAAGTTAGGCTTCGCTTTCCGATAGTTCGGCTGTCATCTGGCAGCTACAGGCCAAAGTCGCCAAACAAGTGCCAAAGTTAGGCTTCGCTTTCCGATAGTTCGGCTGTCATTTGGCAGCTACAGGCCAAAGTCGCCAAACAAGTGCCAAAGTTAGGCTTCGCTTTCCGATAGTTCGGCTGTCATCTGGCAGCTACAGGCCAAAGTCGCCAAACAAGTGCCAAAGTTACGCTTCGCTTCCCGATAGTTCGGCTGTCATCTGGCAGCTACAGGCCAAAGTCGCCAAACAAGTGCCAAAGTTAGGCTTCGCTTTCCGATAGTTCGGCTGTCATCTGGCAGCTACAGGCCAAAGTCGCCAAACAAGTGCCAAAGTTAGGCTTCGCTTTCCGATAGTTCGGCTGTCATCTGGCAGCTACAGGCCAAAGTCGCCAAACAAGTGCCAAAGTTAGGCTTCGCTTTCCGATAGTTCGGCTGTCATCTGGCAGCTACAGGCCAAAGTCGCCAAACAAGTGCCAAAGTTAGGCTTCGCTTTCCGATAGTTCGGCTGTCATCTGGCAGCTACAGGCCAAAGTCGCCAAACAAGTGCCAAAGTTAGGCTTCGCTTTCCGATAGTTCGGCTGTCATCTGGCAGCTACAGGCCAAAGTCGCCAAACAAGTGCCAAAGTTAGGCTTCGCTTTCCGATAGTTCGGCTGTCATCTGGCAGCTACAGGCCAAAGTCGCCAAACAAGTGCCAAAGTTAGGCTTCGCTTTCCGATAGTTCGGCTGTCATCTGGCAGCTACAGGCCAAAGTCGCCAAACAAGTGCCAAAGTTAGGCTTCGCTTTCCGATAGTTCGGCTGTCATCTGGCAGCTACAGGCCAAAGTCGCCAAACAAGTGCCAAAGTTAGGCTTCGCTTTCCGATAGTTCGGCTGTCATCTGGCAGCTACAGGCCAAAGTCGCCAAACAAGTGCCAAAGTTAGGCTTCGCTTTCCGATAGTTCGGCTGTCATCTGGCAGCTACAGGCCAAAGTCGCCAAACAAGTGCCAAAGTTAGGCTTCGCTTTCCGATAGTTCGGCTGTCATCTGGCAGCTACAGGCCAAAGTCGCCAAACAAGTGCCAAAGTTAGGCTTCGCTTTCCGATAGTTCGGCTGTCATCTGGCAGCTACAGGCCAAAGTCGCCAAACAAGTGCCAAAGTTAGGCTTCGCATTCCGATAGTTCGGCTGTCATCTGGCAGCTACAGGCCAAAGTCGCCAAACAAGTGCCAAAGTTAGGCTTCGCTTCCCGATGCGATAGTCCGGCTGTCATCTGGCAGCTACGGGGGAGAGTTGCCAAACAAGTGCCAGAACTTGGCTTACTGGCTTAGAGTTCGGCTGATGAGGGATTTGATGTACGCGGGTGGTCTTCATCTTAACTAAATATAAATCAAGCTTTATTCGGCTGGCAACTTTATTTTATTTTGGGTGTCTCTTGATTCCTTCAGTCCAAAGGTTGGCTGAGTGTTTTGACGCGGCTGGACCATGCTTTGCAAACGAAAATTGTGCCGGATCTTGTACTCGCGCGTAAGCACACGCCAATATCGGCACGCGCCGTGAGACTTTTTCGGCATTAAGGCGCGTTCACTCCGGCGATGCAATCTAGTCGCGCGATAACTTCATCACAAAAGCGACCATCGCGGGCAAAAAGCGACGGGATTTGAGCTGCCGCTTGCTGACGCGACTTTTTGCAATGCGCTCTTGTCGGGGGCAGGCCGAGGCAATCAACGGCGTTCGAAGCGAGAGTTCGTGAGAAGCGACTCGCCAACGAAGGCGTGGTACTCGCTCATCGCGCACGCCAAATTGATCATCTAATTTTTTTTTTTTTTTTTTTTTTTTGCGATGCGATCTAGTGGGTTTGCGCGACTGCTTACATCCCCGGAATGAATCCGCCTTTACAGGAAGTGCCGCCATTGAGCGTCTCCACGTCTCCACAAGAGATATCATTATTAGGCCGCGCATTGCAAAAGCGAACGTGGCTCTGTGCGTGTCTTGCATTGTGATTGAACACTGTCAAATCCTAGCGAGAACAAAGAGCGGAAACGACCGGGGCTCCGTGGCGCGGCTCCCGCATCACACTTGGGGAATGAGAATGAAATCCCGGAACTTGAACTATTTTAGCGTGTCGGCACCTTTTAAATATTTAGAAAGTGGAGACACCAAAGGGACGATACAGACAGGACTATCTTTCATCTTTAACGACATTTATATTCGGCTTCAAGCTCAAAGCCCGCCCGCTCCATGGGTAACCGGAAAGGGAAATCTTGGGGGAAGGGGAGGAAGTAGAGGAAGTGTACGCGATCCCCCTGTCCTGCGGGGCCAGGTATATCGGGCAAACGGGGCGATGCCACAACGACCGACTCCGAGAACATCAAATGGACGCCGAAAGAGCTGCTTCGGATTCTAAGCACCCGATCATCATTCACGGGAGAAAATGTCCCGGCTGCGCTCCTAATTTCGCCGGCACAACAGCCATGGGAATCCACTGGGAGCGAGACGGGAGAGGAACAATTGAGGCCTATCGGATGGCGACAAGCTCGCAAAACAAAGCACTCCTTCCATTTCGCTCTCAAGAAAGGAGATTATCTTTCTGAGTACCACAATGGAAGCCGATCGCTGACAGACTAGGCAAGGCGACAAGGTCACCGGGAAAATCGGCCTTTCCTTTTATGCGTTGTTGATGCCCCTTCAACCTCGCCTTTTGCAAATCCTCCCCAACTGCTTTTGTGTCTTCGTGTGGCTTTCAGCGAGCGCGACAGCCGCTTTAGGCAAATCAAAAGGGTGGAGCCAAATGCGTAATCAGGCATGACCTCTCTACGTAGGGCGCGTACGACAAAAACGTTTGGACGAAAATTTGTCACATGACTTTCTCTGTCACGCTGATGGGATCTCTGGGGCTGTTGTTTTCGCCGTTTGCCTAGTTATAGAAATAGGCGGGCCACGTAGGTCCGGTTTTCGAACTGCGCTCCTCAGTGTTCTGTTGCTTTCGTGCGTTGCAGACCCGGCCGTGTTTTTTCGTCGTAAACGGTCGGAATACGTCCATGCCAATTTTTCGGTAACAGTCATTTTATTTCACCGAAGTTCGTGGAATTCTTGTGATTAGTTGTTGGACACGCTTCGACAAAACTGCTCATCGCCGACGACGAGACGTCAGTTGAATGTGTGCAACCTTCTTTTTCGAATGCGTTTGTGGGGTGCTGAGTTGGATTATGCATCTATCAAGGATTACCTGATATCGCTCTTTTATTAGTAAGTACACTGAAACCATTCTTCTTTTAGTAGTCTTATTTTCTTCTCAATATCCGCGGTTTTTTGTGTGATGAGTTTTGCTTGACATGAGGACAGTGTTAATTTTATTTTATAATTTGCTTTTCGTTTTACAGAAAAGTGTGGCCTTTGTAAATTTGTCGAAAATGCACTGTGTGTGATGATAGTGGTTTAATAAACATCTGGGAGCGAAAGAAAAAAATTTGTTTATCCGTATATGTGATTGGATATGCAACAAATGATATGCAGCCTACACATACATGCACGACGTTCGGCCAATACGGACCAGACGCATCGTAGGGTATTCGCACAATATTGCACGGACGCTAGGCCGGGGCGAAAGAGTTGTACGGCAATATCTGCCGGATATCAAACGGTGGTGCAAAACTGGACATTTGAGCGATAATGGACCGACTTTCGGCTGGCACTGGCACGATACTGCAAAGTATTGCCGTGCTGCTTTTGAACGGAGGTGATGACATCTTACCATCGTGTTTCCAACGCTTATTTAATTCAATTATCTTCTGGGACACGTGAAAGAGCACTTCTGTCACACACCAGAGATATTCGAAACTTGGGCAGGCCTCTCGGCTTTCTTTGTGGCACTTATTTGGCACTTCAGTACGTAACCAGAGAAGACCGAACTTCGGCATGCCCCGAATCGCCAAATTAAGATTTACTGCAATAGTTATGGCTCAAGTATGGCACTTACTTTGGCAGAACTGTGGCGCACCAAAGAAAAGCCAAACTCGGCATGTTCGAAATACCCAAATTAGGCGTTGCTTTGGCAATTAAGGCTCAAGTTTCTCACTTAGTTTGCCACAAGTGCATCAGACCAGAGAAAAGCCAAACTCGGCGAGGCCGAAATACCGATATTAGACTTTGCTTTGGTAGTTATAGCTCAAGAATGGCACACTTCGGTACTCCTCTGGGGTACCAGAGAAAAGCCAAACTTTGCCGTGTCCGAAGTACCCAAATTATGCGTTGCTCTGGCAGTTATGGCTGAATTATGGCACCAACTTTGGCGCTCCTCTGGCGGACCAGAAAAACGCCAAATCTCGGCATTCCCCAAATTCCCAGGTTAGGATTTACTATGGCAGTTATGGCTCAAGCATGGCGCCAACATTGGCGCTCCTCTGGCGGACCACGGCAACGCCAAACTTTGGCATGACCGAAATACCAAAATTGGGCGTTGCTCTGGTAGTTATGGCTCAAGTATGGCACTACTTTGGCACTCCTGTGGTGGAGCAGAGCAAAGCCAAACTTTGGCACATCCCAATTACCGAAATTAGGCGTTGCTCTGGCAGTAATGGCTGAAGTATGGCACCAACTTTGGCGCTCCTCTGGCGGACCAGAGAAATGCCAAACCTTGGCTTGCCCCGAATTCCCAGATTAGGATTTGCTATGGCAGGTATGGCTCAAGTATGGCACCAACTTTGGCACTACTCTAACGTACCAGAGAAGAGCCAAACTTTGGCATGCCTTAGGATCGCCCAACTAAGGCTATACTTAGGCACCGTACGTTAGCACTGATGAGTGTCATGGTGCAAAAACCTAACTGCGCCAAAGTTGGGCCGTTATGTTTGCCAGACCTTTGCTCAAATTGGGCATTCCTCTGGCGTGCTACCTGAGAGAGGACAAAGGACAAAAACAAATCTCAACACAGCTAGGAGAAATTAACTGTGTTTGGAGATATGTGTTTGTCCTTTGTTCCCCCTTGTTCGTCTTCTCCAGGGAATATTTTCATAACGGATGTTTTCCTGATTCATGAGATTAGAATAATAATACAACATTAAAAGTTTTGATGAACACACCCGAAGAAAGGAGAAAAGTATCCTTCCACTAGCGTAAGGCAGCCGATATACTAATGCCTCTTTAATTAGTGTAATTATCCAAAATGCGTGGCTACAAAAATTCTAAGGGCCGTGTCACACTGAGGCAACACGACGGCAACAGCAACACAACACCTTGTCCAACATTCGTGCAACTTGTTGCTCCCTTCCCATGCTGTCCGAAAACCCTGTCACATCGCGGCAACACTAGCACAACGTGGATGACAACGAAAAAGTTACCTTGGTATGACAGCTTTCCTAAACAAAAACAGAAGCAACTTGTGTTGGACAACTAGTGCTGCTCTGATGACTGGCTGTGCGAAATTCGGGCAGACAACAAGACAACACAGATAGCTTTAAGGGCAGAGCTAGTTTTTTATCAACGTCCTTTTCTTACGAGCTTACTGAAATAAAGGCTTGGAAAACGTTATCCAACAATAATTAAGGCTGTCTTGCAGCTAAAATAGTTTTATGAATGTTTTTACTGCATAATGATGGCAACTGCTTGTCGAAATGGTCACAGCGGCGGTCGTAAACGTTCAGACTGGTGTTGAAATTGGAACTACCGAGAGAACCACCTAACATTACTGCTAGTGAAATAAAGTGGCATGCCTATACTCGCCTGCTGATAAAGTATAATTAAATTAACGCAAAAAAACAAAGGTTAAAACTAAAAGCATTAAAACGACCGCTATGATAATGAGTTCGTTTACTCTAAGCAACCGACGGACGTACTAGGACTCTAAAAAGAGAGATTATTTGTCAAGTTTAATGGTTATTTGTCACGTTTAAAGTCGATATAATGGCCATAATTTGTTTATTTCGAGAATAACAGCACAACCACAATACTATGTATTGTCGTTGTGAACTTGCAGCCTCGTTGCTTCTCCACTGACAGGTTAGCTGCAAGTTTCTTTCAACTATTGCTGACAGCTTAAGGAACATAGTGCGCTTATTATGTTAACGCTTGTTGTCATTCGTTTCGTGGATTCAGCTACCCTTTAAGCGAACTACGATTTAAGTAACTACGATTGGAAGTAACATCCCCGTATACTGGCAAACGATACATTCAAACTTAGGGTGAAATAATAGCATAGGAATTATCATGGGTCAAAAGAAGAATAAAAGTTCGACGATACCAGTGCCTAAGAAAGTTCAAGCAAATACTTACTTCAAAACAAATTGCATCTGCACCTCACTGCAATTCGAAAACGCGAAAGGAGGTCCTTTTTTCCCTTCAGGTTTCATAATGTATTTCTCTGGTAACTTGCACGCAACAGCACCAGGATGATTATACGGATACCACAAGGGATCGCTTCCATCGTGCGTGCTCCCGAGCCTGCGAAAGTATTGTACATGTTAAAAAAACCATCTAATGCTCAACACTTTAATCAGGGACAGACTAAGAAATGCAAAGCAAGTCTTATTATGGTCACGCTTCTTATCGGCGCTTATCGCACTGTCCGTAGCGACGATAAAAGGCATGGGATTCAGTAAGGGTGACTAAAAAGCTCTTCCCGGGTGATACGCTGAGCACATGAGTTTATAATGGTAGTGACAAGATACTTACAAATGCCCGATTTCGTGGGCTATAACGGTGAAACTATAGTAAATAGCAGGTTCTTCCTCGGATATTGCTACATTGACGCCTTTCACGCACACCATTGCTTCAAATGCGATACCTGGAAATAATAATTCATATGTTGCTTACTAAATACATTCAATACCGTTTTTTTCAAGCTGTAAGAATACGCTGTAATATGAAAATCCCCTTCTTTGGAAAAGCAGCTATTTAGAATTATGAGACGTCAGCCTTAACACTTAAAAATTAGCCGAGGCGTGACCGCTTGTGCGAAATTCTCGAATGCCAAGGATACAAGCCATATCTAGAAGTCGTGCGATGTGCTTACAGGGAAAATTTGTTTTCAGAAAGATACAAGCAAAGCAAACATGCAAACAAACATCTACATTAATTTTTTTAGCGCAAAGCTAAATTACGAATAACTAAACGCTCAGTCTTCGGCCAAATGTAGCGCTCGGTGCTCGAACCTGATGCTAAAGTTTTAGAACTTTAGCATCAGGTTATTCTGAAAGATTATGAACAGTTTTAGGAAATTCACAATAGGACGAGAGCAGTCGACGAAGTCCAGCAACACACGAAAATGAGTGACGTCGCCTACCGAAAACAGGACTCCTCTTGCACGTGTAAAATTTAAAAAAATTGCTTCTAACTTTTGAATCGGAAAACAGTGACTTTTAAAACTTTCACATCAGGTTGTACCGTTAGAGGGCAATAAGTGTTGCGCAACGAGTAGGCTGTCTTGTCATGAAAATCACAATTTTTTTGCGAACACACGTACACATGCGGCCTTAAAGTTTTACGTAGAATGAAAATGTACAGTCATAATTTGTAGCTGATTTTCCCGTTTGGTATTTTACAAAACTTACCACGAATATAAGTGAAATTTCCAAGAGATATTTGTTGAATGTGATTTTTATGTCCATCATCTGACGAAAACCCTTTTTGTCAAATTTTATTTGTGAATTAAGTAGCCAAAACTTGCTTTAAAAACATTTTGAACTTGACTTTCTCCAACTGCTTCATATCAAGCGATGTTCATTTTATGCAGCAAAGGCAATTTCTGTAAAAACGGCTACCAACTTCCAAATCCCACTGAGTAATTCGTGTTACTAACTAGCAGAAACGGCGTATATCATTCATTATTTGTTAGACATCTCTCAGAAATAACTGGTTAAACTCCGATTTTCTCAAGATTCAGCATAAATGTGTGGTCCGCAGCATCGTCTGACCCCACTCTCTTACCGTCAAGATTATGAGATAATTTTTTAGTCTCCTCGTTACGCATCCCTAAGCGGCGCCTGAAATGCAAATATGAAAATACTAATTATGCGTATTCCAGCTGATATGAACATTAATCACGTGAAAAAATAAATGTACATATAGCTTGTGCTTTTTAGGCTTTACATGTCTTTTTTTAGAAAAGCCGTGAAGGCTACACTTTTGCAGTCTCGGCAGGTGAGTTACACGGCGATGGGGACGTAACAGAGCAGCTGCCACGATAAGTAAGATTATTAACTAAAACTTGTCAATGAACGTTCAGGTTTGTAGGAAAAAACATATCATTCTAATCAAGAAGCGCTAAGTTAGTCGATTTTAGAAAATTTTGGAACATTTAGGAAGGGTTATGGCGCGCTGACGTTACCACCCATAAAATCGATGCAAGGTTCTCGGATGAGAATATAATCGTCTGCGTTCACCCGTCACCAGCCCTGCCAATCTAAAAAACAAGATTTTGAACGTAACATTTTTCCGCGGCCCTTACCACGCCTTTCTCTAGGCCATCGCTTTGAACCAAACGTAGAGAAAGAGAAAAAGATTGTGCATCAAGAAAAGCATAAGCTTTTTTTGTATTTAGAACATTAAGATACCGCAAGAAATATTAAATATCCGCTAAACACATTTACTATACATATACAGTCGACAAAATTGAAGACTTTACTTAACCTTTGCAAGAAAAATATTGTTTCCAGGAAATTGTTTCTTAATGTCTGCTGACAGAAAATTTTAAAACCGAAACTGCGATGATTGCGACAGCCTAATACTGACAATATGAGATCACTAGGGTTCGGATAAATAAAGGGCTTTGATATTATCGGAAATAATACTTGAATAACTTGTAGCATGCAGCGCGTATTAACAGAAATTATGCGCCTCTACCCCTCGTTTTGAGGGGCAACAAAACTTGTTTACACGTCTCTTGTCGCTTTGCCGTAAAGTCCATTCAAGCGGCACATAAAAAAGAGAGCATGCTACAGTTTTGGATTGATATGCCATTCACACAAGCTTACTGGCACGAGTCCGACAGAAGTACGAGGGTAGCAAAAGTGGCGATGCAGGCGAGTTTGTTCATCACTAGGTAAGGTAAATACAGCGCAGAGAAGACCGGTGGCTTCGCTGTGTTTCCATAGGAGCTAAGCCTTTTTCTTTCTTTACTTTTTCCTCAGGTAGGTTCGCTATTTGCAAATTTTACAAACAGAAATGCACCATCTGTGGGCAGCGCTGCACAAAATTGTAGCGCTATAGGTTAAGAAACCAAATTTTGCGGTCGATTTAAAGAGCCTAGCCTCTCCTTGAATCCCCCTGTAGTAATACCCCTCTGGCCTCCTGCAAGGTTTTGCCACTTGCCTGCCTGAATCCGTAATAGAAGATCATGTGGCCACTTCTTCCGGCCACGAGTAGAAGGAGCAACTGTGCTCGTTTCCGTACAAAAAAAAATTATACGACTGCTTTTGTATTGAAGTAAAAGCTAATCTGTGCTTTGGGGAGTTATGGAAGTCAAATATTTGATCTAAGCAGTGCGTAATTTATTGTAAGCCCGAAAATTACGACCGCCTTAATCTATCACATATCCTTCGGGAGCATTGAATCGCCATAAGGAACTAGGATATGCTATCTCTGCCTCAAGCGCACAACTAGACCTCAGGAATTACGTGATCTTGCTTACCCAACGAGCAGCAGGTAGAAATCAGCAGGCCTTTTGAACGTGGTGTTTTTGGTGAATTTTCCAAAGGCTTCTAGTGAGTCATACGCTGAGACTAAATTATCTTCTTCCACAATGAAATACTCATCTTCTTTTGTCTGTAAACATAAAGAGTTAGACGAAAATATTCATATTATATTACTTTCTCAATCATAAATTAGACCGCCATTGAAAAGGCCGCTTGGTTATCATCGAAAAGTAGTTCTTTCTAGATGCAATGATGTTTCAAGGTCCAATGCTTATCAAAATGTGCAATGCTTGACATTGAGTCTACTACGTAAAATAAGCTAAATGAAACATACAGGCCTTTGCGAAAACGAATTAGAATGGAGCTAGTTTTGTTTTGACAGCGCCATCTGTCACGACGAAAATTAAAATTGTGCAAAATTGAAATATAAAATGGAAGGTTACTTCGAAATAAAACCGACGGCTTCGACTGCGCGAACAGAAGCGATTTCGTAACTTTCATTTAGACCGATAAATCCCCAATTGCTCTTGATTGACACAATCACTTTGAGACATATCTCTTCGTTTTCTTATTTATATAGAAGGTGTTATGTAATCGCAACATAAAAATACTGCAAGGTGATGGCGGAAATAAGTTGTTTCTTTGTTACCCTCACCGAACCATTGGAACCCTTCTTCGCAACACAGACCGACCCTCCTTTCTTACCATGTTCGGGGCACCAACATACCTTCAGATATAAGATATGTGTGCAGGCACGCACTAGCACCGCCCCCCCCCCCCCCCTCGCCTCCCTCCTTTCAGGCTCGTTCGAAACCATTTCTCCATATTCGATTAGAGGGATACCATCTGTTTGCGGCAAACGTATCTTGGTTTTATTTCTCACACATCACACACTGGTACAACGAATCGACTGCAACTTTTTTCACACACCTATTTCTCCGGCTAAAGCTCTCAGCAATGCCTATGCTTCAAAAGAAGCTTTAGCATAGTTCAAAAATTAAAAAAAAGCGAAATGACGCCACTGTGAAAACGTACTTCAATCTTCCGGCCTCGCGCACGTACGGCACCCCGGTTTCCAATTGAAGCAAGACGACACTTGTTTGGGCCTCGTCTCTCTCGATTAAATCTTTGAACGCGAAGGGGTTCGGGTGCCATCTTCCAGACATGGATTGCATTTTTCGATGCTATGCTTCCATATGGTGGATGGTTCTGGATCCCCTATTTTCGTGATGGTTCCAGCGTTACAGTTTATTTATTTATTTATTTATTCATTCCCTCAGGGCCCGAAGGCATTATAGAGGGGTGTGGACACACACATCTAATTGCACACAAAGACAAACAGTAATTAGGCGGGTAAGCATAAAAATCCAAAAACAGAATATTGTTAAAACAAAACACTCTCAACCAAAATCCAAAAAATATTCGCAAAGTGCAGCTTTGAATCCGGCATTCTCGGCTACGCTGGCAACAGGTGCGGGAAGGCGATTCCAGTCCAGTGATGTCATGGGTATGAAAGACTGATAAAAGCTTGAGGTGCGACACTGAGGGATGCCAACTTTATTTTGATGGTCGAAACGTGATGAGACGTATGATGGTTGTGTTAACAGATGCTGACGAAGATTTGCATTGTGGTGGTAAATTTTATGAAATAAACATAGACGAGATATTTTTCTACGTAGGGAGAGGTCAGACAAGTTTAGGGTAGCTTTCATTGCTGTTACGCTAGATGTGCGATGATAGTTATGCAGTATGAAACGAACAGAACGGTTTTGAGCAGCTTCTAATGATAATTCAAGCGTTATACCGGGGTCCCAGATAGCGGAAGAATACTCAAGTTTGCTGCGGACCAATGATTTGTAAAGAAGTAGTTTTAAGGACAGTGGGGCAAGAGAGAAGTTCCTTCTTAGAAAGCCCAACATGCGGTTAGCGTTTTTAATTATATACTCAATATGAATGTTCCATGAGAGGTTGTTAGTGATATGAACACCAAGATATTTAAATGAGGACACGGATTCCAGCTCAACAGTTCTTATATGGTACGAGGGACAGGTGTTATTTTGACGTGATACTCTCAGGGATTTGCACTTGTTAATATTGAGTTCCATTTGCCATTTATCACACCAACGAGAAATACTGTCAAGGGCAGACTGGAGTGCAAGAACGTCAAAATCGTTAGTTACTTCGGAATAGATGACACAATCGTCTGCGAAGAGACCAACTGAGGATGAGATATGCGAAGGAAGGTCATTGATATATATTAAAAACAAAAGAGGGCCAAGTACTGAACCCTGGGGGACACCAGAAGTCACAGAAGAGGGGTGCGAGTTAATGCCATTAACATGAACAAATTGAGAACGGTTAGTTAAAAAGGCGGTGATCCAAGTCAAAACATGAGAGTCAATGTTCAGTTTACTCAGTTTATACAAAAGGAGCCTATGTGAAACCTTGTCAAATGCCTTAGAGAGATCTAAAAAAATGCAGTCAACCTGAGATGAACGATCGAGGCAAGCGTGAAGGTTATGCGTAAGTGTTAACAGCTGAGTTTCGCATGAGAACAGTTTTCTAAAGCCATGTTGAGCAGGAGAAAAGAATGTATGAGAATTAAGTTGGAAAATGCCCTCGACCAAGTCGCGTGAAAGTAATCATGTAATGCAATAAGCTCCGGAATACCGAGCAATATACGCCCCGACGCAGAAACGCCCAGGGGCGAGGGATGTCAGAAGGCGAAACAAAGGAAAATGCCACGAGCTTAGGAATGAGCGCCCTTAGCTGGCCGTTTCTTGAATATGCGCTTTCGAGCCCAGCCCCCTGAACGGAAGCCCAAACTTTTTGCGCAGAAATGAAAGTGGAACCCGCGATGAGCATCTTGGGGAAACACGACACGCAGACCACAAAAAAGCGCCTGCTTAAAATTCGTCATGAAACGTTCAGGGGTCCATGAAGTAATCTAGCAGATGTAAATGTAATTATCGCCCTTCAAACTCACGGCCATAAATTTGTAGCTAGCCGACCCGACAACAAAAAGCAAACTGCTGCGCTAGGCACTCCGTCAGTTACAACATGCAGAGTTAAAAGTTGGTCACACATGTAAGGTACAACAAAAAAAGTCCCGTCCGCAAAAAAATAATTTGAACTGACGACAGACGTTGCATGCCATCTCGTGTTGCGAAGCCCACTATTCAAGACGAGGGTCTCTGCGGTCGTCAACGATGAAGTAGGGCTTCGCTATATTTGTCTTTTTGTGGGCGCAGTTGTCTTGCGGAGTGTCGGCTGAAGAAGGAACCGGTGGCTGCGATGAGCGCCTTTCTCGATACCAGTGTTGCGGAGTTGCCACTCCGGAGTTGGAATGATTCCGGAATCATTCCGTATTTTCACGACCCCGGAATGGAATGGGAATGGAATGCCGGCAACGTTGAGGGGGATGGAATGGGAATGGAATTATGTGCCTTTTGCTCGGAATGGAATGGGAATGAAATGGGCACGGTTCTTCTTTTTTTTTTTTTTTTTAGTGTTTACGGTTTGCTAAATTGAGCCAGTCAGCGAGTCAGTTGCTCAGAAATAAAATGAGCGGAAAACTGCTAGCCCACGTGGAGCCCCAACAGACTTATACGCCAAAAAAAAAATGCAATACAAAAAACAAGCGTCAAAGCAAAGAGCAAAGGGGGAAAGGGGGGTAAGGGGGCACCTTTCAGGGACGCGCAGGCGTCGGGCTTCGATGGCGTTACACGAGAGCGAAACAATCAACCGAGCACCAAGCAAAGGAAAAGGGAGCGGCAAAGAAAGAAACCGCCATGGACAACTCCTCATCGTCCTTCTTGTCATTCTTTTTTTGTTGTTGTCGCGACGGTTTGTAGAATGCACGCGCGCGCACAGACTGAGATCTGGGAGCGGAAGCGACTCATAACTCGCAGAGCCCTGATAACTCGATCGTTGACTCGGGCGCCGTCGAAAGATGATCAGGTATTGTTTTCTTATAGTTCGAGGCACGTGGTTTAGCAGGCAGCCAACCCTGCTGCCTTCCACGTTCATTCGTGCGCACTCCTTTGAAGTGCAAAATGTGGGTTTGCTTCGGCATTAAAACCTCAACAAACGTTGTCTGTTGAGGTCCATCGTAAGGTGAAGTAGGCTATCGTCACCGCTCTTGGTGTGACCGAACTGACTAGACCTACAGAAAGATCGTCCTGTGCCAAACGAGGCGCGACCGTTGCTGTGAGGGCAACTGAGAAGCAGAGCTGGGTGCTAGCTGCCACTGAGGTTTTGGCTTCCGCGCGTCTCGGCTGTCCGGTCTGCATTCGTGCTTCTTGTCCTGGATCCTATTTGAGGCGGTGAGAAGTCAGTTGGACGGTGTTGTTGAGGGAACACGGGGAATGTCAATTCGAACGCTGCGGTATTACCCCGTTAATTGTACCTTGATGTCAAAAGCTTTGTCAACGCTGACTTCCCGACCCGTCGCCACAACGCGAACAACCGACATCGAGGTAGAAGAATGAATCGATTGGTACCGTCTGCTGCCTGAACCCGCCAGTTGATCAGCGCGAAGAGGAACATCACAATTCGGACGAGAAGACAAGATAAATACAGGTCGAGTCATGGCATCGTAGAAGACATTTTTCTACATTAGTCGCGAAGAAAATAAACAAGCTACACGCTGAAAGTTGTGCAACGAAACTATACACGGTGGAGTCGGCGTATATCATCGAACTTTATTCGCCATCTGAAGAGGAAACAGGAGAATGAGTATGCGAGGGGTGGAAAAGGGCAGGCGAACCAGCCAAAAATTGAACTGAATATTATAAGAAATATCGAGATTCGTAAAGCAAGCGTGAACTTATGCGTTTTAAAACAGGTTTCGTGACATGGTCTATACGGTCCCTCGTGCTGCGCCGCAGAGGTTGCATTTTGTCAGAGGACGTGTTCTTGCCGCTGTGCATGGAGTCGCTTCCAGCAGTGTACTAGCCGTGTTGCTGTATTTGAAGAATACAGTAATATAGCTTAATCCTGCGCCACGCACGAACTGGATATTTTTATAGTCTTATCAAACAAACACGCCTGGCCGCGTATGTCTTAAAAGTCAAATGCAAAAAAGCTAAAAAAAGAAGAAAAGAAAATGAGTGGATTTAAGTTTTGCTGTTTGTTGCGAGCCACGTAGTCGCAAGACCGATGTCTTAAACAAGCATGGACATATCAAGGGGCTTTCTCTATGTTTGCAGTACAAGTGCAGTACAAGGGGCTTTCCCGATGTTTGCACTTTCTGCTACCAGCGGTCCGCTTAGTAAAAATCAGTGGTTTCTTGAGGAATTCAGCATTTTTTTTTTTTGCAATTGTCTCTGCATTTGATAATGTAAGCATTATGCTGCTTATGCCGGCAACAAAATGTAGCTGTCAAGTGCCAATTTTTACGTTTAGGAATTAAAGGAATGGAATGGAACGATTCAGCCATTCCAGGAGTGGGAATGGGCTCAGTGTCTCCATTCCTAGGAATTAAAAGGAATTGAATTATCGAAAACTCTAATTCCCCGGAATGGAATTGGAATGGAATGGGGGTGCCCATTCCGCAACACTGCTCGATACATCGAATCCTTCAGGCTGGCAATCGTGGGCATATCTGCTGCTTCTTCATCTGGCACCTAAAATAAATTTAGTGTTTTCGTTTAGAAAACTTTGCATGATACTTAGTAGGCGTTATAGATATAATAATTTGGAAGAAAACTGCAGAGCAGGTTTGGAGAAGTTCCTCGTTAAACAACCTTGGCAGGGGAGTGTTCGGTTGGGTGCTGCTGACGTTTTCGGCGCCAAGCGCAGCTGGTCCCTCACAAGCCTCGGCTCGTCTGCTGCATGGTTATTTGTCGCCTATAAGTAAAAGGGGCGTAAATGTGCAATGGCATGTTAACGGCCCTTAAGCATATACCTGGTGGCGCTAATAAGAGTAAGTAAGAAACGAATCAAATAACAGTGGTTTCTATCATGCATAAACAGACCGTTAAGGACAAATCGGATGGAGCAACTAACGGGATCTGCTTTTCACGTTGTCTTCTTCAGTCGAAATCAAAGCCCCGCATCCTGATGAATTGTAACGGCAACTAGACGAAACCATTCCGTTTGCTTTCATTTTCTGTTTGTGACATATGTAACCTTCAAGATAAAGGCGATTTTCTTCTCCTTGTTTCCTTTCTACAAACCCGGACATTGCCCCTTACTGATGTCTCACTGTTGATTGGGTCGTGTTCTATTTCGGAGTGCAACGTTATTTTTTTTAGTGTGAGGGGGACATAGAGTTTTGTGTTTTGACACAAAGACTGTTCGGCGTTTTATGACTCAGCGCCAGTGTTGGGGTAACGCATTACAAGTAACGACGTTACCGGTAACGCGTTCCTTATTTTCGGTAACGCGTAACGTACTTGTTACTTTTTTTAAAACAGTAACGAGTAATGTATTTACGTTACGCAGTTCGAGTAACGGGTGACGGCCCTTACAAAAAATTGTTCTGCTTTTCTGTTGAAAAGCTGTTGAAAAAAGTCAATAGAGGATATAGAATGTCAACAACTTTTCTGTTTACTTTTTTTTTGAATATTGGCCCACTTTTCTAATGAAAGACCACTTTTCTAATGCACTGAATACCTGAATCACTGACCCATTGACCGCCCCAGAGCCTTACGCCTTATAGTACGGCGGAAGGCCCCATGCCTTCCGTCGTGCTTTGACTTCACGCGCGCGCTCGAGGTGCGCGAACCCCGAAGCGTTGTCAAGGGTAGTAGGCTCGCGCTGGACACGGAACAACTGAAGCTGCTTCCCGTTCTCACCTTGTCAGAGACTATTGAAAAACTTACCAACTTTTCACATCCAGTCGATGTGTACAATGTTCAATGAGAAGTCAACAGAAAGTCTGTACCTTTTCTAATGACACTGGCTACAGAGAGTCAACAGAACATTTTCAACGCGAAGTAAACAGAACGCCTGCAGTCATTTTGATGAAACTGTCAACAGAAAGTCAGCAGAAAAAAAAAATCAAAATAAAGTTAATAGGAAGTCAACCGCTTTTCTTTTGACTCAGGCTGAAGAAACTCGTCAGAAAAGTTTCAACACAAAGTCAACAAACTTTCTGTTGACCATGTCACCAGAAAGTCAAAGTCAAAAGGAAGTAATCAGTGTCAACAAGAAGTCAACACGTTTTCAATAAAAAGTCAAAAATCATTTTTATAGGGGGATTTACGTCGCTGGTTACTTTTACTTCAGAGAACTTAAAACAAAATTATACAAATTGTTTTTCGTGCTTCTAGGCGCCAAGCTAAGTGATCTTTTGTTTTCTTTGCGTTTTCCTTTGCATTTTTTGTGAGTGTTTGGGTCAAGCCATAAGAAAACAAAGTAATTATGTTAAGTGGCTGCATAGACATGATGTTTCTGGAAATATGGGGATTAAGTATACGTTTAACGTGAAAACATCAAACCTACCAATTCATAACTAAAAAAGTAACGCAAAAATAATGTGCGTTACTTTATATCGGTAGCTGTAACGCGTTCATTTTATTTTCAAGCAATTGAATTTATTGGCTTTATGTAGGCACTAGGCCTACGGTAACAGGACAAAAGGCAGATTAGCTCTGCCTGACTTGAGCCTATCACCCGTTTACAATGGTCAGCAGGCGAAAACAAAAACAATTATTATTAACGATAACAAGGAGATACAATAGCCCATCCGCAACAATCAACACAGCCTGTTTTGTACAGGGCTTATACTATCGTTAGTGCACTTGATACTTTGGAAATAAATGAGACAGGTAATACAACTCATACACAATGAAAATATAATCTAAAAGTATGTATTCGACATGATATGAGAGAAGGTACCACTGTAGACTAATTTTAAAGCTGTGTTTTGTTCCACAATCTGAGATTATTTTCCTAACGGATGGATGTTTATTTAAAAAATCAGGTATGAAGTATGATAATTAATGATGTCCATAATTCGTCCTAGACCAAGGTCTTCTATAATAGCCGTGTCGGAGATTGTACTGTGTATTACTAGGAAGAAGTGCGTAAAAAAACGGGTGGGGTCACTAATTATTTCGAGTGGTAAGAAAACTGTGTTTAAAATATGAAAGCCGCTTACACTCTAAGAAACGCCCGTACGTCTACTTTCCCGCAGAACACTCGGAGATCCAATCACCGCAACTTGCGGAGGCAGCTCAGCGAATGACGATGCCGAAACATATTTTTACACAACGCAGTCTGAGTTGTGACATTAATCAATACAAAACATCAGGCTTGCATTGCTTAATGTCACAACTGAGACTGCTTTTTTGTCTAAACATATGTATCGGTATCATCATTCGCTGAGCTGCCTCCGTAAGGTGCGCTTAATGGATCTCCGAGTGTTGTGCGGGAAAGTAAACTCACGGAATTTTTTAGAGTGTACAACTCCCTGTAAGACCGAATTAGAGCGCAGCTCTCGAGGAGGAGGAGGGAAGGGTACTGAGGGAAGCGTATAGTCCTTCATCCTCCTCATCTCCTCACCCTGCCTGATACTTCTCATGGTTACACCGATAGCGCCGGCGACGCCGACGCCATCGGCGTAACTGTGAGGTCACGTGACCCTCACGACTTCACGGGGGTCATTTCATCTCACAAGGGTGACGTGACGTCGCCGGGGCTACGCGAACTCACTGGAGTCACGTGACCTCATGGGGATAACATGACTTCGCGGGGTCACCTAACCTAATGGGGGTCACGTCACCTCACAAAGGTCACGTGACATCCCCGGGGTCACGTGACCTCACGGGGGTCCCGTGACCTTACGGCTACGCCGATTGCGACGCCGACGCCGCTCAAGCCTGAAACGGGAGCCTAAGATCTGCGCTCCAAAAAAACGGTGCTGTGTGGTCAGTATGTTGAAGGTTTTTGTACTACGTATAGCTTTTGTTTTCGCAAAAGAAACAACCTATAAATATTATTTTGTTGTTATTCAACCGCAAACTAATAAATAGTAATGAAGATGAAAGTAACTAAAGTATAGTACAACTGACGTTTTAACCTGCATGGAACCAGCAATCTAATTTTGTATAAAATACCAATAAATGTCAAGATGCTCGCATGCTTTTTATTAATACGAGTTGTGTCCAGCATAAATTTCTTCTGACAATTTATAAACGCTTACACGCTCGATCACACAGTCATAAATATTTTTTAAATAATTCTCAATCGTCAGGTTTACCTCGTGGCTTAAAAATATCATATTTTGTTTTCGTAACATTTAACTGAAGTTGATTAGAATCAAGCCAGTCCGATAACTCGTTGGGCCACGCGTTAGCAATAACTTCTAGATAACGTAAAAATGGACCAGAAAAAGATAAGCTTGTATCGTCGGAGTCCAAAACTATTTTAGGAGTGCTTAGGATAGATACAATATTATTAACATAAATATTAGAAAAAACAGAGGACCTAAAATAAGCCCCTATGGAACCCCATGCGAAATTTGTTCTGGCTTGGACCGGTAACCATTAAAACACGTATATTGTGACCGTCAAGATAAGTAACTACGTACCAAATCTAAAGCAACACCTCGAATTCTAAAAAAACGGTAGTTTATAAAACAATATATCATGTTTAATGAGATCAAACGCTTTTCTGTCGTCTAAAAATATTCCAGTGGTAAATAGTTTATTTTGAAAATGTTGAATGATTTTTCTTTGGTACTAAGTACCGCCATTTTTGGTGACTTTTTTTTTTCTTGAAAATCGTATTGCTGCATTACAAGGACATCTCTTTCATTCAACAATTTGCAAAAGCGTTTTTTATCAGATGTTCTGATACATTTAAAAATAAGGGAAATACGGATATGGGCCAATAGTTACTAATGTTGCCAAAAGAACCTAGGCTTTGTGCCATGCCATGGGGAAAAGTATTAAGGCTCGTTCATACTCTTGCAGCCGAGCACGACCAACAGAGACAAGACCGGTTTTTAATCCTCTTGCAACTTCTTAGGAGCAGCTCCACTGCGGCGGGGCTGGTCCAAAGACACCGCAAAAGGCTAGAAAACCGGTCTGGTCTCTCTCGGCCGTGCTCGGTCGCATATATGTGAACGGCGCTCTAGTTGCTAATGGAATGTTACATATATGCTGTAGAGCTGAACACAAAAGATGCGCGACAGCTATGATTGGTATGGCCTTGATATCATCTGCTGTAATGAGTAACGTATTTCGTTACTCTTTTTCGGTAACGCCTACAATACTGCTGCAGCGCCCACGATGCATCTCAGAAAAATGAAGAATGGAATTCCGGGTCCCGATTTTTGCTCGACCTCTGCTATTTCCCCTCTGAATTTACGGGGAGATTACGTCACATGACTTTATGTCACGTGACCTATAGAACAATGTTGTTTCTCCGCTAAATATGGCGGAAAAAGTGATGTCATGTGAGTTGGTCACGTGACCAAAACGAAATTTTAATTTGCCTGCTAGATTTAGCGGGAATATTGACGCCATGTGACCTCAGCACCAATTCAGTTTCTCCGCCAAATTTAGAAGAAGAAATGACATCCCGTAACTTTGTGACACGTGACCAACGCACGAATTCAGGAAAGAAGTTGTCTAAGTAGAAACGGTAAATCACTTGCGGACATTTTTATCTATTTTACTGCCATGTCCCTTGTGATTTTATACAAATTGCTAAACCTGAGTAGTTTCTATAGTAACTAAGATTATTTACATTTACCTATTATATAAATCACAATACTGAACATATTTTTTTCATCAGGTACAATTGTGGAAACCCGCTCTGCAGCACTATTATATCAAAGACACAACATTGCATCAAGCTGAGCAACACAATATTCTTGCAACCCAGAAAACATGAGCGTTAACAGCATGGTGGATAATAAAAGTCTGGACGATTTAAATCGTGATTTGTGTCATAATTTCAAAAGTGCTTTAAATCATACCTGCTTCACTACAATATTTTGAATAAAAATATTTCCACAAAAATAATACTAAAATAGTTTTTTTTTACGTTTCTACTTTCTATCATGCATTGTATATTACTTGTTTTCTTTTTTAATCAAGGAATCGCTAATCAAAACAAAAAATCTCATAACGCACTGAAATCAAAAATAAAGTTGTGCCTGACCATATCGAACCACACAATATTAAGCTGTTTATTTTTTCTACTAGAAAGTCAAAGTTTACTAAAAAAACAGTCCGTTAATCTTCAAATTTACAGTAATACATCTAGTTATCAAATGCACTCTTTTATAGCTCTAGTAATGTAAAATGCATTAATCTGGTATAACGCAAAAAATCTCGTTTAAATCATAGGCATCCAATAATTTGTAGTTAAACAAAAAGTTACTGTTTTTCGCTCCCTGGAATTCCCTAGGCAAAGCGCAATCTGATCAAACGGTTTCAAATAAAAAAAAAAAGTCGAACTATATGACAAAAAGTTCGTTTTCTTCTTAAAATTTTCAGTGCACAATTGTGTTGCACTCTTGTCGGCAATAGCAAGACTTTCAAATTTAGAGATACCAATGTGTGGAGGTTGGACAATGAATACGCACTGGAAACCGGAATATTCCAACAAGCTGGAGGTTTATTCGGGGCTTGCGAACCGTCTTGAAGATTGCATTCACCTTCGTGGAAGAAATAAGGCATTCGAACGGGTGTCAGTAATCGGAGCACGAAAGCCTCAATAAGCACTTTTTGTTTGGTCAATGAAAACTGACATTACTATATTATTTCTGAACAAGAACAAATGTAAACCATACGCACCATGTTCATCAGCCTTATGATGTATCGAGTCTGTATTAATTTGCTTTCCTTGAGGGCCATGTGGATTACACTGTCAATCATGACGTACATTTCAGGTCGCCACACGGTGGGTGGCTCTGCAGCGTCATCTAGAATGTTTCAAATCATGGCACGCCCTCAGTGCTTCGCAAGTTTAGAATGAACTGTGTAATCATTTTTTTTAAATATGCACGCTGCCAGATAAGTTGATCTTGTTTTCTGTGCAAGATACTGAAACAGTCTCTCCAAATAAAAGTTTTCAAATTCATTATATCATCAAAGTGCGGTCTCGAATTGTAGTTACTCGCGCAGCACGTGCTGACGTCTACCAAATTATTTAAAAGCAAAATCCTCATGCAGAAAATTTAGAGTTTCTACTGTGTACAGAAAATTGCATCATGGTGATAAAATGGCCAGTATGTATGCCGCGCATGTAACTAGAATTGCAGCCTGCTTCTTGGTTATTGTAGAATTGGTTGAGAGGACTGCTGAAAAAAGTTAATTTTTTAAAAAACAAAATAAGCTTACTTTTTGGCAGTAGACTTCCATCGGAACGTTCTTCAACGGGAACTGTAAATATCATAGTAATACTGAATGTGAAATGTAATCAAATTCAAAGGTTATATCTTTTTAAAGGCATTCTTCTTCAGCAAAATTATAGAGGAACGCTTCGTGTTTTGCTGTCAATTAGTTTTTGTTTGTATTTTTCTTTTTTGCTGTCCCGTTTTTGCGGTTTTTAGTCGTTAAGATATCTTCAAGATAATTTTCTCAAATTGTTAAAATATCCGATACCAGTGCATATGTGTTTATCAAAATACCATCACCTCAAAACTGAACCATGCCGAAATAAAGTAGATAACTCTTTTTGCTTGAAAGAAAAGACGACGAAGTGACATTTTTGCATGTGTTACCTAAAAAGCAACCATAATTAAATAAAAATATGAGACGTTATAATTGTCAGTATATTCCGCTCAGGCTGGAAACGGGCCCCTAAGAGCTGCTCTCTAAAAATACTGAGGGGCCGTCGCCTTTTCAAGAACTTCTCCTTTTCTCTTTCCAATCATAATCAATTAATGCGCTCATTTCGCCACGCTATAAACATAATGTGTTGATAGAGAGAAAACGGCAGGTGAATTAATTCATCGAGAGAATAAATGGCAAATAACTGAGAGCATACCAGTATTGACACTGCACGTGAAGCGAACGCTGAAGGAACTCGGTCGTACGTTTCTAATTTCTAATCATTTCTGCTTCAGGAAATCTAGCCTTTAATGATGGAATTTTCAACAAATATCTAGTGTATAGTGTTTGATTCTGTCACTTACTTCCCAAGTGGATCGCCTCTTCAGGCGTCGGTAGCGGATATATTCTGTGAGGGACTCGGCCGGATTTTTCATGTATTCTCAATGGCTCAATTCCATGTGTAAAGTTTAGGTATCCTTCCTGTTAAAAAAGTGAAAGATTTCTGAATATTGCAAGCATAGCCCGTTGCAGACCGTTTGTGAATCGCTAAACAAACTTTTTATCCTTATTAAAAATTCAATTGAATTGGAAGCAATTTATGGGGAAAGTATTCTAAATATATATTTTAAAGTTCTCATAAATAATGTTCTTTAGACGCTGTGGCGATGTGAACTTCCAATATGCTTAATACACCTTCATTTTTATGAAACTTAAAAAAGCACTCCAGGTTTATAAAATGTTCGCGAAAATCTATGCAGTTAGCAAATAAAGGATTTATAAATAACGATTGCATAACCTCCTCTACATTTCTATAATCGTATTTATTGTTCCTATAAGCATATATACTTTAAAAAAAATTGTACGTACCATTTCAATTCCCACGTCTGTTTCAGTAATCGTAAAGGACGCCTTGTGTTCCGAATTTTCATAAACACTTTCACGTATGTCTGTAGTATCCATCTGAAAGAACATATTATGAGTAAAATAACTTCGAAGGAATATTCATATTAGTAGCAGCTGAAATGCTAAACAGTTATATTTATAGCCAAGCTATCTATTGCTAGGGTTTCGTGGATGATTTGTGTACGTCAAGAAAAACTCAGGCCCTCAATTTGGGGCACACTCGCTTCATTTTATGCAAAAGCTTGTGTCTCATCACTTGGTTATGCATTTTCAGTAGATTAGTTATCAATAGCTTCCATTTTCAAGATCAGTAGACTCCCACGTAGATAATAAAGGTTTTTCAAATATTTGGGGCTGTGCTACTCGTGTCAGCTATGTGTACTGTCGCACCGTTATCAAGACCTAAATCTGGTCGTACCTTTGTTCAAAATTCTTTGACACGCCTGTGTCGTGTGCTAAACAGCTTCACTGGTCATCCACCTTCTCAGAGTGGAATTGCTCATGTTTTTTTTTGCAAGCTAATGCATTTTACAAAAACACAGTAAATGATAACATTTAATGAATTTCAACGAGACGCAGAACGAATATCGGGGTGAATGGTTGTGTAAACTATCGAGGAAGTAAAAGTTTCTCAAAAAATGCAAAAAAGAAATCGTAGGAGGCGGCACGTCATTTAAACAAATGTCCGTTTTTTACGTTATAATTAGCGGAGACAATTCTGCATGAACGGCATCTTGAAATGTACGAAAACTTCCAAAGGCACTAGCGGGCACATCATAAAGCTTCTGAGCGAGAAAATACCTGGAATGTTTATTTTCTAAGTAAATTAAGTGAATTTCAAACAATGAGGCAGAAGCATGCTTTTTTGTGAAAGGTAATCTTTTCTTACCAATTCGTGATTCACCTCTCCATACTTAGCCTCGGAAAAATACAGACTGTCCCCTAAAACACTGGATTCTTCCAAGTCTAAGACGTAGTCTTTAGAAAGTTGAACAGCGCCTCTTGAGTTGCCGCTTCTGCTTTCAATCAAAACCGGATACACGACACCTGGAACGTAACCGCTCCTGTTATCCGACCGTTCCATACTCGCAACAAACTTCTCGGTACAGAGGAAGAAACAAAACGGTGGTCACAGGTCACGGTATTTTTTTTATAAAAAAATCGTACGTAGATCTCCCAGCAACGTTGCCTTTCACAAACAAAAGACAATTAACTCAACAAAAATAAGAAAACCCTTCTGCAATGACAAGACGTTAGAAACGTAATGCAATAAAAGCACACCACGTAAAGCAAGCCTGCACTCATGTGAATAGTTCGAACGGAAGAGATTTAGAAAATACGGGGAAGGGGAGGGGGGCATCTTCCAATCGTGTTTCGTTAACACTATTTATCCTTTCATATGCATTTCTTAATATGCAGCCCATCAGAAGATATGCTACTTCCCTAGACTTCAAAATGCTATTAGAGTGCGATACCACATAAAAGAGAGGGACTGAAGAATCTAGATTACCTTGTTGTCAAATTTTTGTTAATGATGGTTATAACCTTAATCTTTTGTACCACGCCTACGTTCCTGTTCTTGCGAAAACCTTTTGGCAATCTATCAAACCTTTCGCTCTTCAGCGCTCTAATTGTACGGCTCCATGATGAATGGAACATCGTTTTGGGACGGGCACATACATTTGGTAACTACGATTGTACAGGTATTCTGAACAAACAGACTCTAAGAAAAGCGCGAAGAGTAATTTTCTCAAAGGCCCAACAACGCGAAAGGATTTCTGGCAGATTGGAACTCGGGAAAACAAAAACATTACGTGATTGTGCATTCCGTGCACGTACAATGCAATTGGCGTTTCAAATTAAAAAGCCACAATTGCATCGTCTCTTTATTTGAAGGTGTAATAGGAGGAACCAAGTGCATGGTATTTACAAAGACCTGACGTTTGTCAGACGTTGATACGCGAACAACTGCTTCCAGTGTGATGACCCCGGTGTCGCTTTCAACCAATTTATGACGCGCTTTGGCTGGCTGAACTGTGGGGTACGATGCCTTTAGAACTCGTTTGTGACTGGTGCGTTCAGGATCCTATCGCACCCATGCCTTAAAAGTAATCCCGAATTTTTCACAAACGACCTCACAGGAGCCAAAGTGTCACGCTCACGAATGTCGCAACCATTGCGCTTGGTGCCAGAATTCCCGGGCAAAATTAAAATGGAAAGCTCGTACATTTGGCTTGTACAACCACCGTTGCGACACCCCCAGGATCCTGACCAACGGCATAGAACTTATATGACGTCAGAGTGGTTGAGAGTACAAGAATTTCGTTCGCAACTTCTATGTCACAGATATAAAAAAAAACATAGAATCACTAGGTTTGCGTTAACCCAGACGCAATTTCATTTCGCTTGTGTTTTAAAGACCTTTGGATGTAGTACCGGGTGTATCAAGTAGCGGTCAAACGCTTTAAATCGACCGAAAATTTCGTTTTTTAAACTATCGCTCTACGATGTTCTGCAGCTTTGCACACAAGTGGTGCATTTGTTCTGTAAAATTTGGAAAGAGCGAGCTTACCTGAGAAAAATGTAAAAAAAAAGGCTTAACTCCTATGGAAACGCAGCGAAGTCAACAGTCTTCAAACAGTAGGGCACCCTATTGACTGAAGACCGGTGGCTTCGCTGGGTTTCCACAGGAATTAAGACTATTGCTTTCTTTACTTTTTTCCTCGGGTAAGTTCGCTCTTTGCAAATTTTATAGAAAAATATGCGCCGCCTGTGGGCAACGCCGCACAAAATCGTAGAGTGATGGCTTAAGAAACCGAAATTTGCGGTATATTTAAATACCTGGCCGCTATTTTTCATACCCGATAGAATACCAACGTATTAAAATGTTCCATTCAAAGCGCCATGTTATCGGGAGATATAGCGGCATATATTTATAGGACGCCGCTTCTACAATCATTGACAACCTAAGTGAAGGACGTGCTGACTGACGAGCATCTCATTATTTCTTCTCATCCAGTAGGATTGCGGTATTAGAGGATAAGAACACGAAAAAAGCAATCACGAAGCAAGAACCAAGAGTATAAGATCAAGCCACACTCTGCGCGCCTTATTTGTCAGCGACTATGAAGGAATCTGTGAATACAATCAATGCAGCGTGTCTACCCCAGCCTATTTAAAGATTTAAACTAAGCCTTTGGGGGCATGGTGCATGCCGTAATACAAATTATTTCTCGTCTGCAATATTGTGTGCGGAATTTCCATGATATTTGTTTATCGTGCCCAAAAGCTCGAAAGTTGAAGCTAGGGAGAAATGTAAAATTCGATTTTGCGTCACTAAGAAAACGCGATGCGGAAGCGCCTGAGTAAATAGAATGAATACATCACCGGCATGAGCAGTAGCTACGCTGAAAATGATGAGTGTAGCCAAATACATTTTCCGTCATAAAAACGTCCTTAAGGGAAAAATTTATATTTGGAAATGAAAGAATGCCTTTGTCAGGAACCTCTTTAAAGGGTGAAAAGGTTAAGCGCCCTTTAACATAATACACAAAATGCGAGATAATGAACACAATAGGCAAAATGACGTACACAGGAAGTTGCATTCAATATGTTAAAGGCAGCTTTTGCACAAGACGAGCATTAACTCCGGCAATGGACCTTTTTCAAACGTCAGAGCCATCTCGTGGCAGTCTCAATACCTCTCATTTCTCCGCACTGATGACGGTGATAGAAGATCAAGATTGTCTACCTTGAAACACTCCCGATTTTGTGAATCAAAGGCGACTTTCAAGGGCCAACTTGTTAGAAAGGATTCTCCGCTTCTCTGTGGTATGCTTTCAAAAGCGTTCGATTCTCCAAGAGTGCAGAAGCTTCGTAGCGCCGCAATTAGAGCGTCGAGTTTGGGTCTGCACGTGGCAGGGAGGCTAACATTTGAAAATGGTCTATCGAAGCGCGTAAAAAAAGATACGGCAGCCGTTTGGTTATCGCGGTTGAGACTAAAAATGGCTTGCACTTACGACACATCAGCGGCCATTCTGGTGTCCATTGCTGGCTGTGCACGTGGGTTCTGCATCAATGCATGAAAATAAGTATGTAATATGACGTCACATGCCGGCCACACACAAACGCCGCGGCTAACGAGACATGTTATTGTCACAAAACCAGCCCGTCGAAGAAGCGGAAGAATACACCAGCGGTTTTCGACAAATGGCTTCCTCTGATATATCGTCGCTTCGATATCAAAAAGTGCGATTCCATACACTGAATAACAGTCATAGCACGTAAAACCGGGATTAAACAATCGTGTACTTTCTGAGCGGCATCTGCCTTGCTACTCGAGAAGGTCTGAACAGCTCTCAAGGGCTAGCTTTACTCAAGTGATTTCTATTGACATATTTACGACCGAGTTGGCATCGCGCTTGTCACCCACGGGAATGCACGGGGCTAGGGCCCCACCAGCCAAAGTTCTCATTTTATCTTTCTCGTCTCTGCTATAACGTTCTCAACTTGTAACGTATCCCTCGTTCGTGTTCGAAATGTTCTAGACCACAGAGTATGTACGAAAGAAGCTGAATCCGGCAAGATTCGGACATTGGTTCCTTGTCACCGTCACGGGATGCACGCTGTTCTTTTTGCTTTAGTTAGGGGTGCGAGTTCACCTTATTGTACATTTATTTTCAGTTTTTAAATCAACCTGCTTTTTTATTCATGATAATACAGTAATGCCCAGGGAAGACACCCGAAACTGTAGGGAGACCGGGAGGTATCCAGGGCTGCCCGTTAGATGACGCCACTGTGTTCACTCTTTGTAAGCGGTCGCAGGCGTGTCAAAACGACCATTCCGCCGGTCGTTTTGGATCAGACGACAGGCTACGGGGAGTGACCAACTGTCGTCCCGGCATTCCCCATCGCGCTCGGCTATTGTAATTTCCGGAAAGCCCCATCACCCGTCGGTCGATCGCCGTTCCCCTCATGCTCGGCGACGCAGGAAGTTACGTCTCCCAGAGATCGGCTTCCACCCGGCTCCGGGAAGATCAGCCGATCGAGATCTGGGCGTTCCGAACCTTAAACCAGAGTTTGCGCAGCTCCGAAAGGACGTGCGAAAGACATTCGGATTAATCTCAAACGACCAGTGGCGATCGCGCCCTCCAAAAAAGTGCATCCCGGAACGCGACAAACGAGGAGTGGAATTCGTCATTAATCAAACGCGAATCTCTTAAAAACACCTTGAAGGGACCATGAAGACCACTTTGAAGTTCAGTTTAACGATTCGTATGAACGCCAAGCGCTTGCGCGTCGCACAAATTAATTGAATAGAACCAGCAACAGTCACACCGGGACCGATGCGAGCGACGCCGAGACTGCGGGAAAATCCAGCTTGTGAATGACGTGGACCGTGACATCAATTGAGGCACGTCGGGCGATTGGTCGAAATGAACGGAGTCCGCTTGCCCTTGTTTTTGATCGGAAGTTGTTATAAAAGATTTCGTATTTTTTCTTATTTAGTAACAACGAAACAACGAAAAACGAAAATTCTTGACACAACAAATTACTACAATAAATTAAAATATTATTTCAGTCTGCGGGCACGCAGAGTGAAAAAACTGAATAACGGAGAGCCTTTAAAAAGAAGCAAAAACAATTCTTAAAAAAAAAAAAAAAAAAAAAAAACAATTTAGAGGAGAATTTTAGAGTATTTTTATCCCGTTAACTTGAATACCACGTTCATTTTACACGGCGATTCATACTAAACATGAGAAAACCCGAAAATCCTCCGACCAGTAGTGACGTCATACTAGAATCTTTGGGCCGCCAAGCGCCTGTCGCTTGTTTGGGCAGCGCGTGTATCGGAAGCTTGCCAGGTGTATTTTTCCGCACTGACGTCAGTCGTGACGTCTATCTCTGACCTTTTCGAACACAGGAAGAGTGCACGCGCACAGCTTTGATAGGTGCTGAAGATGAGCTAAGCAGGGATTCCGAAAACTCCTAGTATCGCGCCACGCCCCGTGCACTTTGATATTAACTTTAAAAAAATAATTTCTGCCGCCTCCGTGCGCCATATTGAAAAAACTATTTTTATATACTTGTGATCGTGGAGGCCAAATGAAGACGATTTTGGTGTTTTTCCATAAGGCAAGCCGCTACCCAAAAGCAAAAATAAAATTCTGCAAGAAAAGTTGATCTTGAAAAATGATATATTTGCATCCACTAGCATCTAGAGGTTTACCGCAGAAAGTTTAATTAGTTTACACTGCATAGTTAACTTTTTATACATTATTTTTGCCCAGCGAAGCTAAAGAAAAGGTAGGGTTTGCAGCAATTTGAACACACTTTTCTCCGTTCCGCTTTTTGCTAGAAATTCTATTTTAGTCAATCTATCGTTTGATAACGGCAATAAAGGGACGGCTCGTTCTTCACTTTTCCTGACTCAAATTTAATAGGGAGTGCGGCTATGAAATTGTTTCGTCACTTTACGGATATTTTTATTAAAAAAATCAAAGCCACAGAAGACCAAAAACTTGACCAATTTTGAAGAAGAAAACATTTACAGAAATAAATTACTTTTTACAAGAAACTTTCCATAGCCGCGCCCCCTAGGCATTCCGCTACATATCTATGAGACAAAAAATTAGAATATTGGATAGTTTTCCGACGATAGATTAACTACACAATGTAATCGTGTTACTGATAGAAGCTGCTCTAATTTCCTTCCCGGTTGACCGACAGACCTGAAATTTTGTTAAGCATCCTCTAGCATGACTATAAGCCTGCCCTGTAAATTTCATTAATTTTACGCCGAGGGTTCAAAAGTTGACCCCCTTGGGGGTGTGTCCCCTTAAATAAAAAAACACTTCAGTCTCTCTCTAGCTTGAAAAGCATTTAGTGTAATACATCTAAAAAAAATTGTTTTTTTTTTAGAAAAACAAAATTGGCGAATCACTGTGTTCCGTTCGGCTTGTGGCGCGGCTCTTAGTTCCACGCTCGAATGGAGTTGCAGAAACTGTTCCAGGCTGACGCACTGCAGTTTCAAATACTCGTCAGGGTCCCTTTTAAAAAGCATCTGTCATACCTCGTTTAGCACGCCGCAATCTTTCCAAAACATCCATCCAGCTTTTCATCCAAACCGACCTTTTTGCGCCTGGGGTGTACGGAAAAATCGGTACATGTCCCTGCGGGAGCCCAAGACTCCGTCGCTTTCACGCCGAGCCTCCTCGATCAGGACCATACTTTCGTCATGTTTTGGGTTAATAAATCTGATTGAAGTTCCCGTTGAGCCTGTGACGAGTTTTATCTCACATAGTATGCGCAACAGCGACACGCAACTATTATAGTTCTCAGTAACATGATAGCGCCGTTCGCAACGCGAATGGCAATAAATCATGTCAACAAAAATTAAGGTCCATACCAGGGTTGGGCAGAAATACTCAAAAATGTATTTGGGAGTACAAATACTGGGAGTCATAAAAATAGGAGCAAAAATACTGATACTCAAATATATATGGAAAAATCTATCGCGATACGTATCGGAGATACATATTTAAAATAAGCATAAAATCTTTGGAAATAAAAATATAGGAATATATTTTACTGAGGGCGGAAATAAAAATACTTAAATACTGATACTGCAATACATTTTACAAATTTGTTTGAGACGCCAACTGAGATTAAGCTTGAAGAGGAAGTTTTTGATGACGAAATTACTTTCTCGCAGGCTTGGCACTTCACCTTAAAGTGTCAAGCAACGTCGCCTCGCTGTACGGTTCCAAGCGGCAAGGAGTCTTCAATGGGCTCAAAAACGTTCAGTCAAGGAGTTACCGAGGTCCCTTCTCTGGAATTCTGTGTGTCTTAAAAGGTTAAAACAGCGCAAAAAAACGACGGACAGCGTAAAGAAGTACACGGACAGAGAGGTCTGTCCGTGTCCTTCTTTACACTATCCGTCGTTTTTTGCGCTGTTTTTGCTTTTAAGTATGTCATACCCACTCGCCCAGGCTTCAACTTTATCTGTGTGTCTCATGAGCGATGCGAAGAGACTTCGACCTCTAAATCAATTTCATGTCACCCTAAATTCCATCGAAACGTCATCATGCTCCCACTCAATAAGGGCGCCCCTCTCAACAGTGATCACATGAAGTCACGGTGGAATGATTTGGTATTCGTGTCTCTGTAGGTGTGGCCTTGAACGTAAAACTTCACCCAGGCTGCTGTATGAAAGAACAATATGTAATTTTGATGTAGGTGACTTCGTTGAAGATCGTGCAGGCAGTTAGTTGCCTTTGAAATTTTTGAGAGCAGTAGACCACCTTTATCATCCTGGAACACGTCTTCTGTTAGGTTGAAAAAAACGACACGGTGGCATCGTTGTTGTGACAGTCCTTCGTGAAGACCCGCCAACGCTATGACGCATGGATGGCAGTCCTCGAGTTTTGCCTAGCCTCAGTCCAACCGAGACCTTCGTGGATTGCGACCTGAGATTGCAGGCGCAGGTGCTATCTCTCGGAGAAACAGCACGCTCGAGACGAGTCGCAGGCATACGAAATCTGTGTCGGCAAAGAGAGGTTACATTTGGCCTCCTCCATGGTTATCGGATCAGCAGAGTAGCGGGCCATGTTCACGTCAACTGAGGACATACCGTTGAGCCGCGCAATATTACGGGCACTGACGCTTTCGGATATGTGTTGCGGGCATCAAACTTCGATTCCCACAGACCCTCTTTCCGGACGAACATGACACAGCAATACTTCGCTCTCGGCCAAAGGGTTTATTCACTCACTTATTCCCTGGGGGTTTCGACGTCGGGGAATGGTCAACAGCGAGGCCTTGGGGACGTCCGACGCCATAACAGCTGCCCCTAGTCCCAGCGGTAGTCATCCACTCCGTGTCATGGGGACGTCGTCGTCCAGGGTCGCTGTCCGGTCCGTTGTTCGAGTCCGCCAATCGGTGTAGTGCCTGCACTCCCCGCGCCAGCGTCTCCCACCGTCTGAGCCGCACTACGTCACTCGTTTACCCCCAGGTCGGCACCAAGAGAGAGCCACCCTTTGTCTCGGTTCCCTTTTTAAGACTTTCCTGGCTTTGTCCCTCCAACCGTCCAATCGGAAACCCTGCCGCGAGCCGACCCTTCGACGTCAGCGCTGAATGAGGGAGCGCTTGCCCTGTCCCTCCCGGAGGGATCGGACATAACACGACAGGACGGCAGTGGGAAACGGGAAGGTCAAGGATGAACGGGGGGCCGGGCAGAGGGTCTCCACACCTCCCCTCCCTCAAGGCTCGGACTCTGGAAGGCTTGAGTCGGCGGGGGCCGGACGGTCTCCCGGGAGAAGCTCCTTTTGCAGCAAACTCGCCTGAGCTGAGTGTCGCCCATGATGACGAGCACCCTCGATGATGATAGTGGCGGCATCAAACCAGGCAGGTCAGCGGTGAACGTTGATTCACTGGGAAGCTCGCGAGCGACGAAGCACGCTTTACGACCTGGTCCGGTGCACCACAGCACACAACACGGACGGGCACTCAGGCACACACCGGGTGTGAAAGTTCGCTTCCTTCCCTAATATTCCAGACAGCGAATCGCGCAAAAACGAATACCGGCACGCTATATCAGACAGCGGAGCGAAACCAAAGTCCTCCGATCGTTGGACATGCCACAAAATACAAACAAATCATGAAGACCGTCATGCTACACGTTCCAGAGGTAGGTAGGAGGAAAACCATTCCTTAACTAAAAAGTATGACCACTCACTGTATACTGAAATCGTACATACGCCCGCTATATTATGGTTTCTCCTATAAAACTCAAACGCATTCTTTTAAAACAGAAAACAATCTACGAGAGCGTTAGAACCGCACACTTCTGACAACAATATTAACCTCTAACCCACACTCGAAAAACGCATAAAATTTCGAAAACTAACAACGATCTCCCGTAAAAAAGAAACAGCCACATATCCAGTCCCGTTCGAGAGGTGCGACTTGAAAAAAGAAAAAAAAACACGCTGCCAACAGTAGAAATTACCCAAGAGGGGCACTCATGCACTCGGCGTTCGCGACACCCGAGCTACAAACACGCTACAACCAAGCTACGCAGCACGCCTTCATCCGAATAGATAATAACCGTACTGAGAGGCCGTTGTTCCGTGGTACCGGCCACTTACACCAGTACAAAGGAAATAGTATCTAATAAAACTTTGGTTGGGGCTAGTTGGTTCATATCGATTAAAAGGTTAAAAGGCGCGAACAAACAGGAGGAAAAAGGACGAAAAAAAACGTCGTACGTGTCGTACGTGCGTCCTTTTTCGTCCTGTCCGTTCGCGCCTTTTAACCTTTTAATCAACAGTATCTATCCTGCGAACAGCAGATCTCATTGGACAGCCTATATACACTTATGGTCCCGGGTTTGGTGACATTTCGTCATCAATTACAGTAACAGTTCTGTTTCAATGGCGGGTTAAATTGTGCAAGAACCTCTAAATGTACTAGCAGACGTATAAAATAACTCTCGACCGACATCCACATCATTTAACCACCCCAGCTTCGAGTGTCCAAATTTCTTGGTTTTAGTTTTTTCATGCTACCAAGCTGAAGAGGCGATGTATATTTGTTTTTAAATGTAGCTTAGTTTGAAAACCTGAGGAAGATTCATACCTTTCTAAGAAAGATAAACATTCCTCACCAATTCGTGATTCACCTCTTCATTTCCAGCATCGGTTAAAAAACAGACTGTCCCCTAAAACACTGGATTCCACGCATCTATGACAGTTTTCAGCCAATTGAACATCGCCTCTCGAATTTCCGCTTCTAATTTCGATCAGAGCTGTATACACGACACCTGAAACGTAACCGCTAGTGTCATCTGACCGTGCCGTACCCGCAACAAACATATCCTTGCTGACGAAAAAGAAAAAAAGAAAAAAAAATCTGTGGTCACATCACATAATCTGTGGCCTTAGAAAATAAATTGCGCCTAGACCCTCATGTAAACTTTCAATTCACAAGCAAATATCAATGAACACAGCCTATAAATTTAGAATAAAATAACCCCCGTACAAGGTCAATACTTGGGTGATGTAAAATAGTAAAAGCAGACCACAGCGAATAAACCCCATGATTCATGTGTCCCCCCCCCCCCCCCCCCCCCCCTAAATCTTCCAATAGACCCTTCCGGAAAACTGTGGCACCCCCGCATTCTGGTGGACGCACTGTGACGTTCCGATGTCCGGCACGTGAAATTATCCAGGAATCGAAAACGAAATTGACGTCGGTTCAACATTTTGTGATTTCAAAACCCAGAGAATTCCAAGGAAAGCAAAACAGGCTATGTGATAACCTACTTTTGTGTTCGTAATGATAAGAGAAAATTAATCGTGCCACTTCGAAGTTATATAAAGCGTTCGAGTCGACAAAAAACGCACACCCGAACAGGCCTACAATGCCCCCTCCGCGATGTGTCCCGGGATTTCCCAGAAATTCTTATCGGGATTTCCTTAAGCTACTCATACCTTCATGTGTGCCAAACGGATGAATGCATCCTCATTTCGCGCATTATGAAAAAGAAGCTACTTCGCTTGACTTCAATTTGCTTGACCCCCCCCCCCCCCCCATACCCTCGCTTGACCCCCCCCCCCCCCCATACCGCACAATAAACTCGAAAAAACTGAAGGATCTAGGATATCTCTTTACCCAGCCTTTATATCAATCATTTTTATCTTAACGTGTTTCGCACCTGTTTATATAAAAATCTTTTAGATACTCGTAGCTTTTTTTCGCTTTTCGGTTATCTAATTTGACTTTAAGATGATGGATGACACAACTTTTTGAGGCTGTCACCCACATGTAGTAACGTAGATTCAATACCTTCTAAACGGAACAAACGAGAGGCTAGAAAAAACGCTAAGAATAATTTCCTGCATTGTCCAACAACCATAACGGAAAGCTGGCAAATTGTAACTCGGCGAAACGAAAGCATTACATAAGTGCGCATTTCGTGCACGTACAATGCACCTTCCGTTCTGCCTCTGTATGCTATATTTACTTCTCTGTTAATTCCTTCGTGTAGCCGGAGGAACAAAGCGCATGACCTTTACGTAGAGTCGACGTACACCCGCTGTCGAATAAGAGAACATCTGTTTCCGTTCTGGTGAGCTTGGTTTTGATTTCTATTTGTTTTTGAGGCCCCTTGGCTGCTACAAGTTTAGAGTATAGATCAAAAGTGGTCCAAAATTTGCAACGAGCGTCGTCACAGGAGCCGAAGTGTCATGCTGTCTGATGTGATCCTGGTGGCAGGAGCTAGAAGTGCCAGCAAAACGTGCAAGCGAACGCTCGTACTTTTGCTCGTACCACCACTGGTGTGACATTGCAACGATCCCGGCCGGCGACAGCATGGCAATTGTACGTTGTCATCAGACTCAAGAGGAGGGATTACATTTTAGGACGTGATCGCGGCACCAGACGGAGATGCGTTCACGGCATTATAGTTTGGAGTCGGCACTAAGCATGTGGATGCTGATTAAAGGCCGACGACCAGACACGATATTCTGCTAGGCAGAACATCCTCCTCACCCTGGGGTAGGAGGAAACGGGCAACGATGGACAGGATAGAAAGGAGGAGAGGAGGAAGCTGCGGAAAATTGGAAATCGTGACCTGATCGGCGATCTTCAATTTAAGTGACTGACGAATCTCGAGAAGGTTAAAAATTAGCACATCTACACAACCATACCAAAACTTCCGTCGCAACATTGATGTCACAAATATAAACAAATTGACACTAGGCTTGTGTTAGCCTAGCAGCAATTTTAATTTGCTTTGTCTCTAAAGAAAGAATTTTCAGTATAGTGCACTACAAGCATAATAAACGGACCGAATGAGCATGTTTTCATAAAGAAGATATTGCACCATATAATTCTATGAGGCCGCTCCTTCAATCACTTACAACTTAAGAAATTAAGGGCGTGGTGACTCAAGAGCCCCTCTTTATTGCTTTTCAACTAATGAGATTGCGACAATAGCCAATAAGAGCGCTAGACAACCATTTGGAAAACAAAAGCATTAAGCCATTAAGAAAACAAAAGCATTAAGCCATTAAGAAAACATTAAGCCACACCCTGCGCTTCTTATTGCTCAGCGATTTTGAAAGCACCTATGAATAAAATTACTGCAGTAAAATTGCCAAGCCCCATTTAAACCCTACGCCTTTTTAGGCTGTGTTGCAAGGCGTAACTCAAATACTTTTTCGCCGGCAATATCGCGCACGGTATTTGCATGATAGCCGTTGACCTTCTCCAGAACATCGGAGAAATCTCCTATAGAAATAAAAAGTTCGATTTTACGTAACTTACTCAAGGCATACAGATGCTTCTAGATAAATAGGATTCATACATTACCGGCAAGAGCTGTAGCAAGGCTAAAAATAATCAGTGCAGCCGAATACATTTTACCGTGTAACAAAACACGATCAGCTGAGAAATGGAGAGTGGAAACTCTAAAAATGTCTATCAAAAACCGTTTCAAAAAGAAAAAAAAATGCTTCAGCGCCCTTTACAACCAGAATATACAACATTTAGAATATAAAAACTAAGAAAAATAGGAACGCACTCGGGAAGTGGCATTCATTTCGTAGGTGGCACCTTTGAAACGTGAGAGCCATCTAGTAGCAGTGCGATTAGCTCCGATTAATTCGTAAAATGACGGTGATAGGAGAGCAAGGTCGCCTAACTTGAACCAAACCCCAACTTCGTGACTCAAAGGCGACTTAAAGGGACCCCCTTGTTTGAAACAATTCCTTCCTTTCCTAAAGTATTCCTTCAAAGACGTTCGCTTTTTCTAGTGACGAGAAGCTGCGTAGTGCCGCCATAAGATCGTCGAGTTTGGCTCGGCACATGTTGGGTAGACTACCTTTTGAAAAGGGTCTATTCAAACGTGTAAAAAAAATACACCAGCGGTTTGCTTATCGCGGTGGATACTAAACATGGCTTGAACTGACGCCACATGAGCGGCAGTTGCGGTGGCCATTGCTTGTTTTGCACATTCCTCCTGCGGCAAGGCATGAGCACTGGTATGTAAGATGACGTAACAAAAAAAAAGCCACATGTAAACGCCATGGTAAATGAGGCATGATTATGTCACGTGACCAGCCCCTGGGAGGCGCGGAAGTACAAAAGGGGTTTCCGCCGAAATCCTTCCGCGAATTTTTCCTTGTTTCAATTAAAAAAAAGTGCGATTCCACTCACAGAAAAACAGCAAAAAACTTTAAACTGGAATTAACCGCATATTCCTTTACTTTACGAGCGTCATTAAAGTTGCCGGCAGGGAAGGTCAAAACAACATTCGAGGACTACGTCGGCTAGAGGGTGTTTCCACGCCAGATCGTACAATAATGGTCCGGGTCACAGTTTTCATATTTATGTAAAAAATATATGTTAAAGCCATATTCTTGAGAGGAGCATTCAGCTATATGCGAAAGTCGTAGCTAATTTTCTTCGGGAGATAGAATATTTCGAAGCTCTAGGCGTTGAAATTGCCAAGGTTTTGCATAGACTTCTGCTTATCTCTAATATCCTACTCAAGACACTGTATTTCAACTACTTTTGTTAGGAATTCGATATCTTGCAAATATACCTAAAAGTATTTACCACTTTTTTTTAATTACGATTTTTAGCACTTTGTGCTCATTATCTCAAGTACATTTTTCAATCTTTGAGAGAAGCTTGTCAACGGAATGGTTTAGCAGAATAGACCACTTTCGAAAATCGCCGCTTCAGAAGGTCCATGTGTGAAAATAGGTGAACACGTACTCAAGCGAGCTCAGGTACTCCGTCTAACAAGGAAGCAAGCTCCGGCTGGATCTATTGAGATGTAGAGACTTAGATTGGGCTCCTCCAAACTTTCTTTTGTTTCTATTTTGGCTTATTTTTTTGGGTGCGAGACACTTTTTTTGGAAAGCCAATAAGATGTCTCTCTGCTGATTTTGTGTGTGTGTGCTGGTATTACACGTTTGAGCCCTTTATCAATTCTGCCTACCCTCCATCGCATGCCGTAAACAGCTTAAACTAGACGGAATTCGCAAAACCACAGGCGCATACCACCACGCGCAATGCGTGGAGTAGGAAGCGTCAACTGCTCTTCCATAGAAAATTAGACGTCATGAGTGTCCCCCTCGCTGTGTCCAGTATAGCGACAGTAGGTGATTCGAAGGTACACGGCTAAATTCCAAAATTTATGTTCTAAAAAAATTATTTTGATTAAAGGGGCTGTGCAACGACATTGGGTAGGAATATGTTTTTACTTTACACCAGCTGCCTGGCACTGGTGGGACCAAGAAAACTCGAACTGTGTGACCCACTTATGTAGGTCACATGTAAGATTTTAAGAAACTTTACCAAAATTTATAAAATTGAGAAAGTTCGACTTCTCTCTTTTCAAAATTGTTCTAAAATACTAGCTTTTTTTATTTTTTTAATGCTGATTATTTGCTGAGTCACGTCCCACAAGCCCCTGCCGACTTTAACCTGACTCGATGATCATCTTCGAGATCGATGCATTTGTAAATAAGTTAGGTTATATCATTATTATTAATATTAATATTACTATTATTATCAAGCGTCATAAAATCTATTTTTCAAGCGTCACAGAAGGATTCTCGTGCAGCAGTCCGAGAAGAGAATGCACAGCGAGCAGTCAAACTTGCGATCACCGACAGGTAGAAAAAATGTCAGTTTCCGCCTTGGCAGCTGCAATAAACAATAACTTTAAGGCAAAACAAATTCTCCAAGCTTCCTGTATGCGCTGTTGTTCGTTGCTAAAATTACTCTCAAACAAGTCTTTTTTTTTTTTTTTGCGGCGCAGTTCTTGGACGTTTGTTTCCGGGTTGAGCTGCGTCGCAATCGCCTTCAACGTCAGCGTAACCACGCGTTGCATTATGGGACGTTCCCTATAATGACGTCACGTGTGACGTCACGAGGGTAAAGGTTTCCCGCTAAATTAAACGGGCAGATTTTTCAGCTAAATCTAACGAGAAAATTTTCCCGCTAAATTTAGCACGGACGTTTTTCCGCTGAATTCATCAGAAAAATGTTCCTGCTACATTTGGCGGAAAACTTTTCCACCAAATTTACCGGAAAAATTTTACCATCGTGACGTGATATCACACGTGAAGCCTCAACCCGGAAAAATGTTTCCGCTAAATTCAGCCGTAAAGTTTCCTGCCAAATTTAGCGGTAAAATTTTAGACTCGGGACGTCACAAGTGACGCCACATGTGACGTCAAATAAATGAATATGATATCACGTGAAATTTAGCGGAAAACTTTTTTAATTTAGCGGGAAAATTGGCGTCAAGTGACCTCCCCTTCAATTCAGTTTCCTCGCTAAATCTAGCGGGAAACTTTTCGCTAAATGTATCGGGAAATTAATGCAAAATGTCACGCTAAATTGGAGGAAAGAGCACGGAGGGGGAGGAGGGGTATGCCCTACCCTCCATACCCTCTTATCCCCCTCCAAAAGATCTCCGCTGCAATTCGCCACTAGAGAGATTTATAAACGCCTTTAATTTCTTTGTATAAATTAAAATTTTTACCTCAATTTTCTGCCTGCATTGATTAAAAAAATTCTATTAAAATGGTCTTATGAGAATAAGACTACAAATATTACCCTTTGAAAGCCTTACACGGTATACTAGGGCACCTGAGGCAAACAAGTTATCATCGATGCGCAGAGAAGTCTAGCTCGGAATTTTGCTCTGTTCCCACTGCCCTTGCTGCAAGCTCTCTAAACCTAATGTCTCGTTTTAAGAAAACTTTTTTCATGGTTGTGTCAATGAAAACTTGTATACTCCCTCGGAAACACAGTGCTTCCTTAATTTAACGCCGACACGAAGTTGTTAATTTTTACACTTTTTGTGTACACTTCTTGTGCTATTCCTTGGTCTATGGTCGGATTGTCTGGTGAAGTCTCGACTCCCCGATCACCACCCAGCCTGTAGAGTTATCTACCTAACATCCCCGAATGAAAGCCAACTTGTTTCTGAACAATGTCGGCGTGTAAATACTGTTGGTTTGGGGGAATGTCACGCTAAAACTTCGCAAGATGGAAGTTCGTTTTATGCAGCACTGCATGCGAGAACCGGATTCCCACGCCACTGTGTATCTCTTATTGTGAAGCTTCTAATGGCGTCCTTATTCAAACGTCATTGTGATTCGAGGTCACATGCGCCACATCACGGATGCATGTACATCCCGGTACTCCGCCAAGAGGCGAAGATTGTCCATGGTTCCGGCAAGAAAGGAAGATGGAGTCGAACGACAAGTTCGTTGGCGTGTGCAAAAGCCTTGTGGAAAGCTTGAACTCGCCGCGTCCTTACACCAAAAGCGTCAAAGTTGACGGTACGATATAGCTCTTGCGGTGGACTCACACGACAAGGATTTTCTCCAGGTAGAGGTGCATATGCCACCGTGTTTTGAGGTTATGTGGGTCACGTCACTGATGCTTGCTATTCTCAGTACTCTGCAAGGAGCCAAGGACAAAGTGTTCCATTCCTACGGACTGTGCCATCGCTCCGGCGAGAGAGATGACGTCGAACGATGAGTTCGATTAGTTTTTTAATGTTCGTGAAATGCATGGTGAATGCTTGAAGTCGCTGCATCCTTAAACCAACAGCGTCAAATTTGACAGTCCGGCCTTGATCCTATTCACGTCGTTGACAAAAAATTATTCCCAATATCAGTCTGTCAACCTTGGCGTTGTTGGTGCAAGAAGGTGACACCTTCAAACTTCTACCATGCTTCGAAAACACAAGATGGAACTTATCGGTTGACGCAATATTATTTTCTTGACGGAACGGTAGGAGAATACCCAGCTCTCGGCGGGGTGGCTTAGAGGATTAGCAAGTATTCGTGACATGGCGCACGTGACGCCGAAACGCGATAACGTGTGCTGCTTTATGTGTAGAAAAACCTTTTTGCGAGTAGACGTAAATTGTGGTTCGATGTTTAGGCAGTGGAAAGTTTAAAAAAAATTGTGCATTTGCAGGCGAGCTGGTGCTTACTAATCATGATGTTGAAACACTGACTATTAGCACTGCGAGTAATTAAACAAAAAATCAGAAACGTTCTTAAAAAGTGAAAGCCGTTTACGACTCCCTGTAACACCGAATTAGAGCGCAGCTCTTGAGGAGGAGGGAAGGGCGCTGGGGCGGGGGGGGGTGAAGTGACCTTGGGGGGTCACGTGACCGTGGGGGTCACGTGACCATGCCGATGATGTCATCAGTGACGTCACTGATGACGTCATCAGTGACGATGACGATGCGGACTCCGATGACGCCATCAGCGTTGATGACGATGACGATGCGGATGTCGGTGACGTCATCAGTGACGTCACTGATGACGTCATCCGTGATGATGACGATGACGATACGAATTCCGGTGACGTCATCAGTGACGTCACTGTTGACGTCATCAGTGATAATCACGATGCGGATGCCGGTGACGTCATCGGGGAGGTCACGTGACCTTGGCGGGGGGTCACGTGACCCTGGGGGTGGTCACGTGACCTCGGAGGGTGTCACGTGACTTCGGGAGGGTCACGAGACCTCGGGAGGAGTTGTTCACGTGACCCTAGCGGGTCACGTGACCTCGGAGTGGTCACGTGACCTCGGGGGGGGGGGGGGTCACGTGACCTCGGGTGGTCATGTGACTGAGTGTCACGTGACCCTAGGGGAGGGGTCACGTGACCTTGGGGATCACGTGACCTTGCGGTGGTCTTCGGGGGTCACGTAACCTTGGGATGACCTTGGGGGTCACGTGACCTTGGGGTGACCTTGGTTACGCCGCCGCCGACGGCGACGGCGACGCCGCTCTAGCCGGGAACGGGCCCCAAGAGCTGCACTCTAAAAAGAAGAGGTACGAGCGGGATTCGGGTGCGCGAGCGCCGACAATACCGAACGATTCGTAACGCTTTCTGATTAAATCAGTTTTTTTATAATCCTAACATGGCGCAGTCGACACCGACAAGAATCACAGGTACGTGCTAGCTGAGGCACACGACCCAAGCATGCATTTTATTGAACGCCTGCCAAATTGACGCAAGACATGGCCGACTCTACAAACCATCTCGCGGAGCGCTATGAACAGCTTCAAATCGCCTACGAGAACCTTGAAACTGATATGACGACGATCAAAGAGCAGGTCAAGAACAACGTCCGACCACGGGTTCAGTGCCGCAAACACCGGACACAGTCCTACATCTTGAGCATGCAACAGTCACCGACGCAACAGTCGCGAGACTCCACGAGGCGACCAGTCGAGAGCCTGCGATCCCTACCATCAGCGAGCTTCTCGCCGTCATCGCAGGGACTCAACAACGGATCGTGGGGTGCGTATTGACAAACTCACGTCCCCTCGAAGTCCACTCTACGATTGACACGTCATCCGCCATACCCATTTACAATGGACATATAGAGACTAACGTTTCTCATTGGCTTGAAGAGGTCGATCGCATCGCCTCTCTTGCACATTGGACGTCATCCCTCACCATACTGAATGCGTTGACTCGACTCAAAGGATCTGCTAAGGACTGGCAGACAGTATATGGTAAATCGATCCGTGACTGTGAAACGTGGAAGCAAGCAGTCCTCGAACGCTTCAAGAGGAAGATAACAATGCAAGACTTCATCGAGTATCAGGTTCAACGGAAGCTCCTGCCCAGCGAAACTCTTGTGCAATACATTTACGCCACGAATGCCATGCTACAAAAGTCGCCGTATGAATCAGTGCCTGAGGACAGAATCTCATTGATCTTGCTTGGCATTGCCGATGACAAATGGGCGAATCCTCTGGCGTCCCACAATTGCAGTTCGGTGCTCGAACTTATTGTCAGAGCAATGTGCATGGATAGCCGATGGCCACACAAAAAGAGCAACTACGCAAACGAGGAACACCAAGAGATGTACCGGAGGACAGCTGCAAGCTTCGAAGATAATACACAGCGCAACACAATTAAAAGCTCCAACTGTGGCAAGCCGGGACACTTCTCAAGAGAATGTCGCATTCCGAAGACACCCGCCACTCTTCGGGCGGAAGAAAGACGCAGCGCACACAGTCTGACGGCCTCCTCTCCAAGACGTTTTGACAAAGCGATGACGAACGCTGAAGCCGTACTACCATGTCAAGAAACGTTCATTGCTTCCTACGCTCAAGCGGGGACGACCTATCCATTGTTCGTGGAATAATTGGTTCAGAAACAACTGTGAAAGTGTGCATCGACACGGGCGCAAACGTCTCGATCATTCGCTCTACAGCTATTCTGCCCAACTCAAACATCATAGTTCATCCTAAAAGATCTGATATGAACGTTATTGGAACACGAGTAAGACCCGAAAAAGTCACAGCTATGGCAATCACTGTAGGCACTACTCAAGTTTGGCTACCTGAGGTGTTCGTCATAGAACTACCTGCCCCTGTCGACATCCTTCTTGGATCAGATTAGAGACGACTTGCCAACGTGTATATTACCTTTCACCCCAGCAACGACGTTACGGTATTTCATCTGCCTCAACGAAACATGCTTGAACGTTGTAGTCAAAGCATATGAAGTGAGCTAGCGGGTGAAACACTCATTGCATTGTTCTGTGGACGCGAAGTTTCTATTGCCACAATTCCTGTGAGTGCAACAAAGCACGGCGATAGATTTGTGAAACTAGAAACGCGACCCAGTGCCCCATACACCGAACTTCTCAAGCACATCGAAGTGGCCGTCAAAGAAATGACTCAAAATGTATCGGTCGATCGACAGAACCAGCTTCGTCACATTCTACTGACACATCACTCAGCCTTTGTCGATGGCGAGAACAAAATAGGACTAGGCCCCCATTCTGAGCACTCGATTGATCTAAGAGAAAATCTACCAGTCACATCTTGCCCGTATATATGCTCTCGTGCTGATAACGAGCTTCTCAAAAGGGAAATCAACGTTCTACTACATCTTTTCGGCTTCTCTGCCATCTTAGCTATCACGTTTCCTCAACGTACCTTGCTGGCTCGTGACACTGATTTTATCTGGACTGAAATTCACGACAAGATCGTCAATGACGTGAAGAAAAGATTGAAGAGTCTTGCAATAATCGGGAACTTCAGGTACGGATGCCCAACAATAACTTATGTCGACGCCAGTCACACTGGTTTCGGAGCCCTTCTTGCTCAATTTCAAGAAGAGGGAGAACAAGTAATCGAGTATGCAAACCGCAGTCTCAATGAACACGACTCGGAGCTCAATTCAAACACTCTCGGATGTGTGGCTCTTCACTGGGCCGTCACCGGAAATTTCGCCATTTTTGTTTGTGCAGAACCTGGATTCACGGTTGTCAGGGGCAACATGAGCCTTACGTACCTCGTGAAACAGGGTACAACCAACCGCAGGTTCGCCAGGTGGACACTGGACTTAGCGGAATATGAATTCGATCTTGTACACCGATCTAGAAAGCTCATCGTACCAGCAGACGCGACGTCACGACTTGACATGCCGGACACAGCCCTGGAAGGCCTCATCAACAACGAGGCGGCTGGATGCACACTGAAGTGCTTGGCGATTGTGCTGAGTCAGGACTCCCAGTTCAGGAGTTCCCAGACGTCTGATCCAGAATGCCAACGCCTTAAGCGACTAAGAAACATAACAAACAGTCTACTCGAAATTGACAACGGGATCCTTGTACGAAAACTGATCCGCAGTGGACGACAAAGCACGCGAATCGTAGTACGTCACGCACTGCACGACATTATAATGTGTTTGCGCCATGATAAGGTCGGACAAATGGACTCAAGAAAAACTTGAGATCAGGTTTCGAAGCGCTACTGGTGGCCGTCCATGACCAAAACGGTCTCATCGAAAGAATGGTAAGAACAGTCAAACAAGTCTTACGAAAACTTGTGGACAATCATCTCGACAGGCTTATCGCATTGGAAGATTCAGTAACCGGCATTAAAGGGCAACTCCGCTCAATTCCGAAAAATTTAGGCTTACATGTGATTCCATTTCACAAAGCACTACTAAACAGCTCTAGGTCTTCGAATTCGCGAAATGTGGAATATTATTTGTGTAATGCTAATTTAAGCATCAGCTGATACCGAAACCGGAACTTCGGTTGCGTCAGGCAACATTAGTCTCGTGTTGTCAGAGTCATGGCCTCGTCACGTCGATCCACGTGATCTTGTGACGTTGGGGGGGGGGGGGGGGGGGCGAGGGAGAGGACACCGGACGCAGGCAGGTCGCTTCGCGTGGCGTGGACAGTGATGGCCGGGGGAGAGGGGGAAGGGGAGAAGACGAAAGAGGAAAGAGGGAGCGGAGAAACAGACCGATTAGCGCGCTGGGCAGCGCAAACTGGCGCATCCGCGTTTATCACGTGGACGCCGTTCAGCCTACACCGGGAGGAGAAACTCATGACGTCATCGTTCAATTTTGCTCTGAGAAGTAAAAACAAACAAAACGTGAGAATGACGTAGTCATGCCTCTGACGTAGTGGCCTAATGTTGATCGCTCCAACTCCGTCGCATTGACTGCGCTGACGATTGCGCCTCACGTTGCACGCTAGAGTTGGCAGATTTCGGCGACTTGGCTCACTTGAAGGTTTGCTGGCCAGTTTATTAAATATACAAACGGAATTAGATCGTAATATTTGACATGGGGTCTTCCTATATGATATTGAAGAGGGCAGCATAGTTTTCTAAATATCAAAAATGAAGTGGAGTTGCCCTTTAATGTCACGAGACAGAGCTCAACGCGATACAGCCCTTTCTGGCTAAGCACGGGTGTGATCCCGAACTTCCGGGCAAACTAAACATTGCCAGCGTAGATGATGACTTCACCGAAACCAAAAGATTGATCAACCTTGCCAGAAACGGATGCGCTGCAAAGCTCAACTTGGAAGATAGCCAGACGCTGGCGAAAGCCCGGTAAGAAGCCGACAAGAGGGGACCTTATTTTAACGTCGGTTACTTCGTATACTGCATCTCTGCGTGGAGCCCAGGGGTGCTATTTTGCGCTTTTTGGACTCCCAGGAGACTAGGGAGAAGAAAGTGACGTCAACGACACAGCGAACGCAGAATGGATGCTGACAGAAGAAAACGAAATCAACACCCAATCTGCGTTTGCTGTGTCGTTGACTTCACTTCCTTCTCCCTAGTCTCCTGGAAGTCCAAAAAGCGCAACATAGCACCCCCTGGACTCTTTACTTAAAGGATCGTACGAAATCCCAGAATCCAAACTCAGAATGCAACATCAGCACGTATGCCAGAGCAACGAAGGCCTCCAGCATGCCTCCGGGACTGTATCACAAACTGAAGTGATGTATAAGGGTGGCGATGTGGGTTAGTTGGTTCATACTGACGAAAAGGCAAACAGCGCACAGTAAACGGGAACTAAAGGAAGTGCAAACCGGACAAGCGATGACTCTCAACTGAAATTTAATCACATGAAAACAAAGCAAAGAAAACAGCAACTCCACTCATGTCACATGATACATTTACCACGTGTCCAAAAAAACCACTTCTTTACTACTCCAGCCCAGTCACGTTTGGCTTATGCAGTTCCCGCCTGCTTTTATAACTGCATGCGCCTCTAAAATTTCTCGATTCAACCTGTCCCTTCCATAGCCAATGATACCCGTCTTACTGAAGATAGGTTCACACCCACATCCATGACAATGCAGTGGCAGATGCCCCCCTGCAGCTCTCACCACTGATCGCAACGACAAGTCATGCTCCCGCAGTCTGTGATTAACACATCGGCCCGTCTGACCGACGTAGGCTTTTCTCCACGATAGTAGAATCGTGTAAACATCTCCCACCTTGCAAACAACATATTGATTCTCATGCTTCACCGAGCAAGCGGGGCCTTTGTCCTTCTTATCGGAAAATCTCGCGCAAAGTTGCGCCAGCTTACACGGAGCGGAAAACACCAATGGCACATCGTACCTCAAGGCAACTTTTTTCAAGTTGTGTGAAATATTATGGAGATACGGTATTACACGCGGTCTCTTATTTGGACTTTCCTTCCGAAGACGGGGTTCCCCCTTGAGTTTCTTACAGAAACCCTCCGCAACGCTCAATAAAACCGAAGTTGGGAAACCTGCCACTGTCAGTCTCTCAACCTGCCAGGAAAAACTATTATTAACCACATGATGACATGACTTCTCGAGTACAGCTTGTAGGCAAGACGAGGCAATGCTTCTCTTGACCAGCTTAGAGTGCGATGAATCATAGGGAACAAGACCCTTCTTTGAGCGTGTCCATATGTCCGACCTTATCATGGCGCATGATACGGTCGGTCAACCTGATCTTAAGTTTTTCTTGTGTCCATATGTCCGACCTTATCATGGCGCAAACACATTAAAATGTCGTGCAGTACGTGCGACACGTACTACGATTCGCGTGCTTTTTCGTCCACTGCGGATCAGTTTTCGTACAAGGATCCCTGTGTCAATTTTAAGGAGACTGTTTTTCATGTTTCTTAGTAGCTCAAGACGTTGGCATTCCGGATCAGACGTCTCGAAACTCCTGAAGTGGGTGTCCTGACTCAGCACGATCGCCAAGCACTTCAGTGTGCATCCAGCCGCCTCGTTGTTGATGAGGACTTCCAGGGCTGTGTCCGGCATGTCAAGTCGTGACGTCGCGTCTGCTGCTCCGTTGAGTTTTCCAGATCGGTGTACAAGATCGAATTCATATTCCGCTAAGTCGAGTGACTACCTGGCAAATCTGCGGTTGGTTGTACCCTGTTTCACGAGGTACGTAAGGCTCATGTTGCCCCTGACAACCGTGAATCAAGGTTCTGCACAAACAAAAATGGCGAATTTTCCGGTGACGGCCCAGTGAAGAGCCACACATCCGAGAGTGTTTGAATTGAGCTCCGAGTCGTGTTCATTGAGACTGCGGTTTGCATACTCGATTACTTGTTCTCACTCTTCTTGAAATTGAGCAAGAAGGGCTTCGAAACCAGTGTGACTGGCGTCGACATAAGTTATCGTTGGGCATCCGTACCTGAAGTTCCCGATTATTGCAAGACTTGTCAATCTTCTCTTCACGCCATTGACAATCTTGTCGTGAATTTCAGTCCAGATAAAATCAGTGTCACGAGCCAGCAAGGTACGGTGAGGAAACGTGATGGCAGAGATGGCAGTGAAGCAGGAAAGATGCAGTAGAACTTTGACTTCCCTTTTGAGAAGCTCGTTATCAGCACGAGATCATATATCCGGGCAAGATGAGACTGGTATATTTTCTCTTAGATTAATCGAGTGTTCAGAATGGGGGCCTAGTCCTATTTTGTTCTCGCCATCGACAAAGGCTGAGTGATGTGTCAGTAGAATGTGACGAAGCTGGTTCTGACGATCGACCGATACACCTTGAGTCATTTCTTTACGGCCACTTCGGTGTGCTTGAGAAGTTCGGTGTCTGGGGCACTCGCTCGCGTTTCTAGTTTCACAATTCTATCGCCGTGCTTCGTTGCACACACAGGAATTGTGGCAATAAAAACTTCGCGTTGACTAAACGATGCAATGAGTGTTTCACCCGCTGGCTCACCTCATATGCTTTGACTACAACGTTCAAGCATGTTTTGTTGAGGCAGTTGAACTACCGTAACGTCGTTGCTGGGGTGAAAGGTAACATAAACGTTTGCAAGTCGTCTCCAATCTGATCCAAGAAGGATGTCGACAGGGGCAGGTAGTTCTATGACGAACACCTCAGGTAGCCAAACTTGAGTAGTGCCTACCGTGATTGTCACAGCTGTGACTTTTTCGGGTCTTACTCGTGTTCCAAGAACGTTTATATCAGATCTATTAGGATGAACTGTGATGTTTGAGTTGGGCGGAATAGCTGTAGAGCGAATGATCGAGACGTTTGCGTCCGTGTCGATGCACACTTTCATAGTTGTTTCTGAACCAATTATGCTACGAACAATGGGTAGGTCGTCTCCGCTTGAACCTAGGAAGCAATGAACGTTTCTTGAAATGGTGGTACGGCTTCACCGTTCGTATTCGCTTTGCTCAAAACGTCTTGGAGAGGACGCCGTCGGACTGTGTGCACTGCGTCTTTCTTCCGCCCGAAGAGTGGCGGGTGTCTTCGGAATGCGACATTCTCTTGAGAAGTGTCCCGGCTTGCCACAGTTGTAGCTTTTAATTGTGTTGCGCTGTGTAATATCTTCGAAGCTTGCAGCTGTCCTCCGTAACAGCTCTTGGTGTTCCTCTACCAAAAAATAGTCAAAGTACAGGCTAGCTGGTGGAAGTCAACCATTTCATCGTTTACCCTGAGACTGTTTTTTTTTTTTTTGAAGAGCTGAAGTAACAGAAAACCTGTCTGTTTTTTCTGTTACTTCTGCTCTTCAAAAAAAAAAACCAGTCTCAGGGTAAACGACGAAATGGTGTTCCTCGTTTGCGTAGTTGCTCTTTTTGAGTGGCCGTCGGCTATCCATGCACATTTCTCTGACAATAAGTTTGAGCACCGACCTGCAATTGTGGGACGACAGAGGGTTCGCCCATTTGTAATCGGCACTGCCAAGCAAGATCAATGAGATTCTGTCCTCAGGCACTGATTCATACGGCGACTTTTGTAGCATGGCATTCGTGGCGTAAATGTATTGCACAAGAGTTTCGCTGGGCAGGAGCTTCTGTTGGGCCTGATACTCGATGAAGTCTTGGATGGTCATCTTCCTCTTAAAGCGTTCGAGGACTGCTTGCTTCCACGTTTCCCAATCACGGATCGATTTACCATATACATTCTGCCAGTCCTTAGCAGGTCCTTTGAGTCGAGTCAACGCATTCAGTATGGTGAGGGATGACGTCCAATGTGCAATAGGGGCAACGCGATCGACCTCTTCAAGCCAATGAGAAACGTTAGTCTCTATATCTCCGTTGTAAATGGGTATGGCGGATGACGTGTCAATCGTAGAGAAGACTTCGAGGGGACGTGGGTTTGTCAATACGCACCCCACGATCCGTTGTTGAGTCCCTGCGATGAGGGAGAGAAGCTCGTTAATGGTAGGGATCGCAGGCTCTCGGCTGGTCGCCTCCTGGACTCTCGTGACTGTTGCGTCTATGACCGTTGCATGCTGAAGATGTGGGACTGTGTCCGGTGTTTGCGGCACTGAACCCGTGGTCGGGCGTTGTTTTTGGCTTTGGCGTGCCTACTCTTTGATCGTAGTCATATCACTATAGAGCTTCTCGCAGCCGATTTGAAGCTGTTCATAGCGCTCCGCGAGATCGTTTGTAGAGTCGGCCATGTCTTGCGTCAATTTGGCAGGCGTTCAATAAAATGCGTGCTTGGGTCGTGTGCCTGAGCTAGCACGTACCTGTGATTCTTGTCGGTGTCGACTGCGCCATGTTAGGATTATAAAAAAACTGATTTAATCAGAAAGCGCTACGAATTGTTCGGTATTGTCCGCGCTCGTGCATCCGAAACCCGCCCGTCCCTCTTCCTTTTTTTTTATTACTCGCACTGCTAATAGTCAGTGTTTCAACATCATGATTAATACGCACCAGCTCGGATGCAAATACACAATTTTTTTAAACTTTCCACTGCCTAAACATCGAACCACAAAGTACGTGTATTCGCAGAAAGGTTTTCTACACATAAAGCAGCAGAAGTTATAGCGTTTCGGCGTCACGTGCGCCACGTCACGAATGTTTGCTAATCCTCTGAGCCGCCCCGCCGAGAGCTGGGAATTCTCCTACCGTTCCGTCAAGAAAATAATATTGCGTCAAACGACAAGTTTGATCTTGTGTCTTGAAAGCGTGGTAGAAGTTTGAAGGTGTCACCTTCTTGCACCAACAAAGCCAGGGTTGACAGTCTGATACTGGGAATAAATTTGTTTCAACGACGTGAATATGAGCAACGCCGGACTGTCAAATTTGATGCTGTTGGTTTAAGGATGCAGGGACTTCAAGCATCCACCATGCTTTTCACGATGATCAAAAAACTAATCGAACTCATCGTTCGACGCCATCTCTCTTTCTCGCCGGAGCGATGGGACAGTCCGTAGGAATGGAACACTTTGTCCTTGGCTCCTTGCAGAGTACTGAGAATAGCAACCGTCAGTGACGTGACCCACATAACCTCAAAACACGGTGACATATGCTCCTCTACCTGGAGAAAATCCTTGTCGTGTGAGTCCACCACAAGAGCAATATGGCACCGTCAACTTTGACGCTTTTTGTGTAAGGACGCGGTGAGTTCAAGCTTCCCACAAGGCTTTTGCACACGCCAACGAACTTGTCGTTCGACGGCACCTTCCTTTATTGCCGGAACCATGGGGCAATCCTCGCCTCTTATTGGAGTACCGGGATGAGCAAGCATCCGTGATGTGGCGCATGTGACCTCGAAGCACAATGACGTTTGCTTCTCTCTGTGGAGGAAATCTCGGTCGTATAAGGACACCATTAGAAGCTTCAAAATTAGAGATACACAGTGGCGTAAAAAATCCGGTTTTTGCCCCCCCCCCCCTCCCCCCCCATGCAGTGCTGCATGAAACGAACTTCCATCTTGCAAAGCTTTAGCGTGACATTCCCCCAAAACCAACAGTATTTACACGCCGACATTGTTCAGAAACAAGTTGGCTTTCATTCGGTGACGTTAGGTAGATAACTCTACAGGCTGGGTGGTGATCGGGGAGTCAAGACTTCACCACACAATTCGACCGTAGGCCAAGGAATAGCACAAGAAGTGAAAAAATGAACAGCCAGGGAATAGCACAAAAACTGTAAAAATTAACAGCTTCGTTTCGGCGTTCAATTAAGGAAGCACTGTGTTTCCGAAGGTGTATACACGTTTTCATTGACACAAGTATGAAAAAAAGTTAAGAAGTCTTAAAACGAGACATTAGGATTAGAGTGCTTGCAGAAGGGTCAGTTGGAACAGTGCGAAATTCCGAGCTAGACTTCTCAGCGCATCGATGATAGCTTGTTTGCCTCAGGTTCCCTAGTATCGCGTGTAAGGTTTTCAAACGGTAATATTTGTAGCCTTATTGTCATAAGACAATTTTAGTAGAATTTTTTTTATCTCAATGCAGGCAGGAAATTGAGGTAAAATTTTTAATTTATACAAAAAAAAAATTAAAGACGTTTACAATTCTCTCTAATGTCGAATTACAGTGCAGATCTTGAGGAGAGGGATAACAGTGTACGGAGGGTAGGGCATGCCTCTCATCCCCCTCCGTACCCTTTCCTCCCATTTAGCGTGAAATTTTACATAAATTTCCCGATTAATTTAGCGAAAATTTCCCCGCTAGTTTTAGCGAGGAAACTGAATTGAACTTGAGGTCACATGACGTCAATTTTCCCGCTAAATTTTCCCGCTTGACTTCACATGTGGCGTTACTTGTGACGTCACGAGTATAAAATTTTACCGCTAAATTTGGCAGGAAACTTTACGGCTGAATTTAGCGGAAACATTTTTCCGGGTTGAGGCTTTACGTGTGACGTCACGTCGCGATGGTAATATTTTTCCGGTAAATTTGGTGGAAAAGTTTTCCGCCAAATGTAGCGGAAAAAATTTCTGATGAATTTAGCGGAAAAATTTCCGTGCTCAATTTAGCGGGAAAATTTCCCTGTTAGATTTAGCGGGAAAATATTCCCATTAAATTTAGCGGGAAAACTTTACCCTCGTGCCGTCACACGTGACGTCATTATAGGTAACGTCCCATAATGCAACGCTTGGGTACGCCGAGGTTGACGACGATTCTGACGCAGCTCAACCCGGAAACAAACGTCCAAAAACTACGCCGCAAAAAAAAAAAAAAGAAAATACATGTTTGAGAGTACTTTTTGCAACGAACAACAGCGCAAACAGGAAGCTCGGAGAATTTGTTTTGCTTTAAAGTTATTGTTTATTGCAGCTGCCAAGGCGGAAACTGACATTTTTTCTTCCAGTCGGAGATCGCATGTTTGACCGCTCGCTGTGCATTCTCTTCTCGCACTGCTGCACGAGAATCCTTCTGTGACACTTGAAAAATAGATTTTATGACGCTTAATAATAATAGTAATACTAATAATAATAATAATAATAATATAACCTAACCTATTCACGAATGCATCGATCTCAAAGATCATCATCGAGTCAGGTCAAAGTCGGCAGGGGCTTGTGGGACGTGACTCAGCAAATAATCAGAATTCAAAAAATTTAAAAAGCTAGTATTTTAGGATAATTTTGAAAAGAGAGAAGTCGAACTTTCTCAATTTTATAAGTTTTGGTAAAGTTTTATAAGTTCTTACATGTGACCCACATAAGTGGGTCACACAGTTCGAGTATTCTTGGTTCCCACCAGTGCCAGGCAGCTGGTGTAAAGTAAAAAAAATATTCCTACCCAATGTCGTTGCACAGCCCCTTTAATCAAAATAACGTTTTAGAACATAAATTTTGGAATTTAGCCGTGTACCTCCGAATCACCTACTGTCGCTATACTGGACACAACGAGGGGACGCACTAATGACGTCTAATTTTCTATCCAAGAGCAGATGACGCTTCCTACTCCACGGCATTGCGCGTTGTGGTATGCGCCTGTGGTTTTGCGAATTCCGTCTAGTTTAAGCTGTTTACGGCATGCAATGGAGGGTAGGGAGAACTGATAAAGGGCTCAAACGTGCAATACCAGCACACACACACAAAATCAGCAGAGAGACATCCTATTGGCTTTCGAAAAAAAAAGTGCCTCGCACCCAAAAAATAACCCAAATTATGAACAAAAGAAAGTTTGGAGGAGCCCAATCTAAGTCTCTGCATCTCAATAGATCCAGCCGGAGCTTGCTTCCTTGTTAGACGGAGTACCTGAGCTCGCTTGAGTACGTGTTCACCTATTTTCACACATGGACCTTCTGAAGCGGCGATTTTCGAAAGTGGTTTTTTCCGGTAAACCATTCCGTTGACAAGCTTCTCTCAAAGATTGAAAAATGTACTTGAGATAATGAGCACAAAGTGCTAAAAAATGTAATTAAAAAAAGTGGTAAATAATTTTAGGTATATTTGCAAGATATCGAATTCCTAACAAAAGTAAATGTAATACAGTGTCTTGAGTAGGGTATTAGAGATAAGCAGAAGTCTATGCGAAACCTTGGCAATTTCAACGCCTAGAGCTTCGAAATATTCTATCTCCGGAAGAAAATTAGCTACAACTTTCGCATATAGCTGAATGCTCCTCTCAAGAATGTGGCTTTAACATATATTTTTTACATAAATATAAAAACTGTGACCCGGACCATTCTTGTAGGATCTGGCCTGGAAACACCCTCTTACCGACGTAGTCCTCGAATGCTGTTTTGACCTTCCCTGCCGGCAACTTTAATGACGCTCGTAAAGTAAACGAATATGCGGTTAATTCCAGTTTAAATTTTTTCGCTGTTTTTCTGTGAGTGGAATCGCACTATTTTTTAAATTGAAACAAGGAGAAATTCGCGGAAGGATTTCGGCGGAAACCCCTTTTGTACTTCCGCGCCTCCCAGGGGCTGGTCACGTGACATAATCATGCCTCGTTGACCATGGCGTTTACATGTGGCTTTTTTTGTTACGTCATCTTACATACCAGTGCTCATGCCTTGCCGCAGGAGGAATGTGCAAAACAAGCAAAGGCCACCGCAACTGCCGCTCATGTGGCGTCAGTTCAAGCCATGTTTAGTATCCACCGCGATAAGCAAACCGCTGGTGTATTTTTTTTTACACGTTTGAATAGGCCCTTTTCAAAAGGTAGTCTACCCAACATGTGCCGAGCCAAACTCGACGATCTTATGGCGGCACTACGCAGCTTCTTGTCACTAGAAAAAGCGAACGTCTTTGAAGGAATACTTTAGGAAAGGAAGGAATTGTTTCAAACAAGGGGCTCCCTTTAAGTCGCCTTTGAGTCACGAAGTTGGGGGTTGGTTCAAGTTAGGCGACTTTGTTCTCCTATCACCGTCATTTTACGTATAAATCGGAGCTAATCGCACTGCTACTAGTTGGCTCTCACGCTTCAAAGGTGCCACCTACGAAATGAATGCCACTTCCCGAGTGCGTCCCTGTTTTTCTTCGTTTTTATATTCTAAATGTTGTATATTGTGGTTGTAAAGGGCGCTGAAGCATTTTTTTTTAAACGATTTCAGATAGACATATTTAGAGTTTCCACTCTCCATTTCTCAGCTGTATGTGTGTTGTTACACGGTAAAATGTATTCGGCTGCACTGATTATTTCTAGCCTTGCTACTGCTCTTGCCGGCTGTAGCAAGAAGCATTTATCAAGAAGCATCTGAATGCCTTCACAAAGTTACGTAAAATCGAACGTTTCAATTCTATAGGAGAATTATCCAAGGTTCTGGACAAGGTCAACGGCTATCATGCAGTTATCGTGCGTGGTTTTGCGGGCGAGAAGAATTTCAATTATGCCTTGCAACACAGCCTAAGAAGGCGTAGGGTTTCAAGGGGGTTGAGCAAATTTTACTGCAGTGATTTTATTCATAGGTGCTTTCAGAATCGCTGAGCAATAAGAAGCGCAGGGTGTGGCTTAATATTATAACTTTGCTTTTTGTTTTCTAGATGGTTGTCTAGCGCTCTTATTGGTAAATCTCGCAATCTCATTAGTTGAAAAGCGATAACGAGGTGCTCTTGAGTCACCACGCCCTTAATTTCTTAAGTAGTAAGTGATTGAAGGAGCGGCTCATAGAATTATATGGTGCAATATCTTCTTTATAAAAACATGCCCATTCGGTCCGTTTATTATGCTTGTAGTGTACTATACTAAAAATTATTTCTTTAGAGACAAAGCAAAAGAAAATTGCTACTAGGCTATCACAAGCCTAGTGTCATTTTGTTAATATTTGTGACATCAAGGTTGCGACGGAAGTTTTGGTATGGTTGTGTAGATGTGCTAATTTTAACCTTCTCGAGATTCGTCACTCACTTAAATTGAAGATCGCCGATCAGTTCACGATTTCCAATTTTCCTCAGTTTCCTCCTCTCCTCCTTTCTATCCTGTCCATCGTTGCCCGTTTCCTCCTACCCCAGGGTGAGGACGATGTTCTGCCCAGCAGAATATCGTCTCTGGTCGTCGGCCTTTAATCAGCATCCACATGCTTAGTGCTGACTCCAAACTATGGTGCCGTGAACGCATCTCCGTCTGGTGCCGCGATCACGTCCTAAAATGTAATCCCTCGTCTTGAGTCAGATGACAACGTAGATTTGTGATGCTGTTGCCGGCCTGGATCCTTGCGATGTCACACCAGTGGTGGTACGAGCGAAAGTACGAGCGTTCGCTTATACGTTTTGCTGGCACTTCTAGCGCCAACCACCGGGACCACGACATCAGACAGCGTGACACTTCGGCTTCAGTGACGTCATTTGTTGCCAATTTTGGACCACTTTTGATCTATACTCTAAACTTGTATCAGCCAAGGGGATTCAAAAACAAATAGAAAGCAAAACCAAGCTCACCAGAACGGAAACAGATGTTTTCTTATTCGACAGCGGGTGTACGTCGACTCTACGTAAAGGTCATGCGCTTTGTTCCTTCCGCTACACGAAGGAATTAACAAAGTGAGTAAACATAGCATACTGATGCAGAACGCAAGTTGCATTGTACGTGCACGAAATGCGCTCTTATGTAATGCTTGCGTTTCGCCGAGTTACAAACTGCCAGCATTCCGTTATGGTTGTTGGACAATGCAGGAAATTTCTCTTCGCGTAGTTTCTAGCCTCTCGTTTGTTCCGTTCAGAAGGTATTCAATCTACGTTACTACATGTGGGTGACCGCCTCAAAACGTTGCGTCATCCTTCATCTTAAAGTCAAATTACATAAACGAAAAACGAAAAACAGTTACGAGTTACTAGAAGATTTTTATATGAACAGGTGCGTAAAACGTTAAGATAATAATGATTATTGATATAATGGCTGGTAACAAGATAGCCTAAATCCTTTAGTTTTTTCGAGTTTATTGTGTGGTATGGGGGCACCCTAAGGGCAAATTGAAGTAAAGCGAACTAGCTTCTTTCTTTCAAGGTGCGCGAATTGAGGATGCATTCATCCGCATGGCGCACATGAAATCATGAATAGCTTAAAGAGAACACGATAAGAATTTCTGGAAAATCCCAGGACACATCGCGGAGGGGGCATTGTAGGCCTGCTCGGGTGTGCGTTTCTTGTCGACTCGAACGCTTTATATATCTTCGAAGTGGCACGATTAGTTTTCTCTTATCATTACGAACACAAAAGGAGGTGATCGCATAGCCTGTTTTGCTTTCCTTCGAATTCTCTGGGTTTTGAAATCACAAAATGTTGAACCGACGTCAATGTTGTCTTCGTTTCCTGGATAATTTCACGTGCCGGACATCGGAAAGTCATAATGCGTCCACCAGACGGTGGGGGTGCCACAGTTTTCCGGAAGGGTCTATTGGAAGATTTAGGGGGGGGGGGGGGGGGGGGGACACATGAATCATGGGGTTTATTCGCTGTGGTCTGCTTTTACTATTTTACATCACCCAAGTATTGACATTGTACGGGGGTTACTTTATTCTAAATTTATAGGCTGTGTTAATTGATATTTGCCTGTGAATTGAAACTTTACCTGAGGGTCTAGGCGCAATTTATTTTCTAAGGCCACAGGTTTTGTGATGTGACCACAGATTTTTTTTCTTTTTTTCTTTTTCGTCAGCAAGGATATGTTTGTTGCGGGTACGGCACGGTCAGATGACACTAGTGGTTACGTTTCAGGTGTCGTGTATCCTGCTCTGATCGAAATTAGAAGCGGAAATCTGGGAGGCGCTGTTCAACTGGCTGAAGACTATGTCATAGAATTGAAGGAATCCAGTGTTTTGGGGGACAGTCTGTTTTTGACCGAGGCATGGGAATGAAGAGGTGAATCACGAATTGGTGAGGAATGTTTATCTTTCTTAGAAAGGTATGAATTTTCCTCAGGTTTTCAAACTAGGCTGTATATTAGAAAATAAATATATGCCGCCTGTTCAGCTTGGTAGCATTAAAAAACTAAAACCTAGAAATTAGGACACCCGAAGCTGGGGTGGTTAAATGATGTGGATGTCGGTCAAAAGTTATTTTATACGTCTGCTAGTACATTTAGTGGTTCTTGCATAATTTAACCCGCCATGCAAACAGAATTGTTACTGTAATTATTGACAAAATGTTACAAAACTTGTGACCATAAGTGTATATAGGTTGTCCAATGAGATCTGCGGTTCGCTCGATATAGACGCTGTTGATAAAAAGGTTAAAAGGCGCGAACAAACAGGACGAAAAAAGACGCACGTACGGCACGTACGACGTCATTTTTAGTCTTTTTTCGTCCTGTTTTTTCGCGCCTTTTAACCTTTTAATCGATATGAACCAACTGGCCCCAACCAAAGTTTTATTAGATACTATTTCCTTTGTACTGGTGTAAGTGGCCGGTACCACGGAACAACGGCCTCCCAGTACGGTTATTATCTATTCTGATGAAGACGTGCTGCGTAGCTTGGTTGTAGCGTGTTTGTAGCTCGGGTGTCGTGAACGCCGAGTGCATGAGTGCCCCTCTTGGGTAATTTCTACTGTTGGCGGCGTGTTTTTTTTTTTTTTCGAGTCGCACCTCGCGAACGGGACTGGATATGTCGCCGTTTCTGTTTTACGGGAGATCGTTGTTAGTTTTCGAAGTGTTATGCGTCTTTCGAGAGTGGGTTAGAGGTAAACATTGTTGTCAAAAGTGTACGGTTCTTGCGCTCTGGTAGATCGTTTTCTGTTTTAAAAGAATGCGGTTGAGTTTTATAGGAGCAAACGTTGTATAGTGGGCGTATGTACGATTTCGGTAGACAGTGAGTGGTCATAATTTTTCGTTAAGGAATAGCTTTCCTGTTAACTACCTCTGGAACGTGTAGCATGACGGTCTTCATGACTTGTCTTTATTTTGTAACATGTCCAATCATCGAAGGACTTTGGTTTCGTCCCGCTGTCTGATATACCGTGCCGGTATTCGTTTTTGCGCGATTCGCTGTCTGGAATATTAGGGACGGAAGCGAACTTTCAGAGCTGGCGTGTGCCTGAGTGCCCGTCCGTGTTGTGAGCTGTGGCGCACCCGACTAGTTCGTAAACCGTGCTTCGTCGGTCGCGAGCTTCCCAGTGAATCAACGTTCACCGCTGACCTGCCTGGATTGGCGCCACCACCATCATCATCGAGGGTGCTCGTCATCATGGGCGACACTCAGCTGAGCGAGTTCACTGCTGGAGGAGCTTCTCTTGGGAGACCGTCCGCCCCCCCCCCCCCCCCCCGACTCAAGCCCCCCGGAGTCCGAGCCTTGAGGGAGGGGAGGTGTGGAGACCCTTTTCCCGGCCCGTCGTTCCTCTGTGACCTTCCCGTTTCCCACCTTGAGGGAGCGCTTGCCCCGTCCCTCGGAAGGAACGGGGCAAGCGCTTCCTCATTCAGCGCTGACGTCGAAGGGTCGGCTCGCGGCAAGGTTTCCGATCTAACGGTTGGAGGGACAAAGGCAGGAAAGTCTTAAAAGGGGAAGCGAGACAAAAGGTGGGTCTCTGTTGCTCCCGACCTGGGGGTAAACGAGTGACGGAGTGGAGCTCGGACGGCGGGGGACGCTGGCGCGGGGAGTGCGGGCACTACGCCGAGTGGCGGACTCGACCAACGGACCGGACAGCGACCCTGGACGATGACGTCCCCATGACGCGTTGTGGATGACCACCGCTAGGACTAGGAGCAGCTGCCATGGCGACGGACGTCCCCAAGGCCTGGCTGTTGACCATTCCCCGACCCCGAAACATCCCAGGCAATAAGTGATTAAATTAACACTTTCGCCGAGAGCGAAGTATTGCTTTGTCATATTCATCCGGAAAGAGGGCCTATGGGAATCGGACTTAGATGCCCGCAACACATATCCGAAAGCGTCTGTGCCCGTAATATTGCACGGCTCAGTCGATGTGAACGTGTCCCGCTACTCTGCTGATCCGATACCAAGGGAGGAGGCCAGACGTGGCCTCTCTGTGCCGACACAGACTTCGTACACCTGCGAATCGTCTTGAGCGTGCTGTTTCACAGACAGATACCACCTGTGCCGGCAATCTCAGGTCGCAATCCACGAAGGTCTCTGTTGGAATGCGGCTAGGCAAAACTCGAGGACTGCCATCCATGCGTCATAGCGTTGGCGGGTCTTCACGAAGGACTGTCACAACAACTATGCCACCGTATCGTTTTTTTCAACTGTAACAAAAGACATGTGTTCCAGGATGATTCAGGTGGTCCACTGCTCTCCAAAATTCCAAGGTTCCTGCACGATCTTCACGAAAGTCGCCTACAACAAAATTGCGTATTGTCCTTTCATACAGCAGCCTGGGTAAAGTTTTACGTTCAAGGTCACACCTACAGATACACGAATACCAGATCATTCCACCGTGACGTGATGTGATCACTGTTGACCAAGCGCCCATATTGAACAGGAGCATGACGACGTTTTTATGGGATTTAGGATGACATGAAATTTATTTGAGGTCGAAGTCTTTTCGCATCGCTCATGGGACACACAGAATTCCAGGGAAGGGACCTCGGTCAATCCTTGACTGAACGTTTTTGAGCCCATTGAAGACTCCTTGCCGCTTGGAACCGTACAGCGTGCGACGTCGCTTGGCACTTTAAGGTGAAGTGCCAAGCCTGCGAGAAAGTAATTTCGTCATCAAAAACTTCCACTTCAAGCTTAATCTCAGTTGGCGTCTCAAACATATTTTTAAAATATATTGCAGTATCAGTATTTCAATATTTCTATTTCTGCCCTCAGTGAAATATATTCCTGTATTAATATTTCCAAAGACTTTATGCTTATTTTTAAAATGTATCTTCGATACGTATCGCGATAGATTTTTCCAGATATATTGGATTATCAGTATTTTTGCTCCTTTTTTCATGTCTCCCAGTATTTGTATTCCCATATACATTTTTGAGTAGTTCTGCCCAACCCTGGTATGGACCTTAATTTTTTGTCGACATGATTTATTGCCATTCGCGTTGCGAGCGGCGCTCTGATGTTACTGAGAACTATAATAGTTCCGTGTCGCTCTTGCGTATACCATGTGAGATAAAACGCCGTCACAGGTTCAACGGGAACTTCAATCAGCTTTACTAACCCAAGACATGACGAAAGTATGGTCCTGCTCGAGGAGGCTCGGCGTAAAAGCGTCGTAGTCATGGGCTCCCGCAGGGACATGTACCGATCTATCAGTGCACCACAGGCGCAAAAAGGTCTGTTTGGATGAAAAGCATGGATGGATGTGCCGTAAAGAACGTGGCGTGCTAAACGAGGTATGACAGAAGCTTATTAAAATGGACCCTGACGAGTATTGGAAACCGCAGTGCGTCAGCTTGGAACAGTTTCTGCTGCTCCATTCGCGCGAGGAACTAAAAGCCGCGCCACAAACCGAACAAAACACAATGACTCGCCAATTTTGTATTTCTAAAAAAAAAAAAAAACATATCTTTTTACATGTATTACACTAAATGCTTTTCAAGTTAGAGGAAGACTAAAGTGGTTTTGTATTTAAGTGGACACACCCCCAAGGGGGTCAACTTTTAAACCCTTGGCGTAAAATTAATGAAATTAACAGGGCAGGCTGGTAGTCATGCTAAAGGATGCATAACAAAATTTCAGGTCTGTCGGTTAAATGGGAAGGAAATTAGAGCAGCTTCTATCAGTAACACGCCTACATTGTTTCTTAATCTATCGTTGGAAAACTATCACAATATTTAAATTTTTTGTCTGCTAGATATGTAGCGGAATGCCTAGGGGGTGCGGCTATGGAAAGTCTTTTGTAAAAAGTAATTTATTTCTTTAAATATTTTCTTCTGCAAAATTGGACAACTTTTTAATGTTCTATGGCTTGAGCAAAATGTTCGCATTTGTTTATAAAAGACATCCGTAATGTGACAAAATAATTCTATAGCCGCATACCTTATTAAATTTGAGTCAGGAAAAAATAAGAACGAGCCGTCTCTTTATCGCCATTATCAAACGATAGATTGACTAAAATAGAATTTCTAGCAAAAAGCGGAACAGAGAAAAGTGTGTTCAAATTGCTGCAAACCCTGCCTTTTGTTTAGCTTCACTGGACAGAAAACAATGTTTAAAAAGTTAACCATGCAGTGTAAACTAATTAAAATTTTTGCGTTAAACCTCTATATGTTAGTGGATGCAGATGTATCATTTTTCAGAATCAACTTTTCTTGCAGAATTTTCTTTTTTTGTTTTTTGGGTAGTGGCTTGCCTTAAGGAAAAACACCAAAATCGTCTTCATTTGGCCTCCATGATCACGAGTATAGAGAAATATTTTTCAATTTGGCGCACGGAGGCTGCAGAAAGTATTTTTTTAAAAGTTAATATCAAAGTGCACGGGGCGTGGGGCGATAGTAGGAGTTTTCGGAATCCCTGCTTAGCGCATCTTCAGCACCTGTCAAAGCTATCCGCGTGTACTCTTCCTGTGTTCGAAAAGGTCAGAGATAGACGTCACGACTGACGTGAGTGCGGAAAAATACACCTTGCAAGCTTCCGATTGCACGCGCTTCCCAAACCAGTGATACGCGCTTGGCGGCCCAAAGATCCTAGTACGACGTCACTACTGGCCGGAGGTTTTTCGGGTTTTCTCATGTTTAGTATAAATCATCGTGGAAAATGAACGTGGTATTCAAAGTCACGGGATAAAAATACTCTAGAGTTCTTCTCTAACTCGTTTCTATTTTTTTTTTTCAAGAATTGTTTCAGCTTCTTTTCAAAGGCTTTTACCTATTCAGTCTTTTCACTCCGCGCGCCCGCGGACTGAAATAATATCTTAATTTATTGTAGTAATTTGTTCTGTCAAGAACATAGAAGTTTCGCTGTTACTAAATGAGAAAAAGTACGAAATCTTTTTTGACGACTTACGATCAAAAACGAGTACAAGAGGACTCCATTCTTTTCGACCAACCGCCCGACGTGCCTCAATTGATATCGCGGTTCACGTCATTCATAAGCTGGATTTTTCTGCAGTCTCGGGCGCGACGCCCGAGAAAAAATTTTGAAGAGACCATGAAGACCACTTTGAAGTTAACTTTAACGATTGATACGAACGCCAAGCGCTTGCGCGTCGCACATATTAATTGAATAGAACCAGCAACAATCACACCGGGACCGATGAAAGCGACTCTCATCTGTTCCGGTGTGATTGTTGCTGGGTCTATTCAATTAATTTGTGCGACGCGCAAGCGCTTTGCGTTCATATCAATCATTAAAGTGAACTTCAATGTAGTCTTCAGGGTCCCTTAAAAAGTTTTTATTAAGAGATTCGCGTTCGATTAATGAAGAATTCCACTCGTCGTTATGGCGCGTTCCGGGATGCACTTTTTTGCAGGGCGCGTTCGCCACTGGTCGTTTGAGATCAACCTGGATGTCTTTCGCACGTCCTTTTGGAGCAGCGCCGGCTCTGATTTAGGGTTCGGAACGCCCTGATCTTGATCGGCTGATCTTCCCGGAGCCGAGTGGAAACCGATCTTTGGGAGACGTAACTTCCTGCCTCGCCGAGCATGACGGGAACGGCGGTCGACCGACTTGTGATGTCGGTTTCCGGAAATGACGATAGCCCAGCGCGATGCGGAATGCCGGGACGACAGTTGGTCACCCTCGGAACCCTGCCTTTTCCGCTGGTGAAGTCGGAGGCGCGTTGACTCCGCACGAATCGGATGCTCCGTAGTGGATTTAGACTAGTGATCTAAAACGACCAGGGGAATGGTCGTTTTGACACGCCTGCGACCGCCTACGAAGAGTGAACACAGTGGCGTCAACTAACGGGCAGCCCTGGATACCTCACGATCTCCCTACAGTTTTGGGTGTCATCCTTAGGCATTACTGTATTATCTCGGGTAAAAAAGTAGGTTCATTTAAAAAGTGAAAATAAATGTACAGTAAGGCGCACTCGCACCCCTAACTAAAGCCAAAAGAACAGCGTGCGTCCCGTGATGGTGACAAGGGAGCAATGTCCCAATGTTGCCAGATTCAGCTTCTTTTGTACATACTCTGTATTCTAGAACATTTCGAACATGAACGAGAAATACGTTACAAAATGATAACGTTATAGAACAGGGGAGAAAGATAAAATGAGAAATTTGGCTGGTGGGGCCCTAGCTCCCTGCCTTCCCGTGGGTGACGAGCGCGACGCCAACTCTGTCGTGAGTATGTCAATAGAAATCACTTGAGTAAACGTAGCCCTCGAGAGGTGTTCTGAACTTCCCTAGCACCAAGTCAGATCCCGCTCAGAAAGTAGACAATTGTTAAATTTCAGTTTTACGTGCTATGACTATTACTCAGTGTGTGGAATCGCACTTTTTTCTATCTAAGCGACGAGAGATTTGAGAAAGCCATTTGTCGAAAACCGCTGGTGTATTGTTCCACGTCTTCGACGGGCCGGTTTCGTGACATTAGCATGTCTCGTTAGCCGCGGCGTTTGTGTGTGGCCGGCATGTGACGTCATATTACATACTCATTTTCATGCATTGATGCAGAAGCCATGTGCTCAGCAAGCAATGGCCACCAGAATGGCCGCTGCTGTGACGTCAGTGTAAGCCATATTTAGTCTCCAGCGCGATAACCAAACCGCTGGTGTCACCTTTTTGTCGCCCGCTTCAATAGACAATTTTCAATATTTAGCCTCAACTACCACGTGCAGAGCCAAACTCGACGCTCTAATTGCGGCGCTACGCAGCTTCTGCACCCTTGGAGAAGCGAACGCCTTTAAAAGCATGCCACAGAGAAGAGAAAAATCCATTCTAACAAGTTGGCCCTTGAAAGTCACCTTTTATTCACAAAATCGAGAGTGTTTCAAGGTACACAATCTTCATCTTCTATCACCGTCATTAGTGCGGAGAAATTGGTGCTATTGAGACTGCCACGAGATGGCTCTGACTTTTGAATAGGGTCCATTGCCGGTGTTAATGCTCGTCTCGTGCAAAAGCTGTCTTTAACAACATAATAAGTGCAACTTCCTTTGTGCGTCATTTGATGTATTGTTTTCATTGTCTCGCATTTTGCGTAATGTTTTAAAGACACTGGACCTTTTCACCCTTTAAAAAGGTTCCTGGACAAAGGCATTCTTTCATTTCCAGCTATAAATTTCTCCCTCACGGACGTCTTTATGACGGAAAATGTATTCGGCTACACTCATCATTTTCAGCGTAGCTACTGCTCACGCCGGTTATGTATTGATTTTATTTATGCAGAAGCTTCCGCATGGCGTTTTTCTTAGTGACGTAAAATCGAATTTTACATTTCTCCTAGGCTTCAACCTCCGAGCTTTTGGGCACGATAAACAGTTATCATGGAAATTCCGCACACAATATTACAAACGAGAAATAATTTGTATTACGGCATGCACCATGCCCCCAAAGGCTTAGTTTAAATCTTTAAATAGGCTTGGGTAGACACGCTGCATTGATTGTATTCACAGATTCCTTCATAGTCGCTGACAAATAAGGCGCGCAGGGTGTGGCTTGATCTTATAATCTTGATTCTTGCTTCGTGATTGCTTCTTTCGTATTCTTATCCTCTAATACCGCAATCCTACTGGATGAGAAGAAATAATGGATGCTCGTTAGTCAGCACGTCCTTCACTTTGGTTGTCAATGACTGTAGAAGCGGCCTTATATACATATATGCCGCTACATCTCCCGATGACATGACGGGTTGATTCGGACACTTTAATACGTCGGTATTCTATCGGGTATCTCAAATAGCGGCCAGGCTATTTAAATCTACCGCAAAATTCGGTTTTGTAAGCCATCTCTCTACGATTTTGTGCAGCGTTGCCCACAGGGGGCGGGTATTTTTCAATAAAATTCGCAACGAGCGAACTTACCTGAGGAAAATGTAAAGAAAGAAATAGTCTTATTTTCTGTGGAAACCCAGCGAAGCCACCGTTCTTCAATCAACAGGGTGCCCTATTGTTTGAAGACTGGTGACTTCGCTGCGTTTCCATAGGAGTTAAGCCTTTTTTTTACGTTTTTCTCACCTAAGCTCGCTCCTTGTTAAGTTTATAAAACAAATGCACCACCTGTGTGCAAACCTGCAGAACATCGTGGCGCGATGGGTTAAGAAACCGGATTTTTCGGTCGATTTAAAGAGTTTGGCCGCTACTTGATACACCCGATACTACATCCAAATCTCTTTAAAAACATAGAAGTTGCGAACGAAATTCTTGTAGTCTCAACCACTCTGACGTCATATAAGTTCCATGCCGTCGGCCAGGATCCTGGCGGTGTCGCGGCGGTTGTGGTACGAGCCAAATGTACGAGCTTTTCATTTTAATTTTGCCCGGGAATTCTGGCACCAAGCGCAAGGGTTGCGACATCCGAGAGCATGACACTTTGCCTCCTGTGAGGTCGTGTGTAGAAAATTCGGGATTACGTTTAAGGTATGGATGCGATAGGATCTTTAACTCACCAGTCCCAGACGAGCTCTAAAGGCATCGTACTCCACAGTTCGGCCAGCCAAAGGGCGTCACAAATAGGTACAAAGCGACACCGAGGTCATCATACGGGAAACAGTTGTTCTCGTATTCAACGTCTGAGGTACGTCAGGTGTGCGTAAATACCAGGCACTTGGTTCCTCCTATTACACCTACAAATTAAGAGAGGATGCAAATGTTGCTCTTTAATGCGGAACGCCAATTGTTTTTTACGTGCACGAATGCACAATAACGTAATGTTTTTGTTTTGCCCAGTTCCAAACTGCCAGAAATCCTTTCAAGTTGTTGGGTCTTTGAGAAAATTACGCTTCGCGCTTTTCTTAGCCTCTGTTCGTTCAGATTACGTGTACAATCGGAGTTACCAAATAGATCTGACTGTCACAAAAGGATGTTCCATTGATCGTGGTGCCATACAACTAGAGTGGTGAAGAGCGAAAAGTTTGACAGATTGTCAAAAGGTTTTCGCAAGAACAAGAACGTAGGCGTTGTACAAAAGATTAGGGTTATAACCATAATGTACAACAACTTGGCAACAGGGTAATCTAGATTCTTCAGTGCCTTTCTTTTATGTGGTATGGCAATCTAATAGCATTTTGAGGTCTACCGAAGTAGCATATCTTCTCATCAGCTGCATATTAAGAAATGCATATGAAAGGATAAATAGTGTTAACGAAACACGATTGGAAGATGCCCCCCCCCCCTCCCTTCCCCCGATTTTCTAAATCTGTTCCGTTCAAACTATTCATATGAGTGTAGGCTTGCTTCTCGCGGTGTACTTTTATTGCATTACGTTTCCAACGTCTTGTCATTGCACAAGGGCTTTGTTATTTTTGTTGAGTTAATTTTCCTCTGTTTGTGAAATGGAACTTTGCTGGGAGATCTAGATACGATTTTGTTTTATAAGGAAAACACCGTGACTTGTGACCACCGTTTTGTTTCTTCCTCTGTACCGAGAAGTTTGTTGCGAGTATGGAACGGTCGGATAACAGGAGCGGTTACGTTCCAGGTGTCGTCTATCCGGTTCTGATTGAAAGCAGAAGCGGCAACTCAAGAGGCGCTGTTCAACTTTCTAAAGACTACGTCATAGACTTGGAAGAATCCAGTGTTTTAGGGGACAGTCTGTATTTTTCCGATGCTAAGTATGGAGAGGTGAATCACGAATTGGTAAGGAAAGATTACCTTTCACAAGAAAGCATGCTTCCGTCTCATTGTTTGAAATTCAATTAATCTACTTAAAAAATAAACATTCCACCTGTTTTTTCGCTCAGAAGTTTCTTTATGTGCCCGCTAGTGTCTTTGGAGGTTTTCGTACATTTCAAATTGCCGTTCAAGCAGAATTGTCTCGCTTATAATAACGTTAATATCACATTTGTTTAAAAGACGTGCCGACTCCCACGATTTCTTTTTTGCATTCTCTGTGAAGGTTTTACTTCCTCGATAATTTATGCAACCATTCACACCAATATTCGTTCTGCGTCTTGTTGAAACTCATTGAATGTAATCATTTACTGAGGTTTTATAACATGGCATAGCTTGCAAAAACAAGCATGAGCGATTCCTCTCTGAGAAGGCGGATGACCAGCGAAGCTGTTTAGCATATGACACAGACGTGTCAAAGAATTTTGAACAAAGGTACGACCAGATTTATTGTCTTGATTGGTGGTCATCGTGACGAGCCGGAGGAAAAAAGACACCCGCAATGCGACGGCCACCTGGCGGAATGTAGACGCGCGCGAAGGGACCGCCAATTCGGGAGGGCGGAAGGAACGGAAACTAGGCTCGCAAGCGCTCTGGGCGACTACAAGGAGAGGGCGGTGCGAGAGTAGACATAGCGGACGCGGGTCGCACAAAGCCAAATCTTTGAGAAACGTTTATTATCTACCTGAGAATCTACTGATCTTGAAAATGGAGCCTATTGATAACTAATCTACTGAAGATGCATATCCAAGTGATGAGACATAAGCTTTTTCATAAAATTAAGCGATTTTGTACGAAATTCGGGAACTGAGCTTTCATAGACGCACACAAAAGATCCACGAAACCCTAGCGATAAATAGCTTGGCTATAAAAATAACCGTTTAGCATTTCAGCTGCTACTAATATGAATATTACTTCGCAGTTATTTTTCTCATAATATGTTCTTTCCAGATGGATACTACAGACATACGTAATAGTGTTTATGAAAATTCGGAACCCAAGGCGTCCTTTACAATTACTGAAACAGACTTGGGAATTGAAATGGTATGTACACATTTTTTTAAGTATATATTTTTATAGGAACAATAAATACGATTATACAAATGTACAGAAGGTTATGCAATCGTTATTTATAAATCCTGTACTTGTTAACAACATAGATTTTCACGAACATTTTATAACCCTGCAGGCTTCTTTAAGTTCCGTATAAATGAGGGTGTATTAAGCATATTGGTAGTTCACACCGCCACAGCGTCTAAAGAACATTATTTATGAGAATTTGAAAATACATATATAGAATACTTTCTCCATAAATTGCTTTCTAACCAATTGAATTTTTATTGAAATGTTTGTTCAGCGATTCAAAAACGGTCTGCAACGGGCAATGCCTGCAATATTCAGAAATCTTTCACTTTTTTAACAGGAAGGATACCTAAACTTTACACATGGAATTGAGCCATTGCGAATACATGACAAATCCGGCCGGGTCCCTCACAGAATATTTACGCTCCCGACGTTTGAAGAGGCGATTCACTCGAAAAGTAAGTCGCAGAATGAAACACTATACACTAGATATTTGTTGAAAATTCGATCTTCAAAGGCTAGACTTCCTAAAGCAAAAGTTATTAGAAATTTTGAACGTACGACCGAATTCCTTCCTTCAGCGTTCGCTTCACGTGCAGTGTCAATATTGGTATGCTCTCAGTTATTTGCCATTTATTCTCTCGATGAATTAATTCACCTCCCGTTTTTCACTCTCAACACATTCTGTTTAAAGCGTGGCGAAATGACCGCATTAATTGATTATCATTGTAAAATGAAAAGGAGAAGTGCTTGCAAAGGCGACGGCCCCTGAGTATCTCATTATGTTTTTACTTGCATCATTTCAACGGCTCCTGTATCAGTGATCTGAGTATGTAATCCGATGTTCAAAGTATTCAGAGTATCAGAGTATGTATGATCTCAAATCGTACCAATAATTAGCACTTTCTGAGTTAACGGAAGAGGTCAGTGGTTTGGCAATCGGAAAAAATTCTTATATCCTTATACTCAGGACAACCTACCTTAAGTGCGTTCAAAGTTTCCGTTCTATTTTTCTTAAATAGTTTATTTGGGAGCTCTTAAGAGTTCCAAGCAAACATGTTTCTACAAACGATATTTTTGACGCGGAATATACTCACAATTATAACGTCCCTTACATTTTTACTTAATTATGCTTGCGTTTTAGGTAACACATGCAAAAATATCACTTCGTCGTCTTTTCTTTCAAACAAAAAGAATTATCTACTTTATTTTGGAATAGTTCAGTTTTGAGGTGATGGTATTTGAATCAACACATATGCGCTGACATCGGATATTGTAACAATTTGAGAAAAGTATCTTGAAGATATCTTAATGACTGAAAACCGCAAAAACAGGACAACAAAAAAAAAAAAATTTTAATTGATAGCAGAAGAGGAACTGTTCCTGTATAATTTTGCTGAAGAAGCATGCCTTTGAAAAGTTATAACCTTTGACTGATTACTTTTTACATTCAGTATCACTATGATGTTTACAGTTCCCGTTGAAGAACGTTCTGATGAAAGTCTACCGCCAAAAACTAAGCTTATTTTGTTTGTAAAACATTTAACATTTCTCAGCAATCCTCTCAACCAATTCTAGAAACGCCAAGGAGCAGGCTTGCAATTCCAGTTACATGCGCGGCATACATACTGGCCAATCTATAACCTTGATGCAATTTTCTGTACACAGTAGAAACCCTAATTGTTCTTCTTTAGGTTTTTGCTTTGAAGTATTTCGGTACACGCCAGCTAGTGCTGCACGTGTAACTACAATTCGAGACCGCACTTTAATAATATAATGAATTTGAAAGCTTTCAATTAGAGATTGTTTCACTATCTTGCACAGAAAACAAGATCGACTTATCTGCATCGTGCAAATTAAAAAATAATGATTACACAGTCAATTCTAAACTTGCGAAGCACTGAGAACATGCCATGATTTGAAACCTTCTAGATGACACTGCAGAGCCACCCACCGTGTGGCGACCTGAAATGTACGTCATGGTTGACAGTGTAATACACAAGTCCCTCAACGAAAGCGAATATATACAGGCTCAATACATCATAAGGCTTATGAACATCGTGCGTATAGTTTACATTTGTTCTTGTTCAGAAATAATATAGTAATGTGAGTTTTCATTGACCAAACAAAAAGCGCTTAGTGAGGCTTTTGTGCTCCTATTACTGACACCCGCTCGAATGCCTTATTTCTTCCACGAAGGTGAATGCAATCTTCAAGACGGTTCGAAAGCCCCGAATAAACCTCCAGCTTGTTGGAATATACAGGTTTCAGGTGCGTATTCTTTGTCCAACCCCCACATATTGGTATCTTTAAATTTGAAAGTCTTGTTATTGCCGCCAAGAGTGCAACACAATTGTGAACTGAAATTTTTTAGAAAAAAACAAAATTTTTGTCATATAAAGTCAAGTTTTTTACTCGAAACCTTTTGGATCAGATTGCGCTTTGCCAAGGAGAATCGAGTGAGCGGAAAACAATAAATATTTGTCTAACTATAAATTTTATGATGTCTATGATTTAAATCAGATTCATTTGCGTTATACCAGATTAATTTATTTTACATTAGCATAGCTATAAAATAGTGTATTTGATGACTAGATGTATTTTTGAACATGACAGATTGACTAATAAATCCATCCGACCACTAAAATTAATGCCGAAAAATTAATTACAGTAAATTTAAAGCATGGTTTAAGTGACTTTTTTCTTTATTAAACTTTGACTTTGTAGAACAAAAAAAAAAACAGCTTAATATTGTGTGGTTGCGCTTCGCTCAGACGACTGCTTTATGCTTGATTTCAGTGCGTTATAAGATTTTTTGTTTTCTTTAGCGATTCCTTGATTTAAAAAGCAAGCAATGCATATACAATGCATCGCATGATAGAAAAATGGTAAATTATAAAACTATTTTGGGATTATTTTTGTGGAAATGTTTTTATTCAAAATATTGTAATGAAACAGGTATGATTTAAAAACACTTTTGAAATCATGACAAAAATCACGATTTAAATCGTCTAGACTTTTATTCTCCACCATGCTATTAACGCTCATGTTTTCCGGGTTGCTAGAGTATTGTATTGGTCAGCTTGATGCAATGTTGTGTTTTTGATATGATAGTGCTACAGAGCAGGTTTACACAACTGTACCGGATGCAAAAATATGTTCAGTATTGTGATTTATATAATAGGTAAATATTGAAAATATTATTAGTTACTATATAAACTACCACACGTTTAGCAATTTGTGTAAAATGACAACGGACAAGGCAGTAAAATATATAAAAATGTCCACAAGTGATTTGCCCTTCCCACTTAGACAACTTCTTTCCTGAATTCGTGTGTTGGGCACGTAGCACAAAGTCACGGGACGTCATTTTTTCTTCTAAGTTTAGCGGAGAAACTGATTTGGTATTGAGGTCACGTGGCTTCTTGTTCCTGCTAAATGTAGCAGGCAAACAAAAATTTCGTTTAGGTCACGTGACCAAGTCAGATGACATCACTTTTTCCGCCATGTTTAGCGGAGAAACAACATTGTTCTATAGGTCACATGACATAAAGTCACGTGACGTAATGTCCCTGTAAATTCAGAGGGGAAATAGCAGAGGTCGAGCAAAAATCGGGACCCGGAATCCATTCTTCATTTTTCTGAGATGCATCGTGGGCGCTGCAGCAGTATTGTAGGCGTCACCGAAAAAAAAGTAACGAAATACGTTACTCATTACAGCAGATGATATCAAGGCCATACCAATCATAGCTGTTGCCCATTTTTTGTGTTCTCCTCTACAGCATATATGGAACATTCCATTAGCAACTAGAGCGCCGTTCACATATATGCGCCCGAGCACGGCCGAGAGAGACCAGACCGGTTTTTAAGACGTTGGCGACGTCTTAGGAGCAGCCCCGCTGCAGCGGAGTTGGTCCTAAGAAGTCGCAAAAGGATAAAAACTGGTCCTCTCTCTCTCGGTCGTACTCGGTTGCAAGAGTGTGAACGAGCCTTAATACTTTTCCCCATGGCATGAAAAGTCCAAGAGTTGCTGTTTTGTACAAAGCCCAGGTTCTTTTGACAACATTAATAACTCTAGGCCCATATCCGTACTTCCCTTATTTTTAAAAGTATTAGAACATCTAAACAAAAACGCTGAACCAAATGTTTGAATGAAAGACATGTCTTTGTAATGCAGCAATACGGTTTTCAAGAAGAAAAAAAAAGTCAACAGAAAGGGCGCTACTTAGTATCAAAGAAAAATCAATCAACATTTTGAAAATAAACTATTTACCACTGAAATATTTTTAGACTATAGAAAAGCGTTTGATCTCATTAAACTTGATATATTGTTTTATAAACTACAGTTTTTTTAGAATTCGAGGTGTGTCTTTAGGTTTGGTGCGTAGTTAACTATCTTGTCGGTCACAATATTAAATTTTAGGAATTAAAAGTAACCAGTGACGTAAATCCGTCACCCGTTACTCGAACTGCGTAACGTAGATACATTACCCGTTACTGTTTTAAAAAAGTAACAAGTACGTTAAGCGTAACCGAAAATAAGCATCACGTTGCCGGTAACGTCATTACTTGTAACGCGTTACCCCAACACTGGCGCTGAGTCATCAAACGCTGAGCAGTCTTTGTGTCGAAACACGGAACTCTATGTTTCCCTTACACTCAAAAATATAACGTTGCACTCCGAAATAGAACGCTACCCAATCAACAGCGAGACAACAATCAGGGGCGATGTCCCTGATTGTTGTCTCGCTGTTGCAGAGAAGAGAAGCGCCCCTACCTTGAAGGTTACATATGTCACAAATAGCGACAGAAAGCAAACGGAATGGTTTCGTTTCGTTGCCGTTACAATTGATCAAGATGCCAGCTTCGATTTTGACTGAAACGGACAACGTGAAAAGCAGATCCCGCAAGTTGCTCTATCCGATTTGTAATGACGATCTATTTATGCATGATAAAAAACACTGTTATTTGATTCGTTTCTTACTTACTCCTATTAGCGCCACCAGGTATATGCTTGAGGGCCGTTAACATGCCATTGCACATTTACGCTCCTTTTACTTATAGGCGACCATAACCATGCAGCAGACGAGCCTAGGCTTGTGAGGGACCAGCTGCGCTTGGCGCTGAAAACGTCAGCAGCACCCAACCCGAATACGCCCATGCCAAGTTTGTTTAACGAGGAACTTCTCCAAACCTGCTCTGCAGTTTCCTTCCAAAATATTATATCTATCACACCTACGAAGTATCCTGCAAAGTTTCCTAAACAAAATTACTAAATTTATTCTAGGTGCCAGATGAAGACGCAGCAGATGTACCCACGTTTGCCAGCCTGAAGGATTCCATGCATCGAGAAAGACGCTCAGCGCAGCCACCGGTTCCTTCATCAGCCGACACTCCGCAAGACAACGACGCCCACAAAAATACAAAAATAGCAGAGCCCTTCTTTATCATCGACGACCGCAGAGACCTCGTTTGAATTGTTGCCTTCGCAACACGGCATGGCATGCAACGGCTGTCGTCAGTTAAAATTATTTTTTTACGGACGGGGCTTTTTTGTTATACCTTACATGTGTGACGAACTTGTAACTCTGCATGTTGTAACTGATGGAGTGCCTGGCGCCGCCGTTTGCTTTTTGTTGTCGGGTCAGCTAGCTACAAATTTATGCTCCTGCGTTTGAAGGGCTATAATTACGTTCACATCTGCTGGTATTCCTTCCTCAACCCCTGAGAGTTTCATGACGGATTTTGAGCAGGCTCTTTTTGGTGGTCTGCGCGTCGTGTTTCCCCAAGCTGCTCATCGCTTGTGACATTTTCATTTTTGCGCAATAAATGTGGGCTTCCGTTCAGGGGGCTGGGCTAAAAGCGCATATTCAAGAAACAGCCAGCTAAGGGCGTTCATTTGTAAGCTCGTGGCACATTCCTTTGTTTCGCCTTGGTACATCCCTCGCCCCTGGGCGTTTCTATGTCGGGGCATATCTTGCTCGGTCTGGAGCTCATTGGATTACTTGATTACCTTGACGCGACTTCGATACGGGCATTTTCCAACTAAAGCGGTGGAACCATCACGGAAACAGGGGATACAGAACCAACAACCATTTGGAGGCATGGCATCAAAAAATTAGAGCCATGTGGGGAAGATCGCACCCGAACCCTTTCGTGTTCGTTGATTTAATCGAGAGAGATGAGGCCCAAACAAGAGTCATCTTGCTTCAAGTTGAAAACGAGGGAGCCGTACGTGCGCGAGGCCGCAAGTGGGCTAAAAAAGTAAGAAAACTGGCGAAGAATGAAGTACGTTTACACAGTGGCGTCATTTCGCTTTTTTTTAATTTCTTAACTATGCTCAAGTTTCTTTTGAAGTATAGGCATTGCTGAGAGCTTTAGCCGGAGAAATAGGTGTGTGAAAAAAGTTGCAGTCGATTCGTTGTACCAGTGTGTGATGTGTGAGAAATAAAACCAATATAGGTTTGTCGCAAACAGATGGTATCACTCTAATCGAATGCAAAAAAATGGTTTCGAACAAGGAAAGGAGGGAGGGGAAGGGGGGGGGGGGGTGCTAGTGCGTGCCTGTACACATATCTTATATCTGACGGTATGATGGGGCCCCGAACAACGTAAGAAAGGAGCGTCGGTCTGTGTTGCGAAAAAGGGTTCCTATGGTTCGGTGAGGGTAACAAGAAACCACTTATTTCCACCATGACCTTGCACTATTTTAATGTCGCCATTGTATTACACCGTGTAAATGAATAAGAAAACGAAGACATATGTCTCAAAGTGATTGTGCCAATCAACAGCAATTGGGGATTTATCTGTCTAAATCAAAGTTCCAAAATCTCTCCTGTTCGCGCAGTCAACGCCGTCGGTTTTGTTTTCGAAGTAACAATTCGTTTTCTATTTAAATTGTGTACAATATTTATTTTTTTCGCGACAGATGGCGCTGTGAAATCAAAACTAGCTCATTTCTAGTTCGTTTTCGCAAAGGTCCGTATGTTTCATTTGGCTTATTTTACTTAGTAGACTCAATGAAAAGTATTGCAGAATTTGATAAACAATTAGAGCTAGAGACATTTTTCATCTAGAAAGTACTACTTTTTGATGATAACGGCGGTCTAATTTGTGATTGAAAAAGTAATAAAATATAAATATTTTCGTTTAATTCTTTATGTTTACAGACGAAAGAAGATGAGTATTTCGTTGTGGAGGAAGATAATATAGTCTCAGTGGGTCCGTCACTAAAAGCCTTTGGACAATTCACCAAAAAGACCACGTTCCCAAGGCCCGCCGATTTCTACCTGATGCTCGTTGGGTAAGCAAGATCACATAATTCCTAAAATCCAGTTGTGCGGTTGATTCAGAGATAACATATCCTAGTACCTTATGGCGATTCAATGCTCACAATAAATAACACACTGCTTAGATAAAATCTGTGACTTCCATAACCCCCCAAAACATGGACTAGCTTTTATTTTCACTCAAAGGCTGTCGGAGAATTTTTTTTTTAGTTGAACGAGCATAGTTAGCTTTTACCTCTTTTCCGGAAAAAGTGGCCACATAATCTTCTATTACGGATTCTGGGCAGGCAATTGGCAAAACCTTGCGGAGAACGGATGGGTATTATTACAGGGTGATTTAAGGAGAGGCCAGGCTCTTTAAATCGACCAGAAAATTCGGTTTCTTAACCTATCACGCTACGAGTTTGTGCAGCGTCGCAAAGATATGGTGCATTTTTTTTTTGTAAAATTTGGCAAGAGCGAACTTACTTAGGAAAAAATGAAGAAAGAAAAAGTCTTAGCTCCTATGAAAACGCAGCGACGCCACCGGTCTTCAAACAACACGGTGCCGTTTTGCACGGGAGGCAAGAGATGGCGTAGGCGAACGCGACGCCACCTGCCACCAACGGATGAGCATACGACATCCTTAGGGGACAAAAAACTGTAGTTCCTTCTTGTTACCGCGCCGGCTTTTGTTTCTGAAACTGCCGCCGCCTGCGGAACGCGCGCCGCTTTTGAGTCGAAAAGATTGTCTGCTAAAAACGCCGGCTCTTGGGGCCCTATGCTCGTTCGTTGGCGGCGTTCGTTGCGCCATCTCTTGTTTCCCGTCCGAAACGGCGCCGTGTTGTTTGAAGACCGCTTGGGTCGCTGCGTTTCCATAGGAGCTAAGCCTTTTTCTTTCTTTACCTTTTCCTCAGGTAAATTTGCCCTTCGGAAAGTTTACAAAAAAAGTGCACCATTTGTAGGCAACGCGGCACAAAGTCGTAGCGCGACAGGTTAAGACACCGAATTTTGCGGTCGATTTAAAGAGCTTGGCCACTCCTTGAATCACAATGTACAGTTGGGCTATTCACTGCACCGCAGTGATTAGACGCAAACTACTACTCAAACGTTCGTCTAGCTGTTTTTCTCACGAGCCTAACTCGAGTGATTACGCATTGCTCGTGTCGAATACTTGAGCCGCCTTCGACACTTTACCCCATATGGTGTGATCCATGTAACTGCGTCGTTAATTTTTACGAAGCAGAATAACATTTTACCAATACAGGGAAGCTCCTGAGCTAGTAGTGTTTCCTACGAGTACAGTGGGATATATCGAAACGTTTCTGCATTGAACATTAAATGAAAACCGAACCATTTCAAGTCATGGTATTTGAAAACAGAATCCCCTCAAAGATGAACACACTTGATGAAAGGTCTTTCCAGCTTTTCTATTCACTCTTGGAGCGGAATTTCTTCGAGGCCCTCAAATACGGAATTGAATTCTTCTTTTACCTTTTCATTCGACAGAAATCTCTTTTTAGCCAAAAGTGTTTTAGTTTCGGGAAAAATATAAAGTGTGAGGGAATACAAAATTCCATTCTTTTATGTGTTTTTTTTTTCTAATCGGAGCAAATGCCGAATGCAGATCATTTGCTACGCATTAATAAAATGCGACACCTATCTTGCGGAAAGCTTTCTGTTTTGAATTCAATTCATTACGTAAAATATTATCTACTGGGGGACGAGAGATGCCCACGGCTTCCTCTATTTTACGCACTTTTGTTCGGCGACATGCAAAACGTTTCGTCTACAGTGTCTGACGTGCTGACCGTTTCACTGTGTAGCGAACCTGATTCGTCGCTTAATGTGTGCCACAAACCTGGAGCTTCGGATCCTCCAAAACTTACTGTTGAAAGCAAAGCCAATAAATATCAAGGGCATCAAAGCTGAATTTATTTTCGTTTTCTTCTTTATATATATATATATATATATATATATATATATATATATATATATATATATATATATATATATATATATATATATATATATATTATGACCACTGGGCCTTTGATTTTATTATGATTATGAAAAAGAAAACATTTTCATGGTTTCTTTAAAAAATGCATCTTTATTTTTATTTTGGTATAGTTCAGTTATTAGGAGGCGGTATCTAGTTACACACATATGTCCTTATATGTGTCTATCCGATATGTGTTCAAGAGAGGACACATGTGCGCTGATATATCTCTCCTCTTTGTCTTCGTCTTTCTCTGCGCTGTATTTTCCTTACTGTTGTCAACGACAGGAGCCGTCGGCACGTGTGCGCGAGAACCGCGAACGCATGCCGCAACCGGTCCACGCGATGTGGTATCATCGGCGTGTGACGTCACCTAGATAGGCTCTGTGTGAACAACGAAAAAAAAGAGGAGGTAGACTCGAGATGAACGAGATTCGGAAGGTAGGTAACCGTCTCGGTGACGAACGGGTATCGTCGAAATAAACCGCTTGTTTTTATAAGAAAACGAAAAACGCATCGTCTGTGTGACTACAGAACAGCTCAGAAGTGGGATCGAGAGGCCCGGACTTGAGAAGCCGTTCGGATTGAATGCTACAACGTAAGTAGCGCTCTACGAATTCTTGCTTTACCCGAGATCCTCGACGAGAGCTTCGTCCACGTAAATCCCGATGTCGAGAAGACGTAAGCTAACGACAGGAGGACAAGGGCAGGGGACCCCACGAGAGGATGATCCGACAACCACAGATATGCTTCGCAGTGCGGAGGTGCGTGACGGACACTCGGACCACGACGATCGCCAGCACGACAATTTGACGACAGAAGCCGGGGACACCGCGACGTAGAACGACCACGGCCTAGCTCCTGACGGTGCAACGTCCGGAGTCCTTGACTTTCAAGAGCTCATGCAAGCCGCCATACGAACTGCCGTACGCGAAGCCTTGAAAGGAGCGGCCCAGCTTTTCCAAACGACGCAGTCACCACAACGCCACCCACCAACGGGGGCTTCGAGCGCCATAGACGGACGGCTGGCTACGACGAGCGCTTAGTTGGTGCCAGTATATGATCCATCATCGGACACCCAGCTTACGGTGGAAGCGTGGCTCAACAAGGTTGACAATCTTGCTGCGGCCTATGAATGGAGTGATCGACAAACGACGTGCTTTGCTCTCACTAAGCTTCACGGCGTCGCAAAGACATGGTATGACGGTTTGACCTCTGTTCGACGAACCTGGCACGAGTGGAAAGTGGAAATGAAAAAGGCGTTTCCGTCGGCATCGAGTTTTCAACACGTCTTCAGGGACATGGAGAAAAGAAAGAAAGGGCGCCACGAGACCATCGAAGCGTACTTTTATGACAAGCTGGCGAAAGCACGACGCTGCAACCTGGATGACGGGACGTGCATCGAGTACCTGATCACTGGACTGGAAGACGAAGATTTAGTGCGGTCTCTGAGCGTGCGAGATTACGCCACCCCAGACGAGCTACTTCGGTGCATAAAGCGACTGCATGAACGAGTCGATGTGATCAAGCAGACTCGGGCCAAAACCCTCCATCAACCGCCGACTGGTCAACGTCAAAATTGCGGCTTAGACAACAACGAGCCGACGACCAGGGCTCCATGAAAAAGATTCAACGAAACAGGCGAGCCACTTTGTTTTACTTGCTCGACATACGGACATTTCTCGGCTGCATGCCCGAAACCTCAGAGAAAACCAAGATGCACCAATTGTGGGAAATCTGGTCACGAGACGAAAGACTGCTTTCAAAAAAGAAACTCAACAAACACGAGTGACAAGAAAGCAAATGTTCTAACCCAACAAGGTAACAAGACGTGGGACTGCATGGCTCCAAACGAGAAGTATTTCATGCAGGCAATTCTAAACGACAGGCCAATCAAAGCTTTCGTCGACATGGGAAGCCAGTGCGTAACGTTACGAGAAAGCGAAGCGCAGCTGATGAACGTGACCTACGAACCGTTGAATCATCCATTCACAATCAACGGGTTTGGGGTTGGAAAAACGACGCCTTTAGGGAGTTTCCAAGCAACAATGACGGTCGACCAAGCCAAGGCCAACGTCAGGGTGTACGTGGCGCGCCGCAGTGCAGATTGTTCCGCTGCTTGTCGGACAGCCTTTTACTGAACAACCGCACGTTACGGTGGTACGTCGCAAGAACACCCTACGCATTTTCGAAGAGCGTGACAAGTCTGATGATGAGGACGGGACTTTGGCCAATCTTAAGATACCGGTCCTGCCTCCACGACGCGTAAGCCTATGGGTCAAAGAAGCGGTCGTAATCCCTCCAAGCTACGTCGGGATTATCGCGCTCCGCTCCGGAGAAGGGACACAGAGAACCCACGGAGACATCTTTATTGATAGCAGTATCCACGAATCGCGTGGACATTACATCCCGACCTGTGTTTTGAGAAAAGACGAACTGGGAGAACTGTATATCCCCGTAACTAACATATCGGCTACGCCGCTGGTCCTCGCTGAAAACGAACAGATCGCTAGAGGAACATGGTGCACGGAAGAAGACGCGAACACCAACCTCGACGCGTACGTAAACTACAGCGAAAGAAAGCCGACACCCTTGATTGCAGCAGAGGACGTAGATGTCTGTCCAACCGTTTCTGACTCGTAAAAGAAAGCACTCGTCACCACGATTAATGACTACCGCGACGGTTTTGCTACATCGCTTGCGGAACTGGGGTGTGCGAAGGCAACAAAAATGAAAATAGAGTTGACAACACACACTCCTGTGACGTACCGCCCATACCGTCTAGCATACTCTGAGAGGCAGACTGTTCGGTCAATGATCGATGAACTCAAAGACGCTGGAGTTGTAACGGACTCTACTTCTGACTACGCGAGTCCTATCTTACTGGTCACGAAAAAGAACGGTGAGAGGCGACTATGTGTTGACTTTCGCGCCCTCAACAAGATCACAAAGAAGGACAGGTATCCCCTCCCTCTGATTGATGACCAACTAGACAGGCTTCACGACAAACATTTATTCACAAGCCTAGATCTTGAATCTGGGTATTATCAAGTGCCCATCTCCGAGGAAAGCCGAGAGAAGACAGGGTTCATCACTCCGGATGGCCACTACGAATTTACTCGCATGCCTTTCGGCCTCGTCAACGCACCAAGCGTGTTTCAGCGAATGATAAACACGGTGTTCGGCCCACTCAAGAACACGAAGGTCATGGCCTATATGGAAGACCTGTTGATTCCATCGATTACGTTTGAAGAAGGGTTGGCCATTCTACGCGAAGTTCTGGAGGTGTTAAGAGACGATGGCCTCACTCTGCGCTTGAAGATGTGTTATTTCTTCCACGAAAAGATAACCTACTTGGGGTATGAGATCTCGGCTTCGTCCATCAACCCTGACCAAGTCAAGTTCAAGGGCATCTCCGATTTTCCGACGCCAACGAACGTTCATGACCTTCGCCGTTTTCTCGGCCTATGTAGTTATTTTCGACGCTTCGTGGCCGGGTTCGCCACAACAGCGAAACCACTCACCACGTTACTTTGTAAGGGAGAAGAGTGGCACTGGACGACAAACCAAGAGGCTGCATTCCAGAAGCTGCGAAGCAGTCTTATGAGCAAACCCACGCTGGCACTCTACGCACACGGTGCTAAAACAGAGGTACACACAGACGCATCCAAGTTCGGTATCGGAGGCGTACTGTTACAAGAACAAAGAGACGGTTTGATGCATCCGGTCATGTATGTCAGCCGACGCACGACGCGGGAAGAAGAACGCTACCACTCCTACGAGCTTGAAGCGTTAGCTGTGGTTTGGACGGTTGAGAAACTTCGGTCGTACCTGTACGGGATTGAGTTCACACTCGTAACAAACTGTAACTCACTACAAACCACGCTGTCTAAGCGAGATTTAATGCCACGCATAGGAAGGTGGTATCTGAAGTTGCAGGACTATAGATTTGGTGTTGAACACAGACCAGGAAACAAGATAAACCACGTAGACGCGCTCAGTAGGGCTCCTGCATCGGGACCCGAAGAAATGGATGTCGCCACGGGCGTCAACGTTTTCGCTACAGACCTCGCTGACGATGACTGGTTGGTGTTGGCCCAAAAGACGGATCCAACGTTACAAGGAATTAGAGACTACTTACAGGGGCCTTCAAAAACTAAAGAGTCGCAGCGTATCAAGAACGAGTACGTGCTAGCGGAGGGCAAGATTCTCAAGAGGGTCCATGAAAACGGAGAAGAACGTCTGATCTGGGTTGTGCCACGAGGAGCACGTTGGCAGGTAGTAAGACGATGCCACGATGACGTCGGTCACTTTGCTGTTAAGAAGACCATGGCACTACTCACCAAGAAGTATTGGTTCCCGAGAATGCGTCGTTACGTCAAGCGACACATTGCATGCTGTTTGGAGTGCTTATACCGCAAGGTTCCATCCGGGAAAAAGCCAGGGAAACTACACTGCATTGAAAAAGTCGCCGTGCCCTTTGACACCATTCATATAGACCACTTAGGCCCATTCGTCCGCAGCACCAGTGGCAACACGTACTTAATAGTGGCGGTGGATGGTTTCACGAAGTTCGTTGTCATTCGAGCCGTCAGGAGCACTTCGTCAGGCTACGCGAAGAACTTTCTAAGGGACCTCGTTAGCATTTTCGGTGCTCCACGAAGATTGGTCACCGACCAGGGCACCGCTTTTACCAGCCGACAGTTCGAGCAATACTGTAGGTCTCTCAACGTCGCCCACGTGAAAAATGCCACCTGCACGCCCCGAGCGAACGGGCAAGTCGAGAGATACAACAGAATCATAACACCTGCCATTGCCAGTTTGTCGAAAAGGAGTGACGGAAAGGACTGGGACGAATCGCTCACTCAAGTTCAGTGGGGAATAAACAACACGTTAAACCGAGCAACTAAAGCAACACCCTTCAGTCTTCTCTTCAACTTTCGTTCCCGAAGCGCGACAGGTGACGAAGTCGACGACGCTGTATCGAAAAGTTTGGACGCTACCGTGCTCAAACGACAAAAAAAGGCCATAGAAAATATACGTCAAGATCAAGAGATCCAGAGAAAATATTAGAATAAGAAACGAGGAGTCGCGCCAAATTACGAGCCAGGTGATATCGTGATGCTCCAGAGAGAGCCAGGGGCAACCGGTGAGTCGCGCAAGCTGCGCCCCAAATATCGAGGCCCGTATATCGTTGTGGAAAAGCTACCTCACGATAGGTACAAAGTTCAAGATCTACCGAAGACCCAACGCTCGCAACGTTTCTACGAAGGTTTTGCCGCTGTTGACCAGATGAAGCGCTTCACGGCCAGCGCTGAGAGTAGCACCGAGAGCAGCGACGACGGCCTGTCAATGGAAGCGGAGAGCGACACAGGTATAGCAGAGGTAGAACCTCAGCAAGAGCTAGCGTGAGTCGGATGATCACTTCGCCGAAACATTCCAACTTCCAGCGACGGGAAGACCCAGCCGGGGCGACTGGGATGGAGGATGGCCGTGTTGTCAACGACAGGAGCCGTCGGCACGTGTGCGCGAGAACCGCGAACGCATGCCGCAACCGGTCCACGCGATCTGGTATCATCGGCGTGTGACGTCACCTAGATAGGCTGTGTGTGGACAACGAAAAAAAAAGAGGAGGTAGACTCGAGATGAACGAGATTCGGAAGGTAGGTACCCGTCTCGGTGACGAACGGGTATCGTCAAAATAAACCGCTTGTTTTTATAAGAAAACGAAAAACGCACCGTCTGTGTGACTACATTACCTAGTGATGAACAAACTCGCCCAGCATCGCCACCTTTGCTAACTTCGTACTTCGGTACGACTCGTGGCAGCAAGCTTGTGTAAAGAGCATTTCAATCCAAAATCGTAACATGCCCTCTTTTTTTATGTTCCGGTTAAGTGGACTTTACGGCAAGGTGACAAGAGACGTGTAAAAAAGTTTTGTTGCCCCTCAAAACGAGCGGTACAGGTGCATATGTTTGGCTGATATACGCTGCACGCTACAAGTTATTCATGTATTATTTCCGAGGATAGCAAAGCCCTGTATTTCTGCAAATCCCAGGGATCTCCAATTGTCAGTATTAAGCTGTCGCAAGCGTCGCTGTTTTGGTTTTAAAATTTCCTGTCAGCAGACGTTAAAAAACAATTTCCCGGAAACAATATTTCTCTTGCAAATATTAAGTGAAGTCTTCAATTTCGTCGATTGTTTATGTATAGTAAGTGAGTTTAGCGGATATTTAATATTTCTTGCGGAATCTTTATGTTCTAAATACAAAAAAAGCTTCTGCTTTTCATGATGCACAATCCTTTTCTCTGTCTCTACGTTTGGTTCAAAGCGATGGCCCAGAGAAATACGTGGTAAGGGCCGCGGGTAAATATTACATTCAAAATCGAGAGTTTCTTAGGTTGACAGGGCTGGTGATGGGTAAACGCAGAAGATTATATTCTCATCTGAGTTTTTGCATCGCCAACCTTGCACCGATATCACTGGTGGTAACGTCAGCGCGCCACAACCCTTCCCAAAATTTTCTAAAATCGACTACTTTAGTGCTTTTTGATGACGCTCAACTGAGTGAGTGAGTGAGTTTATTGAGCAAAAGAAAAAGGGGGTAATGCGGAACGAGAGGTTAGTCTCCCAATAGCGGGGTCAGCTTTCTCGTTCCGCTTGGGGAAAGGGAAACCAAGAGTGGTTAAGAGGAGGAGGATGGCTGACGCCCGTCAGTACAGCCTAGAGGCGTGTTGAGAGACCAGTCTCTTGGAGGAAAAGAAGGATGACTTTGAATGTTTGCACCCTTAGTGCTTGTGGTCCTGCGGGAAAAAGAAGACTTCGGGTATCCTGGTTACTGCCGTTCGCAATAGATTTTTTCAGGACGTTTCTTGAATTGGCGTTTTGTGGGCATGTCCAAAAGATGTGGTCCAGATCTTCTCTTTCATCACATGCGGGACAGTTTGGGCTAGACGCTTGTCTCATGAGATGTAGACGAGAGTAGGTGTTAGCACAGTTGACTCGTAGTCTATGTAGCAACGATTGTTGCGGTCTCGGGAATTTGTTTTTAGGAATGGTTGGAGGAGGTAGTCCAGAAGCCGTTCCTGGGTGGGGGTGATTAGTTTGTGCTTCATTATGGATTATGATTCGATAGTTGTTGTATGGATGTATTTCTATTACTTGGGATACATTATTGTGGGCTTCATTTGCAAGGGCATCTGCTCTTTCATTTCCATGTATACCCACATGCGAAGGGATCCACTGAAAGTAGATGATTGATCCTTCTTTAGCCATATGGTGTACGAGTTGAACAATGGATCTTGCCAAAGGAGTTCCCCTTCTCAAGTTTTGGAGCTGTCGTAAGGCTCCTTTCGAGTCCGTGAAAATAGCCACTTTTTCATTTTCCGAAAGTGTTATTAACTCGGAGAGCGGGAGCCATATCGCAGCAAGTTCTGCTGTGGTCGTGTCGGTACAGTAGCTCAATTTGGCTGTAGAAGATTGATTAGATTCTGGTATGATGTAAGCAGCTGTGGTGGATAAGTCTTTCCCGCTTCCATCGGTATATATGTGCTTCATGTTGCAATAGGATTGGATGACGTCATTTGCGATGTCGCGTGCCACGATATCGGCGACGTGGCCTCGTCGTGGGAGGTCCATGATCTCTGTTGTTATGTGGAGGTGATCGTTCTGCCGGTGTGGAGGGGGGAGGGGAGGGATGTTCTCTGGGTAGCCGACGTGGTCAATGAAGCGTTTCATGGTCTTACCGAGGTAGGAGTGATGGTGTAGTAGTATGCTGACAATGAGTGTCTCGTATGATGGTACTCTGAGCAGTCTGGCTGCGTGAAGTAGTGTTCTCTCTTGTGATTGTGTTTTTAGTGGTGAGTCACCTGCCTCGACTATAGTGGAGACGTTATGTGACGAGCGTGGCAGTCCGAGACCAATCCTGAGTGCGTTGCGGTGAAATGTCTCGAGAGTTTTCCATTGAGAATCCAGAATCTCCAGCAGGGGGAGGGAATATAATATTCGGTTGACGATAAGGCCGCGATACAGCGTAAGCATGACTTGTTGACTGGCACCCCAGTTGCGGCCTCCTATTCTTCGGATAGCGCCAAGTAATTTGCGGGCCTGATTTAGTGTATGTTTGACGGCTGGGCGCCAATTTCCTCGGTCGTCAATGATTGCACCAAGATATCGCACCTCAGTGCTTCTGCGAATCCGTTTGCCATCTACGCGTAGCGAGCTGAATTTTCCTTTAAGTCTAGCTCTTGGCCGATAGCTCAACGCTGATGTCTTTGTTACTGACAGCGTGAGACCCGCGTGGTAGAGAAATGCGGCTGTTGTGTTCAAGGACTGTTCGAGTTTGGCTTGTATTGTAGTCGAGATGCGCGTTGGCCCCGTACACCAGAGCGCAACATCGTCTGCATAGATAGCGCAGTTGACTGCGATTGTGTCACCTTTAGGAAGCGCAGAAGGTAGGCCGGCCATCACGATGTTAAATAGCAAGGGACTTAAGACGCTTCCCTGTGGTGCTCCCTGGGAAGAGTCGCGGGGCGAACTTGTATGCCCAGCTATTTTTACATGGAAGGTTCTTCGTTGTAAAAACGAAGCAATAAACTTGTACGTTCTCCCTCTGACACCGATATGACGAAGGCGCTCCATAATCACGTTGTGTGGAAGTGCATCAAATGCTCGGTGAATGTCTAGAAAGACAGCATGAAGAACGTGTTTTTGTGCCTTGGCTTGCTCTAGTGATGATGTCAGATTTCCAATCGAGTCCGCTGTTGAGCAGCCCGCGCGAAACCCTGATAGCTGTGGTGGTAGCGCTTGTGCGTCTTCAAGTTGCCAGCTGAGCCGTCGGTGGATCATCCGCTCTAAAAGCTTGCAGACACAGGAGGTTAAGGAGATTGGACGGTAAGATGTTATGATGGCTTTCGACTTGCCTGCTTTTGGGACGGCTACTACAGTAGAATGTAGCCAGGAGGAAGGAAGTTCGCCGGATCGCCAAATCACGTTGAGGTACTCTAGAAGAAGGGGTCTATCCGTAGCGTCAATGTTTTTGAGGGCTTGGTTTGTAATGCCGTCGGCTCCTGGGGCACCCTCGCGGCGACAGCGAGTCAGGGCATAGCCTAGCTCTGGGTTTGTGAAGTCGTCGTTTGTAGTGGCTAGGGTGAAATTTGGGACTGGAGGCTTCGGCGCTGGAGGTTTTCCTTGCGGTGGAGATACAGGCCTTGAGAATTCGTCAGCGAATTTTTCTGCGAGGTTAGCCATAGTAAGGTTGTCTTTTATCGCTATCTCAGCAAAAGGATATGCTTGAGATACAGGCTCAAGTAAGCATCTCACAGTGGTCCAAGGTAGCCTCGACCCCGAATCAGTTTTAAGCGATTCGCTTCGAAGTTGCCATTGTTGTCTGCCTAGGCGTCTGGTATGACGACGTAGTTTTGCGTCTATTCGCCTTGATTTTGTCCAGTCGGCGGGGGCATTTGTGCGTCTCGCAATCCGCTGAGCTCGTCGAGAGGCAGCGCGGATTTCGAGATATATAAGTTCAGGAACTGGGTTGTTCGCGGGTAGGGTGACTGTTTTGGTGGCTTTAGAGATAGCTACACATATTGCATCTTCCAGTGGGATGCTACCCATGCCAGTGCTTTTAAAGAGTTTTGCTAGTATTTGTCGATACATATCCCAATTCGTTACTGTATGTACACGATGTTTTGGTGCGAGGCCGCAGCGGGGAGTGAGGTGAATTGGAATATGATCTGAGCCCCATGTGTCGGGCTCGAGACTCCAGACTATCTCTATTTCAGGCGATACCAAAGTGAGGTCTAGGACGCTTGCTTTTTCAAGGTTGGGCCGTACTAGTGTAGGGTCTCCGGTGTTTATGCAGCGGAGGTTCAAATCAGCGATGATGTCCAAGAGTATGGTGCCACGTCGCGTAGTGCTGTCGCTTCCCCATGCTGGATGGTTTGCGTTGAAGTCGCCACACCAGATGATGGGTCCAGAACAGCGTGCACGAATTTTCCGGATTGCGTTAGGATTCCAAGGTGTATTTGGTCGAACATAGGTGGATATGACAGTAACTTCCTGCTTGGCTATTCGTATGATTGCCGCGACGTGTTCGTCATATGTAGAGTTGAAGTCTTTCAAAGGTATTTCTTTTTGACAGATTGATTTTTTTATGAATAAGGATGCACGAGGTTTTCCATCGGGGTGAATTGTATCACTGTGGTACTGGACATATGGGGAGAATCGGTGAAGCCCTTTAGGTAAGTAAGTCTCTTGTAGTGCGAGAACATCTGTTTGCAGTGTAAGGAGGCGGCGCCGAAGTTCAGGTAGGCGAGGACGAAGGCTGTTTACATTCCATTGTAGTATAGTTGGCAAAGGTTTTATGCTCTTGGCCTTTTTCGTTGATTGTCGTTTAGCTATTGGAGCAGAAAAGTGAAAGCACTGGGCTTCGTGGAGGCGTTATAGACCTTTTAGTGCGAGTATGGCGTGCTTGAGAATAGTTCAGAACGCTATTCAAATAATGGACTCTAATGAAAGGACTGCTGTGATCACTTGGTGGAGCGTTGATGATGGTGGTATTGTGTTCAATATTTTTCGAAGGACGGAGAAAATTAACGGCACTATCACTTTAATCAGGGAGGTAGGTGCTCTTCCATTCGCCTGGTTGGGAGTCGACGCATGTGTATGAGGAGACGAGTGTGAGATAATGTCTTTGATGTGTTGTTTTTCCCAAAAGGATGGTTTCTGAGAATTTCCTAGTGTGTCTGATGATGTGGATGCCGCGGTGGGGTCATCTTCAGCCGTTTTCCCCGAGCTGCTCAAAGGAGGGAACGCCTCATCAGTCAAAGGTGGCGCTGCCGTACTGGCTATGTTAGGTCTCTGTATATGTTTTTCATTCACTTGCTTGTTGGTTTGATGTTTCGCGTACACAGCACCCCTTGCCTCACGAAGTGTCGTGTTATTTTTGTGTTGGTATCTCATAATTTCTGTTTCCCTTTGCTTGACCGGGCATTCTGTTGCATTAGAGGTGTGATTTCCTCGACAATTCACGCAGCTCGGGGTGGCCTCACGTGCGCCTTCATGACTTTGCCCACACTGATAGCAAATTTGGAACTCTGCAGCGCATGCAACTGAAATGTGACCAAATTTATGGCATTTGTAGCATTGCAGGGGTCGTGCTCGATAAAGAATTACTGTAGTCCTCACAAGGCCCACTTTGACATGCTGGGGTGCGATTTTACCTGCAAATGCAACTCGCACAACAGGCGATGCTTTGCCTAGTCGCTTCACTTCTGCTACTCCAATGGAGGACTGTAGCTGCGCCTTGACGTCTTGTTCGGTATAGTCGGGATCAATATCTCGAAGTACGCCGAAATAGTTGGAGCGTTCTCGAGGTATAAAAGCTCTTACAGGCACGTCACAGAGTTTTGTTATCTTTAGAAGTTCGGCCTTGTAGAGAGGTCGTTTCACATCTACTGCAACGATGTTACGTGCTGCGTTCACTCGAACTACACTGATTATGCCTGGAGCAACGTTGTTGAGGAAGTCCATGAGCTTTAATTTGCTGAGAGATCCCACTTTGTCGTTTGCTGTCGGGATGAACAGTACTGTGTATCCGACCTGTAAGTTGGTTTCGTTCGTAGGTGGTGATGCAGGGCTCTGGCTTGTCTTGCGTCTTTTCTTTCCATGCACTAGTTTGTACTGTGCGTCATCGGAGAGCATGTCGTCGTCGTCACGTAGGGATACAATTGTCGATGAGGAACTACTGTGTGAGTCATTTATGGAATCAGTAGGTGGAAGGTCACCTATGGGGCCCGTAGCCTGGTCTTCGTCCTCTTCCATGTGGAGTTGGTTCGGCGGGGTCAGAGGCTCAGTTGTCATTTCCGAGATTTTTCCGGCCTCCCAAAAGGAGGCCCTTTGAACACAAAGGTCAGCTACTTTTCTCTAGTGGTAGTCACAGAATTGGAGGTTACTCAAAACGAAAAACAGTAGTTTCTAACGATTACTTCGGAGAGCACAAAATAGGTTACTAGAGATAGGATCGTCGTCGTCTTCCCACGCTCAACTACGTTTTGATTAGAATGATATGTTTTCTTACGAACTGGAACGTTCATTCACAAGTTTTAGTTAATAATCTTACCTATTGTGACAGCTCCTGTGTTACGTCCCAATCGCCGTGTAACTCATCTGCCGAGACTGCATAAGTGTAGCTTTCACGGAAAAAAAGGACATGTAAAGCCTAAAAAGCACAAATTATATGTACATACACCGTTCCATGTGATTACTGTTCATAGCAGCAGGGATGCGCATAATTAGTATTTTCATATTTACATTTCAGGCGCCGCTTAGGGAGACGTGACAAGAAGACTAAAAAATTATCTAATAATCTTCGAGGTAAGAAAGCGGGGTCAAAAGGTGCTCGGGACCACACATTTATGCTGAATCTTGAGAGAATCGCAGTTTAACCAGTTATTTCCGGGAGATGTCTAACGAATAACGAATAATATTCGCCGTTTCTGCTATTTTGTAACATGAATTACTGATTGGGATTGGTAAGTTGGTAGCCGTTTTCACAGAAGATGGCCTTTACTGAATAAAATTCACATTGTTTGCTTTGAAGTAGTTGGAGAAAGTCAAGTTCAAAATGTTTTTCAAGCATGTTTCGGCCACTTAGTTCGCAAATAAAATTTGACGAGAAGGGTTGTCGTCAGATGATGATCATAAACATCACATTCAACGAATATCTCTTGAAAATTTCACTTATATTCGTGGTGAGATTTCTACAACACCAAACGCGAAAATCAACGCTACGTAAAACTGTAAGGCCGGAAATGTACGTGTGTCCAGAAAAAATAGTGTTTTCCCATTACAAGGCAGCCTACGCATTGCCCAATGCTTAGTGCCCTCCAAATGGAGCTCTAACGGTACAACCTGATGCCAAAGTTTTAAAACTCAGTGTTTGTAGATTCAAAAGTTCGAAGCAATTTTTTTTTTAATTTTACACTGGCAAAATGAGTCCCGTTTTCGGTGGCTGACGTCACTCCTTTTCAAGCGTTTCTTAAATTTCCAAAAAACTGTTCATATCCTTTGAGTCAGCAAGTTCTAAAACTTCGGCATCAGGTTCGAGCACCGAGCGCTGCATTTGGCCAAAGACTGGGAGTTTAGTTATTTGTAATTTAGATTTGCTCTGAAAAAAGTAACTTTCCATGTTTGTTTGTGTATTTGTTTTGCTTGTACCTTTCTGAAGAAAATTTTCCCTGTAAGCACACCGCCTTACTTCTTAATACGGCTTGTTTCCTTGGCATTCGAGAATTTTGCACAAGCGGTCACGCCTCGGCTAATTATTAACTTTATGTGGCTGAACGTCTCATAATTCTAAATACCTGCTTCTTCCAAAGAGGGTGATTTTAACATCACAGCTTATTCTTAGCGCTTAAAAAAACGTTATTGAATGTATTTGGTAAGCAACAGATGGATTATTATTTCCAGGCCGTGCCTATGTCGGAACTGTCTGCGTGAAAGGCGTTAATGTGGGAATTTCCGAGGCAGTACCTCCTCTGTACGGTAGATTCACCACAATAGCCCACGAAATTGGGCATTTGTAAGTATCTTGTCGCTTCCTTTACAAACACATGTTCTCAGCGTATCAGCGGGGAAAAGCTTTCACCATTAGTGAATCCCATGCCTTTTATCATCGCTATGAACAATGCGATATGGGCCGATAAGAAGCGTGACCATAATGAGCCTTGCTTTGCGTTTCTTGATTTGTCCCTGAAAATTGTGTTGACCATTAGACGGTTTTCTTAGCATGAACAATATTTTCGCAGGCTCGGGAGCGTGCACGATGGAAGTGGTCCCTTGACAAATGTCAAGAATCATCCTGGTGCTGTTGACTGCAAGTCCAAAGTCAAATACATTATGGACTCTAGTGGGCCTCGTGGACCGCCTTTCGCGTTTTCGCATTGTAGTGAGAAGGGGATGCAATTTGTTTTGAAGTAAGTATTTGCTTGAACTTTCTTAGGCACTGGCATCATCGAACCTTTATTTTTCTTTGGACCCGTGAAATATCCTATGCTATTATTTCCCCCTAATTTTGAATGCATTGTTTGCCAGTTGACGGGGATGTTACTTGTAATCGTAGTTACTTAAATTGTAGTTCACCTAAAAGGCAGCTAAATCTACCACACGATTGATGACGCTAAAAGCGTTACCATATTATGCGCATCATGTTCCTTAAGCTGTCAGCGATAGATGAAAGGAACTTGCAGCTCATCTGTCATTGGAGAGGGAACGAGGCGGCCAGGTTCACAGCGAAAATACGTTTATTGTGGTTGTCCTGTTATTCTCGATATAAACAAACTATGGTCATTATATCGACTTTAAGGAACATCAAAGCGTTTACCAAAATGTAGTTGAATCTATTAAATTTAACAAATAATTTTCTTCTTAGAGTCCTGGTGCGTCCGTCGGTTGGTTCGTGTAAACGAACTGAACCGACTGAAACATTGCAAGGTTGATTGATTCGAACCCCTGAGGCAACTGTCGGACAACTCTATTCGGCAACACGAGATAGACGCGTTTCCATCGACCCTTTCACATCGCGGCAACAAGAACAGCAGGGCAACATGTTGCTGTCACCCGAAATCCGTGTTGGCCGATTTGTTGTCCGTCCACCCTATCACACCGCGCTAACGGCGGGCCCAATGCTTGGAACACTCCACCATCTTGATTGTTTACCTTTGTTCGCGTTTGGCGAGGCGTCGCTGGAAATGAGAATCTTCAATGTGCTAGAGCATTCGACGGGCCGGAAATCGCCACGGGACCGCATCAACTAGTGACTGTGGTTAGAAAACTTGACACGGGGAAGTATTTTCCACCTTTATTTTATGAAGATGTTCTTCATTCGCTGACAACGATATAGCCCTATACAAAGAAGATGATATTGCCGATATATGTTAGGAATCTACGACATCGTATAAGGTGTTTCTGTTCAGTTTTTTTCTTTCATGAAATTCCGACATCTACTGTAAAATTGAGTTAGCACCTACAGTTCCCTGAAGCGTTTTTTGCCGCGTGGTGTTGAACTGAACTGACATTGCTTAAAAACTGCGACACCGACACTATCGGCAAATACCGTGGAAGCCAATACTGGCAACTCCCGCGGAAAACGGGCGAAAACTGATTCCAGCGCCCCTGGCGAGCTCGGAGTCTCCGGTGGCAGACAAATTCTCCGAAATGCATTGGTTTTGCCTATCTCCGTGCGAGGTGACCAACGAAAAAAAATTGTCACGGACATTCGCTGGTTTGAAAGTTAAAAAATGGGTGCCAGCTCATGAGTGAAAGACATTCTCTTCGCGTGGGAAAGATGTTACAGCTTTCTGGGTGCAATTTCGGAGTTCTCCCGAAGAAAACATTCTGTCACAACTTATCTAAGCCAAGCAAAATACGAATGTATGCCTTCGCGCTGTTTCGTGAAAAAGAGAAATGTACAAACATTTCAGAACATAGCTTCGTTTCAACTTTATTGTTCTTATCAGTCAATTCCTTTTGTCATTGCAATTCCCATTTCTCATGAGTGTCTTGCTTATAACCGTTTCGTCGAACAGGCGAGCTGGCTAATCCCGTTAAGATCGTCTCCGGATGAAGAAGCAGAAGTCAATTTCGAACCACGTACGTTACGGCGATGTCAGTATGCGCCGAAAGAAGGCGTTGTGCATATGCAAATCTGACGCGATTATAGATTAACAAAAGCGGAGTTACGAAAAAGGCAGACTTCTCGCGCTTGCAAAGAAAGAAGGGGAGAGCGTCGTAGCCCCGCGAAAAAAGATGATTTCGGTCACGTTATTTACAGTGCACAAATTCCGATTGTTAGCGCGGGGACGACCAACATCTGCTTCGCTGCTTCTTTTCTTCTACGATAAAGGCCGACACCCGTTGAACCGTCTCCACTCTTTCCATTTTTGAGTCTTTCTTTTACATCTTTGAGGCGACGCCACTCTGCCGCGTTATTTCTTCCTCCTGCTTATATGTTGCTGTGTATATTTTTTTGTTTGCTTTTTGCTTTTTTTTTTTTTTGTTGCCCGACGTGTAAACAATCGCGTATCCTTGCTTTGTTTGGCTTAGTTTTTACTCCCTTTCCTTCGCTTCCGCGCTTACTACCCCCGGTTCGTCTGCGCTAGGCCCGGGCATTTTGAGGACCGTCTGCAACTTTGCTGTTGTTGTTTTCTTCCACTGTCGTCTCCGATAACCTCCTATTTTCGCCTTCGATTGTGTTTCTAATCTAAAATCGTCATACGTGCTTTTTGATATTTATTAAATATATTAAAAAGTGTAAGCTCGTTACCCATTTTTATTCGAATTTTATTTGTGTACTCCGGCCGGCACGTCTGCGACGGGTCATCGTTTGTTGATCAACCGGCCGCATTCAAGAACACGTTTGTGCGATGTGGTGCCTACCATTGCAAGAACAAGTTTGTGCGATGTGGTGGAAAATCTTTCTTCGGCTTCCTACGTCAACCTACGACACCTACGTCAACAAGTACTTGAATGCACCTTTAAACTGCTTCGTCAAGCGAGCGAACGAACAACCCGCCAAAGTCACTGGAAAAAGAAATTCGAAAGCAAAAAAAGGTTATTCACTGCTAGCACATATAGAAGATTGCTGCCTGCGACCAAAACATTTCTGCGACTCTTTTTTACCGGGCAGTGTGAGCTACACTACGTTATTAATTTCCCCTGTTTTGTTTTTAGTTCGTACCGACGCCGCGAAAGCAAATAAAGAAATGTACAACAAGCAGCTGAAAAAAAAAGGGTCGCTTTCTTCTTTTTTAATTAGTTTTGTCTGTTGCTTCCGCTTTGTTTGTCGTGAACTCAACACCGGTGGCGACCACCAGCTATTCATTTGCTGCTTTAAATTTTTCTTTCTTTTTTTCTATAAGCGCCGCAACGATCGTCGTCGTTGAAATAGTTTTTTGCTAGCTTCTTTGTTTTATTCGCCGTTGTTCGTTTCTCTTTCCCGTTTCTTCTTATTTTCGTCGGGAATGGCGACACCATTTTTTCTGCGAAGTTCGGCAAGTGTTTCCACGTTCATTTTTATCCTTACTTTTTGTTTTGTTTCTATGCTCCAGCAGCTCGTGCGCTTGCTCTGATAATATTAACATGTCGTTTTTGCATGTTTTAATGATTACGACGTAGTTCGAGTAGCTAAACGGCTTTTTTCCGCTTCCCAGACACGTTTCAAACGCGTGTGATCCCCTGAGAGGCTTTTGAGACCGCTAAATAAACTGCTCTATCTTTGTTTATGCGCGCGTTGTTATTCAATTGTCGTTGCAGTTGCGATCAGTGGATTCCGCTTTGCAAGCGAACTGACCGTAATAAATTGTTTTCGCTGTTAGGGTGACGATACAGGGCTTGTAAAGCTCGAGGACGTCGCAGTGCCTATACTTTTCCATTGCGACGACTGCTTCCGTAGACTCCGAGTCCGCTAGAGGCGCCACTGTCACGTTCGCCGCCGCTCCTATGTGTTTCCGGAGGAGTTTCCGGTATTGGCGAAGCTATATCGTATTTGCTATCGGCTTTCATAACAATAGGTAAAATAAAAATTTTTCCACGCTGTATACTTGCTTCCGCCTGCTATGTGATCGCTTCATTCCCCAAAACGTCCTGGGGATTTTCGAATCAGTTCGGGAGTCTGGTAGCGGCTGTTTCCTAGTGCCAAGCAAGCAGGCTAAAATATCGCGTTCTTTTATTGCATTTGCAAAGTACGACGAAATCTCCCAAATGTGTGTGAATAAAATAATGAAAGCGAAAAATTAGTTCTTTATTGAGGACCTACGCGGCCTTATAAAAACTAACTCAAAATAATTTGGAATGCAGTTAACACCCAAGCACACTTCCCATCCCTTTCACTTTACTGATTCTTCGAGAAACGAGCTGGATGCTGTTGACGTCTGCGAACGAGTTGGCAATTTCTTTAGTGAAATGTTTTCTGATTAGTGAAATGTTTTCTGACGAGACCTTTCCCTTGCTAGTTATTTTACCTGAACATAGTATACTAACTCATATGGCTCCAATTGCTATGTGTGCGACTGGTATTCACAAACTGATAGAAAATCTTGAACAAAGTTGAGCTCCAGTCCCTGATATTATTTCAACGAAAGTGCTTAGGCTCTGCAAATAAGAAGCTTCCTCTCTTCTGTGTTTACTTTTCCAACACTCCTTACATACTGGTAAAATACCTGCAAACTGGAAAGAAGCAAAAGTCCCCACTCTTTTTAAGACCGGTCAAAGGAATGAGTTGACGAACTATAGATCGATCCTTCTGACAGGTGTACCTAGTAAGCTGATGGAGCATGTAATTTTCTGTAATATTATGGATCATTTGCCGGACAACAACTTGCTCTTTGTAAACCAGCACGGTTTCTGGCGGTATCATTCATGCGAAACCCAGTTCTTTGAATTTCTCACACACCTTCATCAGAAACTTCAGTCTAAAACAGAAACCCATGCAATTTTATGGACATAAAAAAAAAACATTTGACAAGTTACCACGTCAACGACTTCTTAAATTACGCGCTTTGCAAATAGAACCATTTGTCATACAGTGTAATTGAACTTCCTCGTCGACCGCACGTAAAGTGTCTGCTATGAACGCGAATCCCCATGTCATCGGAACGTAAAATCAGCAGTACCACAGGGAACCGTGCTGGGCCCACTACTTTCCTTTCGTATGTACACGACTTGTCCCCTACTATCCAGTGCACCATCGGTTTTTATGCCGATGATTGTGTGATTTATAGAAACTCATCTAGCATTCGGGAATGTATTGAACTTCAGAACGACATCATTATAATAAAAACATGGCGTCTAATGTGGAAAATGGAGATAAATATTTCTAAAAGCAAAATGTGAAAATTTTAGTACTAAGAGAAGTCCAGCAGTTTAACACTCACTCTCTTCGATGGGGTTCTTCAACATGTGCATACATATAAATATCTTGGGGTTCATTTTACATCAAAATCGTCTTGGGAAGCCCACATCATTCGCATAAGTGTAAAAGAAAATGAAAGCCTCGGTTTTTTAAGTCGAAATCTTCACATGGCAAACTGTGAAACAAAGCTTGTAGCATATACCGCCCTTATTCAATCTGAACTGGATTGCGCTTCTTTAATATAAAAAGCCACATAATTTTTATTTGACACAAAAACTAGAATCAGTGCAAAATAGAGCCGCACGCTTCATTCTTAAAAAGTACACGCGCACAAGCATCACCTCACTAAAGGAAAAACTCGGAGTACCAACTCTTGCACACAGAAGGAAAATCTCAAGACTTGCATCATTGCATAGATTGTACTACCACTGCCCATCCAGGAGATAACTGTATTGCCGGACTGCACCACATATTTCCGCGCGCACTGACAATTCAGAAAAACTCCATTTGGTCACTCCACGGTCAAACCTTTTCAAATTATCTCCATTACAGTTAGCTACATACGAATGGAACTCCCTTCCTGATAATATTGTAATCGTCCAAGAATCCTCTGGTTTCAGAGCTTCTCTTACCACTTACTTAAACGCATAGCAATCATTATCATAGTGGTTGTTTTAATGCTTTTATTTTTTAACCTTTTTCTTTCTTGCGTTATTTTAATAATACCATATCAGCAGCCTAGTATAGACATGTTATTTTATTTCACTAGCAGTAATGTGAGCTGGTCTCTCGGTAGTTCCAAGATCAACAGCAGTTTGAACGGTCACGACCGCCTCTGTGACCATTTTGACAAGCACTTGCGATAATTATGCGGTAAAAACATTCATAAAATTATATTAGCTGCACGACAGCCTTAATTATTGTTGGATAACGTTTTCCAAACCTTTATTTTAGTAAGCTCATAAAAAAACGACGTTGATAGCAAACTAGCTCTGCCCTTAAAGCTATAGGTGTTGTCTTGTTGTCGGCCCGCAATTCGCCCAGCCAGTCATAAGCGCAGCACGCGTTGTCCAAAACAAGTTGTTTTTTTTTGTTGGTTTTTTTTTTTTTTTGCCGAAAGCTGTCATACCGAGGTAACTTTTTCGTTGTCATTCATGTTGTGCTACTGTTGCGGCGATGTCACAGGGTTGTCGGACAACATGGGAAGGGAGCAACAAGTTGCACGATTGTTGGACAGCATGCTGTGTTGCCGTAGCCGTCGTGTTGCCTCAGTGTTACAGGGCCCTTAGAAGTTTCGTAGGCACGCATTTGGATAATCACTCCAATTAAAGAGGATGTAGTATATCGGCTGCTTTTTGCTAGTGGAAGGATACTTTTCTCTATTTCTTCTTGTGTGTTCATTAAAGATTTAAATGTTGTATTATTAATCTAATCTCATGAATCACGAAAACATCCGTTATAAAAATATTCCCCGGAGAAGAAGAACAAGGGGGACGAATGACAAGCACATATCTCTAAACACAGTTAATTTCTCCTAGCTGTGTTGAGATTTGTGTTTGTCCTTTGTCCCCTTGTTCTTTTTTTGCAGCGATTATTTTCATCATGTTTTTCCAGCTCGCTTGCACCTTTGAAATATTTTCATTATCATAATAACCTTAAAAGGCAGCCTTTTATCCTTCCGTATTGAAAATTCTCAATTGTATAAGAAATATCTCCGTCCAATAAACACGTATGACTCAGACAAGATATATAAGAACTATATAAAAAATATAAGAATCTGGTGAAAAGTTTCTCATATGTTCCTATATGTCTTATATAGTTCTTTCTATGGTTATTGTATGGCTCTTATATGTTCTTATATATCTTGCATGATTCATATGTGTTTATTGGACACAAGAATGTTTTCATACAAATGGAGTTTTCTTTAGGGTTGTTGGAGTTCGACCGGCGGCAGCTGATAAAACCTGTTAGCACTACTGACGCCTAACTCCTGATTAGCTCAGTAGGTAGAGAGCTCCACTCTAAATAGAGTGGTCCCTGATTCGATACCAGGACCAGGCGGATGTTTTCTGTCGCGCACAAGTCACCTAGCTATGTTTGGAGATGGTGTTTTTCCTTTGTCCCAGATGTTCCTCTTCTCCAGGAAATATTTTCATCACTCTAGTGCAGCTCGCTTGCACCTTTGGATCAATTGCATTATCATGAAAACTTCCGTATTTCTTCCATTGCGCACACCCAGATTTCGATATATTGTTATTTTAAAACATATAATGACCGATTCTTGTTTATTTCCAGGCTACGTGGAGAGAAATGCTGGAAAACACAATCCGACTATGACTTTTTAACATCACCAAGCAGGTTGCGGACCGTTTCCTCACACCGGAGAGGTTTTGTCGAACCATTCACCCGGAGGGATACTATTCGGCCGTGAGCATCACTCCCCTTCCCTTTTGTATACCTACCCTCTCCCTGAAATCCGCTCCCCTATTTCTTGGCAATGCGCGCAGCATGCTGAAGGTCTGTTCAAACAGGACACTTTTAGTGCAGCCACAGCATTTGCTGTCGCTACAAATGAATGGTTTCCTCCTGTTCCGGTCGCCTCGCAAACGTTTTTTTTTTTTCATTTTTTTTCTTTTTTGCTCGAAAATGCTATTCACGACTTGGGTTCTTGAAGAGAGGATTGAAGGGTGCTCATCACGTGGATCCGGAGTCACACGCTCTGCTGGCTGTCGTCAAGACCCCAATGTTGTTGTCAATCGCAAATCTTCCGAAAACAAGGAAGAGGAGGGTACGATAGTGGGGAGGCGAGGAGGAAAGGCGTGCTGCTTGTATGGTTCATGCCCTCACTTTAAACGTAGGCCCGCGCAGCAAACTTCTCGCCTTTTGGAAGCCTGCACACTTTTTTTTTCCGTGCACGGCATTTTTTTTTTTTTTGTTTTTTTTTTGTTTGGGCAAGCCTTGAGTCGTGCGATAACAAACACGTTTCCAATAAGAAAAGCTACCTTTTAAGTTATGCCGTGCTGTGTCATGAACATACGTCACAGCTGAGGCTCCCATAGAGCGACGTTCTTTATGGTTGGAGAAGTACAATCTCGATTTTTTTTCTTTGTAAGAAAGAACAATGACTTTTTTTAAATTTGTTCATTCACATGAATTCAAACGCCTCTTAGGTATTGCATATATAAGGACTAGACCGTTGGATTTGAAACCCAGACATAAACGTATGTGAAATCGCTAAACATGTACCGGAAATAGAACCCGGCAGATGCCCGTCGTTGGTTTGGCACGTAAAAACCCCCAAATTTGACTTTGCAATAGAACCTAATGCACAACGCATTATCTTCTATAAAAAAATAATACAAGTACAACTAAAGTTTAATGTTTTCAGCCAGGCATCGATTTCGGAGACCATTACACATTTGCTGTAGCATCTGTAGTTATGTGCATATATGTTCTACAGAATTTGATATCTAAATTAATATTGAAAAATTAATCAAACATTTTTCCCACAGCAAATATTTGAAGTTAACTACCTTTCTCGCTACAAATATTTTCAGAGTATGGAGCACTGCGTCATAAGGTGCCGTAATCGGAAATCCTATTGGTCCACAAAGACGAACAGATACTTCGCTCCATTTGGCTTCCCATGCGGGGATAATGGAGAGGTAGGATATCCAAAAATACTTTGTTTTTAAGTTTTCAAGCAGCTTGGGAAGCATGGGTGTTTCAGATGAGTGCAGAGAGGGGAACCTGTCAGTTAGGGGAGCTAGAGCACCAACAATTTAAGAAACGCATTAACTGCCGGGTACTGAACATCTTACCATTGCTCGGTAGCTAATAAGATCTCGGCATCAGTGGATAAGATCCTCGAAGCGCCGATCCCGCTCTCAGAATCAACACCATAATGGTCCTCACCCTATGATCTTTCAGCTGACAGCAACTCTATGTGTGCTTCAAGTTCGGCTTACCAGTATATATTCTACTAGCGAACACTAGGTAGAAATTAATGTTATATATATTGTCACGGGTGGTGACCAAAAGAACAATAAATAGACAGAAAAAAATAAACGTTTAATGTGGCTAACTGGTGCCAAAAATAGACGGGTACGAAATATAATAACAGAGCGTTGCGGGCGTCGCAGTCGGCGCAACAGCAGATTTTAATGCTGGGGCGAAACTGACCCTGGCTCGCTATGCGAAGCCCCCTATGTACACGAGTGAGCTTCTGTAATTGTGGGCGTAGAATGTTCAACGCGTAGAACATTCGGACCTCGAAGAAGCAACAGGGTTCTCGAGTTTACCAGAAAAATAAATTGCAGGAATAACAAAAGACGCGTCGCTCCTAGCAATCGAACCCTGGCTTTTCGCGTGGCAGGCAGGCGCGATAACCGTTAGGCCATGCGCGCGCTGCCTACTTGGCCAGCTGCGCGCGCGGAATAACTCCCCCCTTTAAAAAGCGCATCGTCACGATGCAACACAAAACCAAAACAAAGATAATAAAAATAACCATAGACTAAAGAGTCATCTGGAACACTTAAGGTCTACAGTCCTATCGAGCGTAGTACGGCTTCAAACGCACGACGTGGATGACTTCAGGTCGTGGTGGGCGGCGTGATGATGTTCTTGTTCCGTCGGGCATCAGATCTCCAAGTCGACGAAGTACAATGTAGGGTCCGAAATACCGCTTCAGGAGTTTCTCGCTCAGGCCACACCGGCGAACCGGCGTCCAGACACATACTCTATCTCCGGGGTGGAAGTGGACGTCCGGACGACGAAGATTGTAGCGGCCTGTGTCGACACATTGCTGGGCTTTAATCCGGTGTTTGGCGAGGTGACGCACTTCTTCTGCCCGTTGGGCAACAAACTGGGCGTCGTCGCTTCCGTCGACAGCCGGTTCGTGGGGTAGCATCGCGTCCAGCATTGTCGTCACTTTGCGACCATGAACAAATGGAAAGGGTGTAACCCCGGTGGTCTCTTGCACGGCCGTGTTGTAGGCAAAGGTGACGTACGGCAACACCTCGTCCCATGTCTTGTGCTCCACGTCGACGTACGTGAAAATCATGTCGGCGATGGCCTTGTTGGGTCTTTCCGTCAGAACGTTGGTCTGCGGGTGGCTCGCCGTGGTGCGACGATGGCTGGTGTGGCTGAGGCGAAGGATTTCTGGGGTCAGCTGTGCCATGAACGATGATCCACAATCTGCAATCAGAACTTCGGGAGCGCCATGGCGGAGGACGATGGACTCGATGAAAAACTTGCCGACTTCAACTGCAGTACCTGAAGGAAGGGCTTTCGTTTCCGCGTACCGCGTGAGATAATCTGTGGCGACGATTATCCACCGGTTTTTCAGGCTCGACGGCTGAAAAGGACCCACTAGATCCATTCCGATCTGCTGGAACGGCGTAGCTGACGGAGGAATGGGCTGCAGGAGACCTGCCGACTTTGTTGGCAGTTTCTTGCATCGCCGGCACTCCTGGCAGGATCGGGTGTAGAGGTGGACGGTTTTGGGGAGATTGGGCCAGTAATACTTTTCGCGAATACGGGCCAGTGTCTGGCTGAAACCGAGGTGTCCGGACGTAGGGTCGTCGTGACATGGTTGAAGGACCTCCTCTCGAAGGTCGGCCGGGATTACCAGCAGCCACTGCGAGTTGCTGTCCCAAAAGTTCTCTTTGCAGAGTATACCTTGTCGAATGGCGAAGGTCGGCAGGGTTCGTGAGAAAACACGGGGCACGGTACTCCCACGCCCTTCCAGGTGCTGGTATAATGCGCGCAGCTCAGGATCGTTTCGTTGACGTCGTGCCAGGTTGTCGTTGGTCACCGCTCCTAGGAAGCACCCGTCGTCCTTGTCGTCGCTGCTGCCGGAAGGTATTTCGACAGGGGCCCTGGACAAGCAGTCGGCATCGCTGTGGTTGCGGCCTGACTTGTAGACTACAGTCATGTTGAACCCCTGCAGTCGGAGACTCTTTCGAGCGAGGCGTCCTGAAGGGTCCTTGAGGTTCGCAAGCGAGCAGAGCGAGTGGTGGTCTGTGACTACGCAGAACGGGCTCCCGTACAAGTACGTGAGAAACTTCGTGATTGCCCAGACGACCGCAAGACACTCCTTTTTAGTCGTGGAGTAATTTCTCTCAGATTTGGACAGCGTCCGACTTGCGTAGGCGCAGACTCGCTCGGTGCCTCCTTGCACTTGAACCAGTACCGCTCCAAGTCCTACATTACTAGCGTCCGTGTGAATCTCGGTTTCCGTATCCTGATCAAAGTGTCCTAGGACAGGAGGAGTCTGGAGTCTTCGCTTCAGCTCGTCGAATGCCTGCTGCTGCTCCTCGGCCCATTTGAACTTCTTGGCGTCCTTCGTGAGGTTTTTGAGCGGTGCGGAAATCCTTGCAAAATCTCGAACGAACCGCCGATAGTAGGCACAAAGTCCGAGGAATCTTCGCACGGGCTTCTTGTCTTTCGGCGCTGGGAATGCCGCGACGGCGCGAGTCTTCTCGGGGTCTGGGCGGACGCCTTCGTTACGAACCACGTGGCCTAGGCGCTTCAGTTCGTCATAGGCGAACCGACACATTGACGGCTTCAGGGTGAGTCCGGCAGTCCGTATCGCTGGGAGAGCTGCTCGGAGTCGTCGCAAGTCTTGTCTAAGTCGCTGGAAAACACGACGACGTCGTCAAGGTAGACGACACAGCTCTTCCACTTCAGTCCTGCCAGTACGGTGTCCATGACACACTGGAAAGATGCTGGCGCCGTGCACAATGCGAAGGGCATCACTTTGAACTTCTCGGTCCCGTTCGTCGACTTCGATCTGCCAGTAGCCGCTCTTCAGGTCCATCGATGAGAAATATCGAGACTGGCGCAGCCGGTCTAGAGTGTCGTCGATGCGGGGGAGTGGGTAGACGTCTTTCTATGTTGCCGCGTTCAGCTGCCGGTAGTCCACGCAGAACCTAAGTGTTCCGTCCTTCTTAACCAGCACGACTGGAGAGGCTCACGGACTATTATGTCGTTTCTCAGCATCTTTTGAACTCGCTCCTGGATTACCTCCCTTTCTTTAATGGAGACTCGGTACGGCGATCGATGCACATGGCGCGCGTCGTCTTCGGTAACGATGCGGTGCTTCGCAACGGCGGTTTGGCGTCCCTTCCACGACTTCGCAAAGCAGTCGTGGTATTCGGCGAGGAGATTAAGAAGCTGCCGGCGTTTCGGGCCCGGAAGCTTAGGTTCAATGTCGAGCTGCGCTGGCGACGTACTGTCTTGCTGAGGTGGCAAGGTTTCGTCAGCAATCACGGCGATCTCGGCGGTGTTTTGAAGGTCCTCGACGTGACCCACGGCTGCAACTTTCGTGACGTGTTGAGTTTATTTCGGAAGTTCGTCACGAGGACCACAGTCCGCCCATCGTGAAGTTCAGCTACTCCTCTTGCGACGCCTATTCCTCTTCCCAGGAGCAATTGAAGGTTGCCTCCCAGGAGAACTTCGCCGCAAGTAGCTGTATCTGCCGCCACGGGTACGACAACACTTGATCGCGGAGGCAGCTTCACGTGGTCGACGGCGACTCGGACGGCGGGTGACGCTGGTCGGGGTTTCTCTGAAGGCGGAACAGGCATCCGCAGCGTCAATCTGTTCTCACGCAGGTCGATGACGGCGCCGTATTCGTACAGAAATTCCATGCCGAGAATGACATCTCTGGAACAGTCTTGTAGAACGACCATTTCCACAGGGCACGTTTCGGCGTGAATTTCGACGCGAGCAGTGCGAATTCCGACAGGTGTGATAAAGTGTCCTCCGGCGGTTCGGATTTTTGGTCCTCCCCAGGGCGTCGTAACTTTTCGCAGGCGGCGAGAGAGCCTCCCACTCATGACTGAGTAGTCTGCTCCGGTGTCCACAAGTGCCGATGCGTCGTAGCCGTAGATAACAACATTTATGTTGTCGGACACCGTTGCAGGAGCTTCGTTGCGACGCATGGCGTCGGGAGAGTGGGAGCGCTCCGGCGTTCTTGGAGGCTCTTTACTTTGGTCGTCTTCAGCAACGCCACCTCCAGGCGTTGCCGCACTTTGTTTTCCCAACGAGATAGGAGAGACAGGCTGTCCCGACGAGAACGGCGGAAGGGCGAAAGCGCACGTCGAGGCAAAGGCGAACGGGAACCTCGGGGTGGAGTCGGCACCGGGGACAGGGGTCGTCGGAGGTACTCCTCGATGTCTCTTGGTCGCTCCCCAAGGCGAGGTCGCGGATCGCTCGGCGCGAAGCCTCGCAGGCCAATTTGTCGGTACGGGCACCTCTGGTAGACGTGATGGGCCTCGCCGCAGTGATAACAGAGTGGTCGTAAATAGGCCGTGCGCCAGACATCTGTCTTCCTAGGCGCCGGTTGTTCAGTGCAGGCGGGGTGGGGTTGCCCTTCTCGACGTAGGAAAGTCTGCGGCTCCGGTAGGTCCCGTCGAGGTGTCGCTGTATATGGGTGAGGGGCTGCTGTCGTCAGGTAGCTGTGCCGTAGCTCAGCTTCGGTGGTTCAGGAGCGGCGCTGATGAGAACTTCTGACTGCAGCGCCTGCTGAAGTTCTTCCCTGACAATCTCGGCGACTGAGGGCGTAACCGGCCTTGTGGCAGCGGGTAGCAGCTTCCTGATTTCCTCCCGCGCGACGTCCCGGAAAATCTCGCGGAGGTCCGGGCTGTTGCAGCTGGAAGTCGAGATTGCAGCGACGCCGGGAAGTCACTGGTAATGGGAGGCCCGTGCTTAAAGGGCACGTTCGATGTTTGTTGCCTCCGTGATAAAGTCTTCGACGGTGATAGGCGGGTTCCGCACAAGGCCTCGGAAGATGGTCTCTTTCACCACTCGCACCAGGAACCGCAGCTTCTTTTCGCCAGGAGCCTTTAGGTCGGCGCGGTTCATGAGGCGGAGAACGCCCTCGAAGAAACTTGAGACGCTCTCGTCTGGCCCTTCGCTTCTTGCTTGAAGAAGATCCTCGGCCCGCTGACGTCACTGCTGGCTGGCGAAAGTACGTCGAAGCTCCGCCTGGAAATCTTGCCACGACGAAATTGACGCTTCGTGGTTCTCGAACCAGGTGCGTGCAGTGCCTTCCAGAGCGAAGTAGATATTTTGCAGGCTCTGCTCCGGACCCCATCCTTTGAACCGTGCGACGCGTTCGTAGTGGCGCGACCAGTCGTCCACATCTTCATGAAAATTGCCACTGAAATTCGGCGGCGACCTTGGTGGGGCAAACACGTAGACAATGGACGTCGGTGGCGTTCCGTCCGCCTGCGACGTGATGTTCATCGTCGGCTTCGGCAGCTTCATTGTCCTGTCCGGCAGTGGTCCAAGTTCCGGGGGTAGGCCGAGTTTGCGGGTACTTGATCGGGTTTCGGTCCTCTCTTCATTGGGTCCTCGGGGGCTCGGGATCGGACTTGCACTGCGGGCCCTCGTAGGGGTGTGCTGAAGAGACATGCGTACAACGCACCTCCACCAAAATGTCACGGGTGGTAACCAAAAGAACAATAAATAAACAAAAATAAAAGAACGTTTAATGTGGCGAACTTGTGCCAAAAATAAACGGGTACAAAAGATAATAACAAAGCGTCGCGGGCGTCGAATTCGGCATCACAGCAGAGTCGAACGCTGGGGAAAAACTGACCCTGGCTCGCTATGCGAAGCCCCTTGTGTACACGAGTGAGCTCCTGGAATAGTCGGCGTAGAATGTTCGACACGTAGAACTTTCGGACCTCGAACAATCCCAACAGGGTTCTCGAATTTACCAGAAACTTAAATTGCAGGAATGACAAAAGATGCGTCGCTCCCAGGAATCGAACCCTAGCTTTTCGCGTGGGAGGCAGGCGCGTTAACCGTTAGGCCACGCGCGCGCCGCCTACTTGGCCAACTCTGCGTGCGGGAATAGTTTTAGTTAGCTCGACTCTTTAGAGGTGCAAGCAATATCCGGCTCCAATCAGTCTTCAGTGATACACAGCCTGTTCTTTTAGGCTTTTTAGATTTGTTTTCAAAAACGCCGTGATTGCTACACTAATACAGTCTGCCATTGTTAATGGTGCTAAAATATAGTGTCGCCCCAGCGACCTACCAAGTGCACCTGAGTCACCTAGGGTGGATACATTGGACAAAAAAAGCTGAACTTCTTTTTGTTGCACCATCAGAGGAAGATAAGCTCCTCTACTCTCAATGATTAGAGGTTTCCTTTTCCCGACTCTCCTCTTCTCTGGAATTCCCTCTGGCATTGTGGAAAGAGTGAAGAGGTTTGGGAGAGGAGCTTATTGTGCAATTTTATAAAATCTACCTTTCTCCGAACCATTTTTAAAATATAATTTAGGCCTTTTTTGCAAAGGGTTATGGGGCGGGTTCAACAAAAATATGGTTTTGAATGTATGGTAAAAACCGGACAGTTAAAATTCGGCATCGAATGTAACGAAATAACTAAGCCGCTCAAAGTTTTGCAATACAAGCGGTACATCGGTAATTTAGTTTTTTTTTTTTTTTTTTTTTTTTTAGAACTGAGATAAAAAAAATTATTTCACATGTAGCTTCAAAGAAACATACAAATACTCAAACGCTCCTCTAAGATACTATTGGGATACATGTGCACCGCGACACTGCCCACTTCTGTCTATCGCTGATTTCACATTGAACAGAGAGGATCGCCAGCAACAGCAGTCTTTTGAACTGCGTAGACGATGAAAAAGACAGCAGATTTACCAAGCGCCGCTTACCCATTTCAAGCATTCTTAGTCTGATGTTAATTACGAACCACTCTTTGACGTGAAGCTCAAATGAATTGGACCTGTGCTATCTGATGGGTCGTTCAAAGCAACCAAACCCATTCGGCATGCCACATGTTGCTCACACACACATTATGACCGGACGGAAAACAAATAAGGAGAGTTCGTCACAAATTGCAAACAACTCAAACCTAAGTAAAAGTGATATTGACGCAGGAGGCGCTATTTCTATGTCAGCATATAGCTCGTATACGTGTATGTCTGTTTTGTATTAAGTTGTTAGCACGTGTATACACAAATGTACTACAACTAAATGCATTCAGACATAGCTTCCTGGTAACCTTGTCAGATATTTGTTGAATGCTTATTTTTAACGTATATCTTGCTCCAAAAACCGAAAACAGACCAGTACGCGTAATAGAGAGATCCTACTTTAAAACTTCTGCGTGGTGCTTAGAATAGCGTACCAAGCATAAATTGACGGCTGGCTAACATTCCTCGGTGTCTCGCCACGACAAATTCGAGAAATCTAAGATGAAAATTGTTCCCTCTTTTTCAGCGGTGCTAGTTCGGAAACTGCACAAATATTGACCGCGAGGTCTCTTAAACAGTTACAAGGTGGAAATTTCCGGTCTCCAATATCCATGCATCTGAAGGAGCATAAATAAAAGCGTTTCTTTTTGTTTTTCGCATTGAGTATTATATGAGAAAAAAATCACAATAAATATATGTATTTACATTATCTTTTTACAATAAAATGCCTATTAAAACTGTCTATGAACTTTATTTAGCTTTAGCTGCAAAAATAACACGAAAAACGATTTACAGAGACTTGACCTAATGGGTCGTTTTGCTTTAATTTTACTAGAATTTAAAAGATTCTTCGCGGTAGTCATTAGTCTAGGTCCTGATATCTGCGGTGCTGCAAATCAATGAAGAGCGAGAGCACTGTAGCAACTTGTATCTGATCATTCGAGGCAAATCCATTTTATTTATAAATTGCCACAGAATACACAACAACATGCACATATCAAGCCTTTGTTTCAGTTGCGCAGGATAGCTTTCTGGTTATCGCGTATCTTCTCGCACGTGTCAGCATATTTTGTCGTATTGCAACCCAACGTCTTCATCACGTGACAAAAATATAAAGTGAGCAAGAAGTAAATCAAAGGAAATGCTGTCTCAGTGGAAGGAGTCATGGGTATTTAAAATACAAAGTTCTAGGAAATGAAACTGTTTTTTTTTTTTTTTTGCACATTAAAACTACGTATCTCAGAAATTTAGAAGTTCGTTAATAAAGCGAATTCAAACGCATTCAGACGCCGCTGTGTGTAGGAACCTTATTTTTGTCGACACCGTTTATTGCCAATCACGTTGTTCGCGGCGCTGTCACATTACGAAGATCACTAATCGTTGCGCATCGCTGTAGCGCACGAAGTGTGACAATAATCGTTGCGCATCGCTGTAGCGCACGAAGTGTGACAAAACACTGTGAGAGACTGAACGCAGAGTTCAATCAGCTTTGCTAACCCAAGATCTGACACAAGTGTGGTCCTGCTCGAGGATGCTCGGCGTGAAAGAAACGCAGTCTTGGGCTCGCGCAGGGACGTGTACCGATGTTTCAGTGCACCACAGGCGCAAAAGGGTCTCGGATGAAAAGTTGGATGGATGTGCAAGAAAGAGAGAAAGATGACACTTTATTAGGCCCAAAGAATATGAGCAGGGGGCCTCAGTCCAGGCCCTCTCTGGTGGCGTACTCCAGAGAGGTCTGGATGTACGCAGCCAGGTAAATCAGCCAGGTAAGCCAGGTAAAAGGTAAAGGGAAAGATCGCGGCGTGCTAGACGAGGTCTGACAGAAGCTTTTTGACATGAACGCGGAGGAGTACCGCAAACTGCAGGCGTCAGCCTAGAACAGTTTCTGCAGCTCTCTTCACGCCTGGAACCAAGAATTGCGCGACAAACCGGAAAAAACACATTGATTCCCCAGTTTTGTTTTTCTCAACAGAATACAAAAACAAAAACAACACGATCTTATGTTGATACCAAACTAAACGCTTTTCAAGTTACACGCCTCTCGGCTCTTCAGTCTTTTCCCTCTGCGCGTCCGTGAACTGAAATAATAATTTATTTTATAGTACGGATTCGTTTTGTGAAAAAACATAAAATTTTCGTTGCTACTAAATAAAAAAAGCACGAAATTTTTTAAAGAAATTACAATCGAAAAAGAGGAGGAGTGGACTGCGCTCATTTCGGCCAATCACCGGACAAGCCTCAATTGATGTCATGATCCACCCATAAGCTGGGTTTTTTTGCAGTCTAGGGCGCCAATCTTATGGGTCCCGGTGTGATTGTTGCTGTTTTTGTTAAATTAATTTGTGCGACGCGCAAAAGCGACATCGTGGTAAAACTTCGTTAAAGTTATACACTCTAAGAAAAAGGGGAGCGCGACTTAGTACCACAGGGGAACAAGTTCGTTGCCACCTCCATCAGTCCCCTCGGGGAATAACGGGAAGGGGAGTAACAGTTGCACCCCTCCTTTAGTCTCGCGCATTACCACCGTTGGGACTAACTGTTACACCGTTTCAATTGTACCTCAAGGAACAACTGTTAGGGCCTTGCACTTGGTCCTTTGGGACCAACTGTTACACCGCTTCAATTGTACCTCGAGGAACAACTGTTAGGCCCTTGCACTTGGTCCTTTGGGACCAACTGTTCCACCGCTTCAATTGAACCCCGAGGACGAACTGTTAGGCCCTTGCACTCTGACCCCTGAGACTAACTGTTACACAGTTTCAAATGAACCCCGAGGACCAACTGTTATGCCCTTGCACTTGGACTCCTCGGTCTAAACGTCAGTCCTTGAATTTAGACCCCTGGGACTAAAGATTTATCCCTTACATTCGGTCCCGAGCCACGAATCTCCGAAACGAAACTGTGCAGTTCAGGTTAAACATAGCTTTATTGCCTCGTAGATACACATCGCATTCAAGGATGATTGAAGTCGAAGTTCCTGAGCGGTAGAATCCACGACCAGGCCAAATTCTGAAGGGTGCACTTGCGTCGACGATGGCTTGAACACTGAGACGTCTGCCCAAACCGGTCGTGGTCCACGCACCGTTTAGCGTCTTGCCTGTTTGCGAGGAATTTGGAATATTAGCAACAGGGGCAGCGTGAAATACACGATCGCTCAGCAAAAGTATGAGATATAACACACACGTAATAAAATAATAAATAGGCTACAAAAGTGTTACAATGGTTTACATCTAACATGCGATCTGTTGACAGCAGACCAGCGCAATATGATACTTTTAGTACACTGTTCGCTGAGAATTACAGACCCAGCGTGTGCGTGCTCAAACTATGCTTCAAACCGACGGAACGAGCTCACGCCATCAACCCGAAAGTCTGTACTATCGAATAAATGTCTCCATTAAGGCCGGTTCTCACAGGCAGCGAAGCGCTGAAGTAGCGCTGCTCACGTGTCGTGAGCTGCTTTTCGTCTGCCATGAGCAAGAGTTTTGACGGTGCGATACAAAGCTGGTGAAAGCTCCCGTCAGCACGCGCTTAGCGCTAGGTCAGTGCTATGCCTGTAGCTCTCTGCTGCATGTGTGAACAGGCCTTTATTGTAAAGGGATCCTGCAGGAGTCTGCAAAACGCAAAAAATAAGCCATCGGTAAAACTGACGTTTTGCTTGATACGATTGAATATCAGGTCTCTGTGCTGCATAACAAAATAAGCAACCAGGGTGCCAAAAAGAATAGAGCTTTGCGCGCGCTTCGGAAGCTAGAGAACGCGCTCAAAATAAAACACTTTCTGAAGTCGCAGTTAATGAATATACCATAAACAGAAGTACTTTGACATACCTTAATCGGGTTCCCTTGTCTTGTGACTTTAGAACAGATCAAGTGCCGTGTTGCAGCACCTCGAATCCAAACCGGATCTCGCAATGATCGGGGACGACCAACTTCTAAGTTGTGACGAAGGCTATAGTAAAAACATTTTTTTTTTCAAACAAAGTCCCCTTCCCATTTTCCCGACGAACCCTCTCTGCCCCATCTGCCCAACCCCCGCGTGTACGAGGAGCGCTAGAAGGAACGCGAAGTAGGTTGTTAGTCGGAGGGGGAAGGGCGCGCACACGGAAATCTCTTTTCCCCCTCCCACTGCACACACTGCACACGGACACAGCAATGCTTCAAGGACGGGTCAAAGGTCGCCATTTTCAACACGCCGGTCAAGTGACGCACAAGCAAACAGGTTTTTTTTTTTCTCGCTTTGTCTCTTTTTTTCAGTTTTCTCGGCGGCTTTTTTCTTTAGTTCGCATTTCTTTTGTATTAGCAGTGTGTTGGCATGGATGACGATCCGGGTGCGGTTCGTTCTTCGTGGTTCATCTGGAATGTTATCTGAAACAGCGACGACGATCGTATGAAGGCGTTTAGATACTGCCCCTGAATGTGCTTTTTAAGTGGAACGTGCCGTGCATCAAGTGTGTCGTTGCGGATTTTGAGTTCGACATTGGACTACCAAGAAAGGTTGGTTACTAGGAGACGCAGAGACCAGGCTCGACGTGTTCTCAGTAAGTAAAGTTTGAACGATTGAAGTGACCATTTATTCTGACTGCGAGACTCCGGTGTTGAAAGCGCGTCTTCTACAAATTCTGAAGTTTTATTTAAGAAAAAAAAAGTGTTAGTGTTTGGAGGTGTTGCGTTTGGATAAATGCTCCTTTTTTGCGCGAAGGCAAATTACACGAATGGGACTTGTGAAATGTCAACAGACCATTTTTGACGAGATATTTGGGAGAAGTAGAGTCAACTCATTCGTTAACTCTCATTCGCGCAACGCGCGAATCTCTACCATGTGATGTCTGAACGTTCGTGGCACATTAAGCAAATTCGCCAGTTTCGTCAGAGTTTTGTCAACAATTTCAGCCGTGCTGGGCTGAGTCTCGCCGATCCCCAAGACAAGCGAAATATCATCCGTCCTCCTGGCGAACATTCCGTTTGTTTTCGGGGACTAAATCACATTGATGCACCCTGTCTGAGGGCTCCTGATGGCTGCTTTTGCTCGCGCACGCCTATCGGTTCGTTCCAGTCGAGCGCAGTTAGTCCCCAGCTCTTGCGCACGGTACCTAGCGTGAACCAGATGGTCCTTTCGGGGAGCAACTGGGATTTCATTGGACCAAATGCTGCCGTTAGTTCCTTGACGCCAACTTTTTTCTTAGAGTGTACTTGCCAGATGCGGAGTTCCGGAGAGCCAAGGCCGGGGAAGGATCGGAGAAGTCGCCGATACACGTTCTATCTCTTTCGCGGTCACCGGACGAGTTTTTTTTTCGAAAGCGGGAAAACAAGAGGCCGAACCTCCTCGCCTGTCAGCAGTGATTCGCGTCCGACCCGAAGGAAAAATCCATCAATGTAACGCTGTTTGGCAGTCAATGTTTTCTAGTGGACCGCTGACTGTGCCTGACTGTACGTCAAGCATATCTGATCAGCCAACAAGTTACTCTGACCTACAGTCAAACTCCAGTCAGACTCCGCTTGTCGGCTTTCTGATGGTTTCCTGGTGGCAGTCGGCCGCCGCGAAATGCCATCAGGATGTCTTGGTGGCGATTCTGACTGTACATCGATTGTCTCTGACTGTACGTCAAAAAGCTTTGACGTGCAGACAGACGTACGGTCAAAGGACGTAAAGTTCGTTCGGATACCACTATTTTGTCAAATCTATGAATACAAAAAGTAATCTATGCACGAGAAAACGATTTCGGGACGTGAGCCCATAAAACCGCTGAAGTTAGAGATATGACACGCAGCGGACTGACAACCTTGGTCAGAAGCCCGCCGAAGCGCCGAACACGACACTTCGCCGACTTCGCTTCGCCCATGGAGACGTCGCCGAGCTTTCATGAACGATCGCTCTCGACTCGTTTTGTTTGCCCGCTTGCTTTAACCTGTCGATCCTGCCCGGGCTCTACAATGTCTTATGTTTTAGTAGAATTTCTACTCGACAAGACCCAGCCTGTTGTGAGTTCCGACGATGTAAGGGACTTTAGCGGTGTAGTTGAAGACGACAAGGTGTACCAGGTCTACTGGGCCGGTGACGCGCGAACAAAAGGATCGCTTTACGACGCGAAAGTACTCTACATGGCAGGTGAGTAGAACTGAAGTACGGCGAGTGATGTACGAGTGCTTTGCATAACACGCTGACGACTTAACTGCATTTGTAGCCGAAGCATCTCCTATAAATTGAATAGTCAAATCGAGTTTCCAAAGCCGATGCATAGCATAGTGGTTAAGATGCCCGATTTGTATGCAAGTGGTCGCGGGTTCGATGCGCGGTGGACGAGATTTTTTTTTTCTTTGAACATTTTGTTTTATTGAGGCATTTGGCGATATTTATGAGTGTGTATAGCTTTACTCTTATATAAATGCTGCCCTTGTTGATGAAATTCCCTTGGCAGTGGCAGTCAGACGTCATCTGATGGACCATCAGATGACGTCTGATGGTCCATCACGTTCCACCAAGGCTGCTGACTGGCAGTCAGTGTCCCAAATTACGTACCTTGATGGAATTTTCAATAGGGGAGGGGGGGAACAGAAAAAGGTCCCCCCGGGCCCTGGGAGAGAGCGAAGAGGAGAGCCCCCCAAGCCAGGTAGCCCTCCGCCTCACGAACAGGTACGGGCCCACGGGGAAGGCGGCCGAGCGTTCCGACCCGCGGTCGTTATCACAGTCATCGGGGAAGGGAAACCACAGCTATCCCGTCAGATGCTGGCAAACAATGACTCATGAAATTCCTATCTGGGGACCTGCGGCAGAAGACACTTCGACGCCTCTCTTCGAACGCTACCTGGTTCGAGCCCCAGGCAACGCAACACCTGTCAGAAGAAAAAAATAGTTCGGAGAATCGGAAGGAACCTTCGTCAGTACAGTAACAATGCCTCAGCATCGCGTTGAGCGTGGGGCCCTCGGAACGTAAAAAAAGGCGTGCGGACTTACGTGTTGTTTCTCTGGGCGAAGGGTATTTCTCAAGAAGTGTAAAGAAATATACGTCATCATGATTGTATTGCAATACAAAGAAACATTCCCAATGTATTTTCATGCAGGAATACAAATACTGGTGAAAAGAATGTATCGCGATACAGAAATACAGACGCGAAATTTATTTCTGAAATACTATCGCGATACATTTGTATCGCGATACTGCCCAACCCTGGTCCATTCACACAGTTGCCTTTCGATGCGTTTGAATGGGTTGACTGCGTTGCGTTGACAAGCGACCGCTATTCATTCAAGCTTTGTGTGAAACGTGACCACCTATTCAAGGAGTAGATTGGCAAGCTGAATACGAAGACACAAATCTCCTGGCTCGCAGTCGTAACGCGGTACAACGCTCTCAAACTAATAAGTGTCGCTACAGCTCACCGCGTCATCTAAGTTCATGACTCCTAAATTTTTCCAGAACCGAAGGTTCAAAGTTGACGTCACCTCCGCCTTCAGGGAGGCTGAATGTTGGGAAAACCGAACATCAGTTTCGGTTTCGGTGATTTACTTTATACGAAATAATAGACTTCATAAAACTTAATAAGAAGATTGAGCATATTGCCAAGTCCCCATAGAGCCCCAAAACACCTTTTCCTAAAACAAAACTTCAAAATAGTTTGAATGGCCCTTTAGGCAGCAGTTTGCCGTGTTGTACCCGGCACCGTTTGAACCGTTTGATTAGAGAATGCCGAGGAAGGGACTTTTTCCAGTAATAATATCTAAATATAGTCACAGGGTAAGGCGAAGAGGCGATAAATTATCAACTCAAAAGAAAAGTTTAATCGGCGTATTTGTGCCAAACAATATAAAGAAGGAGCGGCGAGGCAGCAGAAAAACCGGGCGCCGATTTGGCGGCGTAACAGGAGGCGAGAGCGAGGCTGACTCGACAAGGTGGCGGGCCGCTCTTTATCTAGTGTGCGTCGGCATTGCGAAAATTTGGCCGACAAAGTTCGAGCATCGAGCATTCGGGGTGAGAATGCACAGGCCCTTTTGAGAACAAGAAACTAGGGTGAAATGATAAAAGTTACGGATTGAGTAAGAATAAACGCGAAACTTCTAGAATACCGTGACCGGGCGCTGCTTGCCCGGCCCTGCGCGCGGCATTATACAGGAATCGATTGAGAAAATGAAAGCGTGTTGTTCGTTTCGCATGAATGGACTACCCATCGTAGGAGGCTGAAGCACTGCGGGAATGTGACGCTACCAGTAGTGAGAAAATGCGGAAGTGTGAGCAAGTGGCTTTACCTGGATCAGAAGATACTAAAGAAAAACAATATCTCTCTGTGAGTCGATGTCCGCATAAACCAGGTATTCATCAAAAGAATATTTCAGATTCTGGGCGGCACTGTAGCATATATATCTGTGAAAACAACTTATCAGTATGAGAATGACAATGATGTTTTTTCTTGCTGTCAACTGGCCTAATTGCTACATTCGCGTACAGTCTCAAATTTTGGTTTGTCGAGCATTAGACAGGTGGACGTCGACTCATAAAGACTTTTTTTTTTGTATTTTTTTTTTATTCAGGTAACGCTATCTGGTCAAAATTTGACATTGCATCACCACTGCCTTGTGTCATATTCTTACCGAGTTTCAGTATACTGTAATGCGTTGCTTTTCTATGCGAGCCCAAAATCTGGATTTCACTTTCTCGATCGATACCTATATTTTAACTTCCAAAACAGACTTCTCCTTTTTAGTTTTTTCGTGTATCTTTTCAGAAATCACCTAGGAAAATTTAAAGCATGTATCATTACATGGTATCTTTAATATCTTATACTAAAGTGGGCAACTACAGCAGCCCTAAGACAAAAGAAAATTAGGTTGCTTCGGCTATTTTTATTTTATTTGGGGAGTCCGATTAGGAGGTCAATTTATTCCTTAGGCATATATTATAGTGAGCAGGGAAACCTTCACACTCGGAGCCGGGGGGAAGGGCGGGGGGGGTGTTAAAGTGGCACACACATAGCAAGTTTTTTTGCCGGAATGCAATGGTCGTAATACAAGCCGGGATTCAAAATGCAAACCCATAACCAAACGATTTGTAGCTGATGAATAGCACTAATCTAACCGTAATCGCACGTCGTCCTCGAACAAGGCATATAAAGGGCTGAGCCCACGCACAGTTTTCCGATCGAACATCATTTTCAAGGCGCCGCATATGAACTTCCGCGATTCAATCTCGCACCCATTGTACCCATGCACTACAGCGGAGGAGCATCCGTGACAGAGCAGAGCCTCAATCAGTATCGGAATCGCACTTCCTCGTCACGCATGTCGCCGGCTGCGGTGTAGTTTCCGCTCGAAACAGCGGGTAAATAGCACTAAAGTTCAAGATATTACCTCACAATCTCAACCGCACTCGCAGTAACGGAAGTATGACACGAAACAATTTTTCAAGACCGACTAGGGATGCTCCGTGCCGGGCCTCCTCCCGTTTTGTGTTCCATGCCTAAAGTTGGTTCAGATATTTGCAATTTATACCCTAGTTGCACGGGCAATCTTAGTTGCACGCACAAAAGGTGTGACTGAGGAGGTATGACTTAACTGGGGTTAGGACTGTCCGAAGGGCATTCTAAATCGCAATAAGACTGAAGTATAGCAAGGCACAGGGCGCGCCATTTTTAGCTGTTGCATTCTTACAATATTGCACTGAGGGAGCCTCGGAATGGCACCTGGTGCTTGTAGGGTCATCAACAATAAAAAATAACCTTTCGAAGATCCAGTTTGAAGCTGATGTGGGGATTCGCTTTTGTCAGGCCCCTATACTGCTTTCGGTGTAGAAATAAATCAACATTTATTCTATACTCTAAAACAAATCAGCACTGATCAAACTGTGTCTAGCGCCGTGTCACGCTTGTTATGGGGTATGCGGTATGCCCTGCGCACCGGAGTGCGGCTTGGTTAGTTCCTTTTATTCGCGGAAGGAATGCCCGACGGAACGCGGCAGCTTCCGCAGGAACACCGCACGGAGCGCAACGTGACAAAAAGGGGGGGGGGGGTCGCTTTGGTGCCCAGCTTTCGCCGGTCGCAAGGCAGAGAATGAGACAGAGACCGAAAGGATGCAAAGAACGTAACAACAGTTTATAAGCAAGATAAAGGCGGATACGAGGTTACAATCTTAGCTCACATCTAATACAGATACACAGAGAGAGAGAGAGAGTTACGATTTTCGAGCGAGACTTTACACAATTACTACGAAGGGGTTCGGAAACGGATCAAAGGAATACGGAAAGAGTTCACCGGGCACGGCGGTCAGTCCGTACAGTAGTTGCAGCGACGATCCTTCGCAGACGACGAAGGTCTCGCAGGGCTTGTGGGCTTGACTCGGAGGCTTCTTAACACTTGGGTCCCCGGGCACTGCAGTCCGTTCGCCCAGCGGCGGCAGCGACGATCCCTCTTGCAGACGCCAAACGTCTCGCAGACTTCCGTGAGCTGAGGTGCAGTCGCTTTCCTCCGACTCGCAATTATCGACAGTCCAACCCTCGAGCTGCTCACACGCAGCCACGGCTCGTTTTTATAGTATTGGCGCGTTATCCTCCTCCATGCAAGTCCGTACTTACGCAGTTCACCGGGGGTACACTCTCTCCTTTGTCGAAGGTGAGGGGGAAGACGGCGCGGTGACGGTGTTGTGTTGCGTCGGCGTCGCGAGACATTCGAGAATGTTCCTGACGGTTATTGGAAAGGGGGGGCTCCGCTTCTCCCTTCTCCCTGCTTCTAGAAAGATCTGGTTGCGCGAACGACCTTGGTGCGGGGTCTCCCTCCCTTCCAGAGAATTCGACGGCCGTTTCCGGCACTGCATGGGCGCGCGCGTTTTGTGACACGGCCCCCTTCTTTTAGAATATTGTGGAACAATATTCAAAAACACACGCAAAATCGTGCGCACATGCAGGCGCTCACAAAAAGGGTTTCCGGAAAAAAAATTCTTATACAATAGTTAATGTGCACTTGGCACAATCTTAAAATACAACAGATACAATTCGCGACGGCACAGAAAACACCTTTTTTTTTCTCAACACATTTATAGGCGGTTAAGGTAATCGGCGCCAACATTGTTGCTACCTTTGATGTGTTCTACCCTGAACTCATATTCTTCTAGCAGTAGGCTCCAGCGCAGGACGCGACTGTTCAGCTGTTTCGCTCGTTGAAGGTAGCTAAGAGGCTGGTGATCAGTTTGCACGATGAAGGGTACGCCGTACAAGAAGGCGTTGAACTTTTGGATGCCCCAAACTAAGGCTAAGCATTCTTTCTCGATGGTACTATACGCCGTTTCTCTGAGCAGTAGTTTTCGGCTAGCATATGCTATCGGGTGTAGCGTGCCCTGGTGAGTTTGCATTAGCACAGCACCGAGGCCGGTGTCCGACGCGTCGGTGCGCAGAATAAATGTCTTCGAGAGATCCGGGAGACGCAGAACCGGAGGACTGGCAATCCGTTGTTTAAGTTCTTGGAAAGCCCTTTCGTGGACTGGGGTCCACTTAACGTTGTTACCTTCTTTCTTTTTGGTTAGCTGGGTGAGCGGCTCACAGATGTCGGCATAGTGCGGGATGAAATCCCGGTAGTACCCCGTCAGTCCGAAAAAGGCGCGCACCTGGCGCTTGGTCTTTGGTGCCGGTGCGCCCTGGATTTTGTCCAGTGTTTTTCCCAGCGGTGCTAGCTTACCGTCCCCTATTCGATGTCCCAGGAAGTCGATCCTTTTTGCGCCGAATTCGCATTTGCTCGGCCGTATCGTCAGTCCGGCTACCTCAATCCGGGCGAACAGCTGGCGCAAGGAGGCAAGGTGCTCTTCCCATGTCCTGCTGGCCACAAGGACGTCGTCGTAGTAATGATGGTTCGTCCGGGATGCCCTCAGTAATTCGCCGCATGAGTTTGGCGAAGACGGCTGGGGCTGTCTTGATGCCAAAAGGCATGTAACGAAACTGGTAGAGTCCGGTCGTGGTTGAAAACGCCGTCTTAGGCTTAGACTCCATTGAGAGAGGTATTTGCCAGTATCCCTTCACGAAGTCCACCTTCGAGAAGTATTTCGCTTCTCCCACGTTCGCGAACACGGTGTCGGCCCGGGGCATGGGTTCCGAATCACCCACCAGAATGCTGTTCAGTTTCCTGAAGTCAACAACCAATCGGTTGGTTTGGTCCGCCTTTCGCACAATAAGGACGGGCGAGTTGTACGGCGAGTGAGCCTCTTCAATAATTCCTAGTGTCCGCATTTCGTCCACTTCTTTCTCGACATTTTCCCGCGTGGCGAATGGTAGCGGATACTGCTTGACATGAACTGGGGTGTCGGTGGTGAGTTCGAGGTGGCACTCGACCCAGTTTGTTTTGCCGGGCACGTTGGAGAAGATCTTGTGGTAAGTGGCCATTGCTTCCTGGATTCCCGATGTCTGCTCCGTCGTTAACCTTGAATTTAGCTTTACGTCTTCGGTCCCTTCGGTTTTCACGAACTCCGGCACCGGAATACCATTTTCCTCGTTCCAGTCGGACACTCCGCAGATCGCGTGGCACTGCTTTTCCGGGCTCTCGCGTTTCCTTTCCTCGTACCGTTTTAGCAAGTTCGCATGAAAGACTTTGAGTCCCCCGGGGGTGTCAACCGAGTAGTCGACGTCCCCCTTCCTTGCCTTGACCTCGAAGGGCCCCTTCCACTGCAGAAGTAGCTTGTTGTTATCGGTTGGGAGGAGAATCAGGACTTTGTCGCCGGGCTGGAATTGGCGGTCCTTCGCCTTTCGGTTGTAAATTTTTGCATAACGGGCACCCGCCTTCTCCAGTTCTTGGTGGGCCAGTCGACAGGTTTCTTCCAGTCGGTTTCTGAGGTCGAAGACATGCTGGTACGTCGTCTTTGCCTCTTCTTCGAGGTCGAGGTTGGTCCACACTTCTTTTAGGATAGAGAGCGGTCCCCTAACATGGCGCCCGTACAAAAGTTCGAAGGGCGAGAACCCGAGGCTGGTCTGGGGCACCTCCCGGTAAGCGAAAATCAATGGGGCCAGGTAGCGGTCCCAGTCTCGGGGTCTCTCAGCACACATGCGCTTCAGCATCAGCTTGAGGGTGCCGTTAAATTTCTCCACCAGACCGTTAGCCATGGGGTGGTAAGGGGTGGTGTGGAGCTGGCGGACGGAGAGCAGTCGAGCCACTTCCTTCATGAGGTCTGAGGTGAAGTTGCTGCCTCGGTCACTAAGCAACTCCTTCGGAACTCCGACGCGAGAGAACATCTCGACAAGCGCCTCGGCCACACGTTCGGTCTCGATACTTGGCAAGGCTACGGCGTCCGGATAACGGGTAGCGTAGTCCATCAGGGTCAGGATGTACCGGTTCCCCTGTTTAGACGGTGGGTGGATGGGCCCCACGATATCGATCGCCACTTTTGAAAAGGGGTCTCGATTACCGGGGCCTTACCGAGCGGTACGCAAGGTACACGGCCTTTTGGGACCGTGCGCTGACAGATGTCGCAGGAGGCTACGAACCTCTTTACGTCAGCCGTGAGACCTGGCCAGAAGAACTCCTCCTTGATGCGATCCTTCGTCTTTTCGCTCCCGAGATGACCCGCCATAATGCCGCCATGAGCTAATTTCAAAACCGTTTTACGGTGAATCTCGGGAACGACCAGTTGACGGGTTCGTCGGCCTGTCTTGTCGGTATAGTATCGGTAGAGCAGCTGGTTTTCCCTCTTGAACTCGACTGTGCTCTTCCCGTCCCGACCCGTCGACTTCTCGCCTATCCGCGCTATGCAAGCCTTAAGGGTCTGGTCCCGCTGTTGTTCCTCTGCATAGCTTCGGTCCTCCATAGGCTTCTCCGCGGGGTCTGGCGTTTGTAGGGGTGAGAAGGGCTTAGCCGGTGCCTTCGCTTGTGCCCGTGTTACGGCAGCAGCGGTGGGCTCTGGGTCTGCCGGCTTGGGTTCAGGGTTCAATCCAGGGTTGTCCTTCGCTAGCCTATTGTGCTCCTCCTCGGGCCCGGGCAGCGGGTCTTCTGGAGCCCTTGCTCCCTCTACGTTGCCCACTATGAGCTCGTATAAGGGGTTCTCCATGCACAGTGCCGTGACGGACCCACTCAGATAAGGGGTCTCCACCTGTACTCGCGCTTCGGGCAACAGTCGAACGGTGCCGTCTACTAGGTACACGGGCCGCTCATCGCCGGTAAACTCGTCGTCCCGGACCAGATCTCGCTTCACTATAACAGTGCTGCTGCCCGTGTCGCGTAGCACGGAAACCGTTTTTCCCGCCACCTTTCCTGTGAGTACGGGCATTCCTTCCACCAGATATTCTGGTCGGGCTTTCATAACGGCGTTGACCACCGGGATTTTGTCCCCGTTCTTGAGCTCGACGAAGCCGTCGCTCAGGTCTGACTTAGTGGGTTTTCTCGGGGGAACGTAGACGCATGATGCCTGTGCGGCTGGCTTGCCTCCACCTCGGCACACGGCCGCCTTGTGTCCCTTCTGCCCACACTTGAAACAGGTCGTAACGCTCGAATTCGTGGTGCTGTTACGACAGTTGGATGCGTAGTGACCTAGCTTATTGCACAGGTAACACTTGGGCGGGGGCTTCCGTGGCGCATTTGAGTCCCGGGCGTCTGGTTTGCCCGTGCCTTCGCGCCCTTCCTTCTTACTTCGCGCAAGGTTGGTTCCTCGTTGCGCTTCCAAGTACTGGTCCGCTAGTTCCAGAATCTCCTCTAGGGTCTTGGCTTTCCTTTCCTTGAGATACAGCGACAGGCTCGGATGGCAGCTATTCAGGAACTGGTCTTTGATGAGTAGTCCTCGAAGTGCCCCGTATTTTCGATCGATCTCCGCGAGCTCTGTCCAGCGATCGAAGTGGTGGCTCAGGCGAGCCGCAAACTGAGTCGCTGTTTCTCCATCTGCGGGCTTTTCGGATTGGAATTTCTCCCGGAATCCGTCCAACGTGTACCGAAACCTCTTTAAAAGTGCGGCCTTAACCTTTACGAAGTTGGTCGCATCGCTCGGAGATAGTCTCCCGAACACGCTCAGGGCTTCACCGCTGAGCCGAACGCTTAGAGCATTAGCCCACTGGTCCTCTGGCCAGTTCTGACTGCGGGCGACTCCTTCGAAGCGTCTTATATACGCATCCAAGTCGTCCTTCCTTTCGTCGAAAGGTACTAGTAGTTTGTCTAGCCGCAAACTACAACCCTCTACCTTAACGCTGGGCCCCTCCGTTCTGGGTTCCAACTGTTGGAGTTGCAGTTTCATCTGAAGGAGTTCCTTCTCTCGTTCGAACTGCCTTTCTCGTTCTTCTTTCTCCGCCCTCTCGCGTACTTCCCTTTCCTCCCTGGCTTCTTTATCCTTTTGGGCAACCCACTTCCTCAGTTCAGCCCCTGCTAAACCCATCTGGGCTCCTAACGCCACAAGCTTTTCGAGATCCATGCGGTATCCCGAACGGTTGACCAGCAGGAAGCACTAGATTACCTTTAAACAAGCCGACCTAGGCCTTGCGAGGGTTCGCAATGTTGGGCCGCTATCTAACGAAGCGCTAACGCTCTCAGTTTTCAGACCCAATCTCTCTTCTCCGCACTTACGAAGCACCAAAACGTCCTGTCGCGGACGCCAGAAAAATTGTCACGCTTGTTATGGGGTATGCGGTATGCCCTGCGCACCGGAGTGCGGCTTGGTTAGTTCCTTTTATTCGCGGAAGGAATGCCCGACGGAACGCGGCAGCTTCCGCAGGAACACCGCACGGAGCGCAACGTGACAAAAAGGGGGGGGCGTCGCTTTGGTGCCCAGCTTTCGCCGGTCGCAAGGCAGAGAATGAGACAGAGACCGAAAGGATGCAAAGAACGTAACAACAGTTTATAAGCAAGATAAAGGCGGATACGAGGTTACAATCTTAGCTCACATCTAATACAGATACACAGAGAGAGAGAGAGAGTTACGATTTTCGAGCGAGACTTTACACAATTACTACGAAGGGGTTCGGAAACGGATCAAAGGAATACGGAAAGAGTTCACCGGGCACGGCGGTCAGTCCGTACAGTAGTTGCAGCGACGATCCGTCGCAGACGACGAAGGTCTCGCAGGGCTTGTGGGCTTGACTCGGAGGCTTCTTAACACTTGGGTCCCCGGGCACTGCAGTCCGTTCGCCCAGCGGCGGCAGCGACGATCCCTCTTGCAGACGCCAAACGTCTCGCAGACTTCCGTGAGCTGAGGTGCAGTCGCTTTCCTCCGACTCGCAATTATCGACAGTCCAACCCTCGAGCTGCTCACACGCAGCCACGGCTCGTTTTTATAGTATTGGCGCGTTATCCTCCTCCATGCAAGTCCGTACTTACGCAGTTCACCGGGGGTACACTCTCTCCTTTGTCGAAGGTGAGGGGGAAGACGGCGCGGTGCAACACCTACTAGAAGACAAGGCCGTAGTGCTCTTCTCGTGACGTCGCAAAGGAAGGCCATCGGGGGCGCGCGTCGAAGCGAATGCAACGCGCGTAGATCGACCGTCGTAACGCGTTTTTAGTCACATACGCGTGTCATATTAGCTAAAATGAAAGCTGCAGATAGCAACGGTTCTAGAAAACATTTTATTACACGAGCAAAATATTACACCGCTAAATAATCGGTACGAAATGGCACGAGGTATGCGTACAAGACGTCTATCGAAAAATGTGATTGTTTTAAGTCGAAAAAATGGAGTCATGCAATTATTGTTGTAGGAATGCATATTTTATACAGAAATACTTTGACAAAATGGCGAGACACGCAGTGATTTTGAAACAGCAAAACAGAACAGTTAAAAATCAGGTAGACATAGTCAACGCGGACAAGGCAAGACAAGCGTTTCTCACGATCATGTAAGCGACGTTATCGCGTGCAGTCACTGAATTCTTGCATCATACCCCGGCCACATGGCAAAATTAATGTAATTTCGATTGAATGACATTATAGGGTCGACAAATCCGCTTGCGGCGCTCGTATAATCACTCAAGACCGCGAGCTGATTAAATTCTATATCACTGAATGAAAATATATTAACGTTTCCCTGTGGCAGGGGTACTAAACTTACTACTCAGTCTACTAATTTACTTCTCCCTATGGGCTCGAGCTGCCTTAGAACAAAACATAACTTATTTTGTCTATAATAATACTATCACCTTAATACAGTTAAGATTCTAGTATAAACGCGGAAATGGCAATAAAATAACTTTAGTATAAATAAACACAGAACCACAAACAACTCACTTTCAATAATCACACAAACTTGATTTTCATCTTGCAATGAAAACTAGATTAGCGCGCATATTTACAAATGTCGACACAACTGCATACGAATAATGACAAGGAACAAAATTGCAATTGATCATGCGATTAAAAAAAGCCGTTTACAACTCCCTGTAACACCGAATTAGAGCGCAGCTCTTGAGGAGGAGGAGGGAAGGGTATTGGGGGGGTGAAGTGACCTGGGGGGGTCACGTGACCTTGGGGGGTCACGTGACGATGCCGATGATGTCATCAGTGACGTCACTGATGACGTCATCAGTGACGATCACGATGCGGACTCCGATGACGTCATCAGCGATGATGACGATGACGATGCGGATGTCGGTGACGTCACCAGTGACGTCACTGATGACGTCATCTGTAATGATGACGATGCGGATGCCGGTGACGTCATCAGTGACGATGACGATGCGGACTCCGATGACGTCATCAGCGATGATGACGATGACGATGCGGATGTCGGTGACGTCACCAGTGACGTCACTGATGACGTCATCTGTAATGATGACGATGCGGATGCCGGTGACGTCATCAGTGACGATGACGATGCGGACTCCGATGACGTCACCAGCGATGATGACGATGACGATGCGGATGTCGGTGACGTCATCAGTGACGTCACTGATGACGTCATCTGTAATGATGACGATGACGATGCGGATGCCGGTGACGTCATCAGTGACGTCACCAATGACGTCATCAGTGATGATGACAATGCGGATGCAGGTGACGTCATCAGTGACGTCACTGATGACGTCATCAGTGATGATGACTGTAGTGTGCTTTAATCACTACAATGACGATGACGATGCGGATGCCAGTGACGTCACTGATGACGTCATCTGTGATGATGGCGATGCGGATGCCGGTGACGTCATCAGTGACGTCACTGATGGCGTCATCAGTGATGATGACGATGCGGATGCCGGTGACGTCATCAGTGACGTCACTGATGACGTCATCAGTGATGATGACGATGACGATGCGGATGCCGGTGACGTCATCAGTGACGATGACGTCACCGGAAAGGTCACGTGACCTCGGCGGGGTCACGTGACCTGGGGGTGTCACGTGACTTCGGGGGGGGGGGGGGGTCACGTGACTTCAGGGGGTCACGTGACCTTGGGGTAACCTTGGGGGTCACGTGACCTTGGAATGACCTTGGGGGCCACGTGACCTTGTGATGACCTTGGTTACGCCGACGCCGACGCCGACGGCGACGCCGCTCCAGCCGGGAACGGGCCCCTAAGAGCTGCGCTCTAAAAAAAATGAAAGCCGTTTACAATTCCCTGTAACGCCGGTTAGAGCGCAGCTCTTGAGGAGGAAGATGGAAGCGTACTGAGGGATAGGTGACTCCTTGAGGTCACGTGACCTCAAGGGGGTCACGTGACCTAAGGGGATCACGTGACCTGAGGGGGTCACGTGACCTCAAGGGGGTCACGTGACTTCTGGGGGTCACGTGACCTAAGGGGGTCACGTGACCTCGGGGGTCACGTGACCTAGGGCTGTCACGTGACCTGGGTGGGTCACGTGACCTCGGGGGGGTCACGTGACGGTCACGTGACCCCCAGAAGTCACGTGACCTTAGGGGGTCACGTGACCTCAAGGCGGTCACGTGACTTCTGGGTCGCGTGACCTAAGGGGGTCACGTGACCTAAGGGGGTCACGTGACCTAGGGGTGTCACGTGACCTCGGGTGGGTCACGTGACCTCGGGTGGGTCACGTGACCTCGGGTGGGTCACGTGACCTCGGGGGGTCACGTGACCTCGCTATTACGCCGACGCCGACGCCGACGGCGACGCCGACGCCGCTCAAGCCAGAAACGGGCCCCTAAGAGCTGCGCTTTAAAAACGATTGCAGCATCTTACTTGCGTCCTACATGAACAAGAAAGCCCGTAAATAAGTTGTTTGTCACCTGTCGATCGTATCCATACGTCCAACAATATCCGTGACGAACACATTTGAACACGAACTCCAAGAAGCCTCTCTTTGTCGAGAGAGAGGTCTATCGATTAGTCGACCAGAGCCTTCGTTGGCTAGTTGTCACACGTCACTCAAACCGTAGCAGGACTTGTTTCACGAATGCACGTAAATGCCGTAGTATCAAGCGAACACAAAAAAAAAACTACCCGAGACTACGGTGATGACAGAAATACGACGGGAAACAAGTCTCAAAAGTACCACACACGAGAGCAGCGGCGACGAAAGGCTTAACGTTGTCGACCCATCTCTTGCTGGTGTGCGCTCCCTGCGACAACGACTGGATTTCTTTTCGGTTTGCTTCTCTTCTGAGATGTCTCAGCGTTCCTTTTCAGACAGTCAGCAGCTCACACACAACGTAAATTTACCAGAATCGGAGCCATGTGGCATCAGCAGCATCGCAGCCGGTCCTTTCGAAAAGTGTGGGGTGCTGCGGAACTGCACGTAGTCCCGCGGTTACGGGAATACTCATGAATATAATTTTGGTACTCCCAACCTTGGTAGCGCGTTATATAATACGTATATATTATATATATAATAAATTGTACAAGACTGCGCCTTTAAAACGTATATTAAGGTCGGATAAACGCGCATGAACGAACCCCACCGCGCCGCTTGCCGAGGGACATTGTTTTCACGTCGATAGCGTATTCTCACGTAGTTGCGCCATGGACTTCCTTCCTCCGCCATTGTGACGTAACCTCTCAGAGCGCTCTGGCCTTCTTCTCTAGGAGGTGTTGCGCGGTGACGGTGTTGTGTTGCGTCGGCGTCGCGAGACATTCGAGAATGTTCCTGACGGTTATTGGAAAGGGGGGGCTCCGCTTCTCCCTTTTCCCTGCTTCTAGAAAGATCTGGTTGCGCGAACGACCTTGGTGCGGGGCCTCCCTCCCTTCCAGAGAATTCGACGGCCGTTTCCGGCACTGCATGGGCGCGCGCGTTTTGTGACACGCCGCCACATAAACTGCATCAGCAAACCATTCTTTCATAGTGTGGGAGACTAATACCCCTGTCAGACGGGCTAGTTTAGTGTCACTACGAGCGAGTGCACTTCGCGCTTAGTGTCATTTCTGTAGTGTGCCACACGGCTCCTTCCTGAGGAACGCACTTCGCTTGGGGTGAGTTTGACGAACTCACTTCGCTCGATCGAGCGCGTGGAATCAGTAGGAGTGTTTCAACAGTAAAACATATCAACACAGAAACCAAAAGCGTTGCGTAAGTTTTATTTTATAAAGAAAAATAAATTGGTAAAAGAGACGACATGTAAAAAAGTGGCATTGCAAAAAAAAAAAAAAAATAGTGGGGTGGACTTGGAGTTTAGGCTGATCTGAATCAAGATTAGCGGAGCGCTGAATTGATAAAAGACGACGACAAAGTCAGTCATTCATGGCTATCTTGGTTAGCAGAGAATGATAAAACCTACTTTTGTTTCAGCATGTAACTATTCGAGACAACACGATAATTATTATTTGATTAGGCAGTGTCAGGGGCCTCCTCTTAGACTTCCGTGGAACGAAGCCGAACGCCAAAGTTGGATATGCTTCGTTCTTTATCTTGGCTTGCAATGATCGATCAGAATCAACCAATTGGCATAAAAATCGTTCATTAATGTAACGTTGTTTTAGAGCACAGCTCCTAGGCACCCGTTTCTGTGTTGAGCGGCGTCGGCGTAACCGCGCGTTGCATTAAGGGCTGTTCCCAAAATTACGTCACATGTGACGTCACAAGGGTAAAATTTTCCTGCTAAATTTCGCGGTAAAAGTTTTTGCTAAGTTTGGCGGACAATTTTTTTGTTAAATTTAGAGGAAAAACTTTTCCCGTGTGACGTCACGTGACGTCACACTTAAAATTTCAGATGACGTGTCATGTGACGTCACACGTCAATTCAGCGGGAAATTTTTCCGGCTAAATTTAGCAGGAAATTTAGCGAAATTTTTAGGCTAAGTGGGATGGGAACAGGAGAGGAGGATGGGAGGGTACGGAGGGGGAGCAGCTGGTATACCCTCCACTTCGTACTCTTCCTCCCTCCTCCTGAAGAGCTGCGCTCCAATTCGGCATTACAGAGAATTGTAAACGTCAAATTTTTTTAACGTGTCTTTATTAAGGGGTATCGGTGGCCGAGTTGGCAAGCGCCCACCTGATCGAAGTACGTGGAGAGAAAGCTCGCGCTGGAGAAGAACCCAGTGATCCTGAGCTCAATCCCCCAGCCCTGCCCGAAGAACACACTTCCAATGAAGTGAGTTCGGGGAGCACACTACGCTCGCTCCGGTAGACCAAGTGTGTAATCTCGATAGCAGTGTTCAAGGAGTTAAAATAATAGAAGAAATTAACGCTGCGTAAAATTAGTATTATTTTGATAGGAGTAATATTAGATGCGCACTTGTTTCCTGTTGGCAGGAAAGTAGTGCATTGTAGCAAAACAAGCGGCTAATCTAGTTTTCAACCTTGGCCCCTGCGCGACGGCCAGCGACGGCCAGGAGGCACCTGCAAGACTCCACCAGCAATCTGAAGGTGGCAGGAGAGACGCGAAAGGCTTGCTTGAAATAGAACTCGCCCAAATGGGGCAATGTGTCTTCGAACCACCGTTCGTTCCTCTGGAAAGTCCACCGTTCTCGAATAATCACGGGTAGGTTGTCGGTCATTAGAGCGGCTATGGTGAAGGCATTGGCAGGCAGCTGCTGATCGATGTCACTTGAAATTCTTGCCTGTGAGTCGGCATCCAGGTCCAGCTGCCTCTTATTTGAAAGGCGTTGGGCTCTCACGGAGAAGAGTGCCCCAACCACGCGCTTCCACTGTCCAACATCGCGGATATCGCCCTCCAGCTCGTCCTCCACAGGCTCCATGATGTTTCATTGTGACGAGTGGCGAGTGGCCGAGTGGGCTCGCGCACACCAGCTCGGAGCACGCGAAGCGAAAGCTCGCGCTGCAGAACGCAGGAATCCTGGGTTCAATCCCTACTTCTGCTCGTTTCAATCTATACTCCGTTTCACCTCATGTTGTGCCGCAGCGAAGGCTAGATGCGCGAGCTCATAGCGTTGGGAGCTACTCTTAACGCACGAGAGCTTGTGCCGCCGAGATGTGCCCTAGAGCAAGGAGCTCGCGCTTGTAGCCTTTCCTGCGGTACATCATAAGGTAAAACAGAGTATCGTACCGTCGTGCGGACATGTATCACTGGCTTGAAATGGCTGATCGTAATGATCAAATTGGATTTAAATTAAGATTCAAACTCGTGACTTAGCGCAACAATGTGCGGTAACGCGTTTCTAATAAGACGACGAAGTTATTTATGAAAAAAATGCGTATGCACTGTAATATGTTGCGTGCCCATTACTTACCCATCGTTATTGCCATCATTTTGGAGTGACACTAAGTTTTCCCGTGTAGCACCAACACACTTGAAGTGTGTTTCGACGGGTTGAAGTGCACTCGCTTGTAGTGACACTAAACTAGCCCGTCTGACAGGGGTATTACACCTAAAGCCCCTTCATGTTTCAAAAGTAGCGCATGGTTCGTCGATGCACGAGGCACGTGCAACACGCAGCTCTTGGGAAGATCATGGCGGCACAGCGCAGCACTGATACAGTGTACTAGAATACTTGGGTAGTGTTGGGACCGGAGGGGCTCGACTGAAGCGCGTGGTGTTGATCGCGACAGGTGTCCACACCGGCGCGTTATCCAGAAGCTGTGCGCATGCGCGGCTGCACGCGCGAAAATATGAATCTTTGGTGCCGCTTTGGTGGAGTGCACATAGGGTTTCTGAAACAGCTACGACCTGCCAGCGGTCGTACCGCGGCATCAATTACGCTGCGGCACGATCGTTAGCAACACGATGCTTCAATGTATGATACAAGCTACATTACCTTTCCTTCACATAAAAACAATTGCGACTTTAAAGAAGCGGATTGCGAGTTGTTTCAACGTAGAATTAGCTGCCACTTTCGGTTTGTCGGATGGTGAGCATTTTAAATGAAACGCCCATTTCCTTCGTCGCAAAGGCCGAACATTAGATATTTGAAAGGGATATCTAAAACTCGTAAGCAGTTTTTCTCTTCTTTTTTCCTTTTTTTTTTCCCCCTATCTTATTTTATAATGAAACAAAACGGCAGATACTAAAGTCCGAGACTGTTTTAGTATGTTTTTAATACCCCAGGTTAACTTCTCTGTCTTCCTTTCTGCCCGTCTTCTGTTTCTTGACCTTAAAGGGACCCTCCGGAGCGTTCTGCGATGGTCTATTTATGGCGGTAACTCAATCTATGGGCCCTAAGGATCCTAAAATGATAAAATTACGGTCATGCGCGGCGGATTTTCCTATTAAAATTGCTATCAAAGTCCCCGGCACGCCCCGGGCCCCTTTCTGAGATGACCGCGGAAAACGGGAGGGGCATCTCTCTACCCGTCAGCCAATAGCAAGCGAAGGATTCCGGCGTCTTTGTGCGTCACCAACACGGCCGACCGCCGACCCGCGGAGGAATCTCTCGAACACGCGCGGACTGTAGTCAAGAAGCCCGGACTTTGTGCTCGGCAGTCGTCGTTCGTCGCACCGCACCGTCGCGCAATGGACCTTTCGGACCTGACGTCCCTGCAGCTTGAAACTCTGAAACGGACAGCGGACATGGGAGCCATTTCGTATGAGTCGACCCCGTTGCGCGTGTCCCGCAAACGCACGCCTGCACAGTGCACACGCCCCGGGTAGCAGACGAGCCGACGCGCCTACGCATCACCCCATAGCAACAAGCCTGCGAGGAGAAAACATAGTTCGCTGGTTTTGGAACGACAATTGTGAACTATGTTTCACGAACCACAATCAGTTTACGTTTTTGTCAAACTCTAATTTACAACAAGTTTAAACAGTGTTGCAATAATAACGTTCGCATTCAATGCGAGATACAGCATTTTCATTGGTCAAGTTTTAGCGATGGGCAGGGAATCGGGGATTGTCTTCCAAGAGAAAATAGTCCCGATATATTTTGACTGCCACCTGCTTAATAAACGGGTTTGTAATCTAAAACGTTGTGTACATATTAACTTGCACCTACTACGCAATATAACAACATAAACAAACGATCTCAGGAAGCTCCGGAGGGCTCCTTTAATCAGTTCGCTCGACTTGTCACTCATTCTTGTGTTCATTTATGCGACGAACAACCCAAGCGACGGTCGCAAAGGGGTGAGAATCTTTTATTTCTTCATGACTGCCACGACCATCCGAGGACCACCCGACGTTCACTTGTAAAAATGGCTTATAAGGTGTGACAATTTTTATCACGCGTTTTAACATTGAACTTAAGTCCAAAAACTGAGACAACGTGGGCTGAACAAGTAATGCTTTATAAGATTCAAAGAAAACAAGCAACTATTTCACATCATTTGGAGCAGAAAACATGAGCACACGTAGATCAGGCAAGAAAAATTTGTAATAGTTTACAGCACGGCATTGAAATAATGGTTAGAATGTGCAGCGCATACTTGGTTAGAATATGCAGCGCATTATCCTCTTGAGGGTAAACCATCTGAAACCTACACGCTCATAACAATAGATTTAACCAACAGCTGCTTTCTGACAACCAGGTAAGTCTCGCCTGAGCTGGGTATTCGAAGGGAAAGACCCATGGTTCCACAGGGGGCGTATCTGGTTCACACAGACATACAGGGTGTTTTTGTTTTACTTTTGCAGAACTTTACATATTTAAAAAAAAAAAAAAAAGATGTGGCAGATATGTGGATGCCGTCTTTCGTTATGTCTGTAGGGCTCGGTGGACCATAAACGTGTGAATAACCGTTGCAATGTTTAATAATTAACCAAAATCGGTTAGTTAACTTGTTTATTAACGGCTTAATTGGCCAGGGTGCAATTGCAGTTTTAAAAGGAGTCATTATTAAAGGCAAACATAATTTCGACAATTCGCGAAAAGGCAACGAGGTTCGCGAAATGTATCGTAAAAGTTTGCCTTTCTTCGCTTGATTCAGAAACCGCGTTATGAAAATAATACGTAGAATAGTGACTTAGTCATCTTGATGTGTGGCGCCGGCGAGTTTACCGAAGGCACGCTGTCGAGTTAGTGACGAGGGGATAGAAACACCGGTGTCATTCTTCTACGCATCAATATAAGCAGAACCTCATTCGCTCTTTCAGCGCGCGGTTTTTTAATTAAGCGAAGAAAGGCAAAATTTTAGCGACGAATATCTCAGTACAGTACGAGCGGGTTGGTGGAGATAATTAAGCTTGAGGAAGAAAGCGAGAAGGGACGGACAAACACAACAAAAACGAGCGCCTTGTTGCCTTCGCTCAAAACTGTTTTTTTTTTTTTTTGTTTTGTTTTTTTTGCGAATTTTCTAAATTGTGTTGGCCTTTAATAATGGCTGCTGTTAAAGCTGCAATTGCAACATGGCTCATTAAACCGTTCATTAACCCTTTGCCTACCGCGAACATTAAAAAAAAAAAAAAGATTGGGAAATACCGATTTTTTTTAATGTGCCCTATTGAGGAGTTTCAGCGAATATAGGGGGCGCTCCGATCGATCCAACATGGCGGACAAGAGGGGAATAGATTTGCGACGCCCGTAGACCGGTAACGTATAAATTAAACAAAGCGTGTCGTTCTCTGTTTGTTGCCGTGAGCGAGACGATCATCGTTTCAACCAAGACCTACCGTGATGCTACAGATGAAGTCTTCAAGCCAGTTGAAGGCAAGAAATTTTGCCAGAGTCAAGATATGTGTGCAAGTGTTCGACGTGAGCTCTCACTTCTGGTGCAGCTGTCATCAAGTTGAACCGAATGTACGCGGGTCCAAAGAAAGGTACTTACATATCAACAATGTTCGCGCGTTGAAACTATGACGCGTACTTTATCTCAGACTAAACTTATCGGTCTGCGGCTACAAACATTTTCGTTGACGTTGCTTAGATGATGTAACCATTCAGGCCTCGCACTAAAAGGTGTCGCGAACTCTTCGGTTGTTCTAGTTAATTGTGCTAAAAAGCGGTTGGATAGAAAGTATGACAACTACAGCATACAAGGGACGATTGAGGTCTTTATCCTGCGTTCTGTGTATCGAAACATCGGAATCCTTGGTGTTATCTTGCGATCAGCTGGTCGCCGATCGTCCTGTTTTTACGCGTAATGTAAACAAGCCCCGGAAGCGCCAATCTCATTTCTATGTGCTTGTGCAACCCTACAAGCCTCGTTTTGGCTCTCGTGGAAAGCTTTATTGTAAGACCAATAGTCTCATCGGTCATTCGAGTTGTATGTGCCACGGTGATATCTGCTGACAAAGAAGTCTGTATTAAATGCGAGAAGGAGAACGAAGGTAAAGCTTTTTTAACTGTTTTCTTTTTACAGAACAGGGCAAAGCTTCTAAAACAAGACCAAACTAAGCTGATATTTGACTGTGCTCAAGAATGAATGCCAAAGGTGCTTATGCTAAGTGGTAGATGTATGCAGTTGATTTTCTGTTTGCCTCCGCATTGTAAATGGGAAGATATGTATCAGCAGAAGACACATGTCCTTTTGAAAATGTCTTTTATTAGGGCAAAAATAAGGTTTCATACAGAACCGAAGAGTCGCAACACCATTTAATGCGAGGCCTGAATGGTTACATTATCTAAGCAACGTCAACGAAAATGTTTGTAGCCGCAGACCGATAAATTTAGGTTTAGATAAGTATGCGTCATAGTTTCAGCCTCAAACACGCAACATTGTTTATATGCACCTTTCATGATGACAACTGCACCAACGTGAGAGAGCCCGCGTTGTCGAACACTTGCACACATATCTTGACTATGGTATAACAAGATTTCTTGCTTGAAGTGAAGATCATCTCGCTACGGCTAGCTACGACCACCCACCGCAGCGATGCAGGCGTCGAAGGGGCGCAACGCAGTCAGTCGCCGTCGCCCGACGCTGCTCGTTTGGCATTCACGGCTTTCTGCCCAGGTGCTTCGTTTGTACTTGGCACCGAGTGTTATTTTCTGTGCTTGTGTGTGATCTGTGGCGAGATATGGGCCTCAAAAGCAGTTCTTCAGGCTCAATAGCGTTCACCGAAGAACTTCTGAAGAAAATGCCACCCAGGAAAAAAAGCACGAAGACACAACGCACCAGCTTGGCGGACTATGCACTGGGCGCGGAAATCGGGCCCTGCGGATTATACATCAAATGAAAACTATCTAAACAAAAAAGAAACATTTTTAGGCTCAAATTGGCTTCTGCGGACTATTCGCTTGGACACTGGTGCCTGTTATTATGCATTGTATATTCACTGCTGTTTGTTGTGGCTTGAGACTGCCTTCCTGTAATGATGCAGAGGGGTCCACTGAACCTTGAAATAAAGATATTTAAGCACATCTAGATGCAATGCCCCTTGAAGCCAGATGGTCAGGGAAAAGGTGTGCCATTATCTAATTTGCCAACAGCACACCAATGGTCACAATCAAAACTCGCCGAGTCAATGGGCAGTTTTTCACCACAATATTTATTGCCATGTAATCACCAATTTGGTCCATTAAAAATCTTGAGGGTGTAGCCTATGGCACATCTACTCTCGATCTGCAAAGCTTATGCTGTAGACATGCATTATCACATGAGCATGTTTCTTATCAATCTTAAACGTGAAACGCTAGTTATGCAACGAAATTCCCATATCATCACATTTTTAGCAAATTGAATGGTCCCACCTGTCACACTGTTAGCTTTGGAAGTAAACCAATACACAATACCACCAGTGGCATACATCGTGCCAAGCATTAGTGCCGCATGTAGCACAAAAATATCCTAACTAGGGAAGCAAACTTAATCGATCGTGTTGATTAAAGCACTTAAGTACGGGAGAAATTACCAATCAGAAGGTCACCCGAAAGGGAAGTTTTCTCGCTGAACGAATATGACTTTTTATTGGGCGTTCCGCAATGTAAGGCCGAAGACATTCACTCCGTGATCGGTACAGAAGCATTTGCTTAGCAGTCGGTCGTGCGTGCTAAAAACAAAAAAAAAAAAGTGGATTAGAAACGCGATAGATTCGCCTTTGCACGGAGTACTTACACTCAAAATCGTGTCAACATAACGCGACTCTGGCCCACCTTGCTAGCAGCAATCTTAAAATTTATCCGTGTAGTCGTCGCAGCCGTGCAACAACCGAAAGCGTTGCTGCAAGCCCCTCCGCCGTCAACTTTGAATCGCTGTTCAGTCTGAAGAACTGCTCTATGAGGTCCATATCCAGCCACTGAGCAGATACACAAGCACAGGAAATAATACTCGGTTCCAAGTACAAGCGAAGAACCCGGGGCAGAAAGCCCTGAATGCCGAACGATCTGCGTCGGGTGACGGCGGCTGACT